>NC_142116.1:32267500-32573750 GCF_056152115.1 Neolamprologus brichardi
ATGGTCCAATCACGCTGTCACGTAAAAAGGTTGATTACTCAGCACCGTCCTGTTTGGCACCATGATGGACAGACGGACCAGTGCTGCCACTCACACATTCAAGTGTATTTATGTAGCACAACAGGCCATGCTGCAATGTAAAAGGCCACTCTAATAAAAAATGCACAACAATGATGCTGTAAAATATAGAAACATAAGTCAATAAAAACAACAACAAGGCTGTTAAAATGTTTGTCAACGCGTGCTCAAAGCCAGACCATAAAACGTGTCGTTATGATTTCAGACGTTCGAGTGTGCAGATCTGATATGAGCAGGCAGACTGCTGCAGAGTGTGGACCTCTGTCACCACCGTGGTCCCTCTACGCTGCGTGCTGCTGCCACGCTCTCTGCACGCTCTCTGCACGCAGGACAAATCTAACCTGCAATGAACATGAATGCTTCAACAACTCTGTCCTGCAGTGTGAGTCAGTGACTGCTCCTGTATGGGATCAGAACGATGCCACCTTATCCCAAAGTCCAGCCAATGATGCGATTCACATTCGTATATATGCAGCTAATCAACGTCGCTGACAGGCTATGACAGCGTCCTCATGCGCCCACACCGGTGTTTTAGCAAAGCGGCTGATGTGGAGTGAAGCCACGTTAATGACAACGTGTTCAACCCAGGGGCGATGCTAGGATCAGAGCTTTGGGGGTGCTGAGCACCCAGAGAGCTGGCCAGACAGCCAAGATAAACCTGTCTCTGTTCCCTGTCTGTTTCCTTACCTGCTTCTTCCTGACCTTGTACTTCCTCCTCACGTTCCCTCTTTCCTCTCTCCCTCTTTGGACTGACAATCATACACAAATAGATTCAATTAGATGAAAAATTACATTAATATGAAAAAAATATATTAAGATCACTAATAAAAAGTCCTCTCAGTGTACTTTCAACCATAAGGCAAATAACCAAACCACATAAAAAATATAAACACTGAAACACTGATCCAACATTATCCTTTATTGACAGATCTTTTGATTTTACACTTTTACCTGAATGTGGCTCCTTTTTTTGAAAAAACTTCCTCATATCCATTATGAACCAGACTGTCTCTGTACACACACACACACACACACACACACACACACACACACACACACACACACACACAACAGGAGTTATAAGCTTAATGGGCATCCAGTCAGTTAGTATCCATTTCAAACAGGACAGTGGTAACAACAGCAGGCTGCGGACAATGTTAAGTTTTAGATTTTAAACAGGCTGTAAACATTTCAATGGGAGCAACAGGACGGTCAAATATCACTGATTTTACTACAGGAGGACGGATTGTAGGGCAGCAAACATCGTCGGGAAACACGTTTCCCACACTGCAGGTTACCTGGTGTCATGTTTTTCAGCTAAAGAGAAACATGGCCTGAGTTAGTCGCAGACAGAATATCAGAGTAGTTGGTGTTGAAGGCGCAGAAGCGAATAACATCCAACACAGCCTGTATTGTCAGCCAAACTGGTGATCACAGCAAACGTTTACTGACGCACAAGCGGAGAAATCTTGTCCAACAAGCTGATCACATCGAAAGATGAAAGTGAATAGGAGGCAGCTGATCGAGACATTACTGGACGGTAACACTGACTGACTGAGGTGATAAACTCTTATTCAGGTGAAATATGTTATTATGCTGTTGAGGATATTCTTACATCTTCTTCCTTTCTTTGTTCTGATTGGAGAGAATGAAAAAGTTTATAGAAGGAGAATGAATCAGAATGTGTTCGCAGGTAAATTCATAGTTCATGTTTAAATTGATTAATATTAAGTTACAAGATGATGTTTATTCTATATGTAATCTCTCCTTGTATGTAAACCATCATAACAAGGATTAAGGTCAATGGCAGAGCCTGAACTACTTTTTTTCCCTTTTATTTATTATAATTATTATTATTATTATTATTATTATTATTATTATTATTATTATTATTATTATTATTATTACTGTGAGTGTACTTTATCAAAATTTATCAAAATTAAACTGGATATGAATAATATAATTCTTTAGGAGCTCAGTGGTAAGTCAGATGTTCAGAGTCCCCTCTCTGTCCTGATGGAGCGCTTTGGTCAGGGGGGAGCAGAGAGGAGCAGGGACTGTTTCAGTGGGGTTTTGTTTGGGTTCTGCACTTTTGTTTGTCTTTTGTTTGGAGGCCATTTTATTAAAAAGTAGGGGGAAAGTGTTTAATTGGGTTGCAAATCTTTATTTACAAGTTAAATAATGGTTATTGATCATTATAAAAACCTAGTAAATTTTGTGTCATGGAATTGTAAAGGACTCAGTGGTGCTGTTAAGCGGGGCAACATTGTAGCACACCTTAAAAAGCTGGGGACAGATACAGGATATTTGCAGGAAACCCGTTTGAGAAACCAGGATCATCAGAAGCTACGTGGTGATGGATCGGGCAGGTGTTTCATTCTTCACAGCTAAGAATAGAGGTGCAGCCATTATCAACAAAGGGATCCCCTTCATAGCGTCAAGTAGTATTATCAGACCCTCGTGGATGTTATATCATAGTTACAGGGAAACTTTATAACAATCAGGTTACACTAGCAAATATTTACGCCCCTAATGTTGATGATGCAGGTTTATTAAATCATTTATATCCTCTAATATGGACACCCATAAACTGATAATTGGCGGCGATTTTAATTTTGTTTTGGATCCTAGTCTTGACAGATCATCACAAAGATCAGCATCTAAATCAAAATCTGTGAAAACTATCCAGGAGTTTATGAAGACATATAAACTGATGGATCCATTTAGAGCTATTTCCCCAACTCTAAGAAATTTTCATAGTTCTCCTCTGTTCATCATACTTATTCTAGAATAGACGTTTTCTTAATAGATTATAGATTTCTTACACAGACCCAAAGCTGTGACTATAAGCCAATAGTTGTATCTGACCATAGTCCAGTATTAGCAATAGCAGATAGACCTACTGCACCAAAATGGCGATTTAATAATGGTTTGCTGTTAGATAATATTTTAGTAAATGAAATAAAGGATCAAATCAAGCTATTTATTTCAATAAATGACACACCTGAAGTTACGGCATCCACACTATGGGACACATTAAAAGCCTACTTGACAGGCCAAATCATCTCATTGAGTAGTTATAGGAACAATCAACGAAAAGAAAGAGAGTCACACATAACAATGGAACTTTTAGAAATAGATCAGAAATATGCCATCTCTCCTTCATCCAAACTTTATAAAAAGAAGCTCTCATTGCAGACAGAACTTAAATTGCTTTATACAAATGACACAACTTTGACAGAAGTACTATGAACACGGGGAAAAAACAGGTAGTTTACTAGCAAGGCAAATTAAAGAAGTTGCAGCATCAAGACTGATTACAGAAATAAGAACCAGTGCAGGGCAGATAACAACTGACCCAAGAGAATTAATGATGTGTTCTGAGAATATTACAAAGCACTTTACTCTTCAGACTTAAAAGAAGATCCAGACATAATCCAAAGTGTTTTCTATTCAAGTTCCATCTATCAGTATAGAACAAACTATTGTTAGAACAACCAATAACATTAGGGAGATAAATCAGGCTATTCAAAGTATGCAGTGCTCAAAAAGCCCGGTCCAGACGGGTATAGTGCTGGATTCTATAAGACCTTTAGCGAACAGATTTCACCCGTTCTTTTGGAGGTATATAACAAAGCTTTAACCAAAGGATGCTTACCTTCAACCATGTATGATAGCACTATCTCTCTAATCTACAAGCCTGGTAAGGATCCTTTGGAGCCTGGTTCGTACAGACCAATAAGTCTATTGAACGTAGATAATAAAATATTGGCAAAAATTCTGGCTATGCGATTAGAGATAGTTCTCCCAACAGTTGTGTCGGAGGACCAAACGGGATTTGTAAAAAATAGACAGTTATCGTTTAATATTAGAAGGCTATTCAATATTATATATACACATAATACTTATGATCAATCTGAAGTACTACTCTCATTAGATGCAGAGAAGGCCTTTGACAGGGTCGAGTGGGATTTCCTCTTCTCGACCCTGTCAAAGTTTGGCATAGGCCCTAATTATATCTCCTTTGTTAAGCTGCTTTACACAAAACCTCAGGCCTCGGTTAACACAAATAATATAACTTCTAGTCCTTTCCTCCTCCACCACTCTACAAGACAAAGGTGCCCTCTGTCCCCATTGCTGTTTGCACTTATCATAGAACCTCTCACCATTCAATTACGCTCTGCAAAGCATTATAAAGGAATAAGGAGATTTGGTGTAGAAGACAAGGTGTCTCTCTATGCAGATGATTTGTTGCTATATATCACTGACCCTACTAAATCATTGCCAAAAA
The DNA here is from genome assembly GCF_056152115.1 of Neolamprologus brichardi. Classification (NCBI taxonomy): domain Eukaryota; kingdom Metazoa; phylum Chordata; class Actinopteri; order Cichliformes; family Cichlidae; genus Neolamprologus; species Neolamprologus brichardi. Next base: position 32,271,870 of record NC_142116.1, read on the forward strand.
TTATGACAGTTCTAACTGAATTTGGGAAAATTTCTGGATACAAAATAAACTTAACAAAAAGTATATTGTTTCCTATCAGTTCTTTAGAAAAGTTAGATAGCGCTACATTGATCTCGTTTCCTTTTACAATCTCAAATACCTTCAAATATCTTGGAATAAATAATAATTGTATAATAACTGTAACCTGCGAATTCTCTGGCCTTTTCAAACATAATTTTATTCATTTATACCATCAAACTGAACAGAACTTGGAAAGACTGTCCAAACTGCCCATCTCGCTTGCTGGCCGAATAAATATCATTAGGATGAGCACGTTACCCAAATTTTTATTTTTGATTCAAAGTATCCCAATATTGATCACAAAAACCTTTTTTAAGAAAATAGACCAGTTAATTTCTCAGTTTATCTGGAACAAGAAGACACCCAGAATAAAAAAGATATTTCTCCAAAGATCCAAGATTACAGGAGGAATGGGGTTGCCTTGTTTTCAGTTTTATTATTGGGCCTGTAACATACGCTGTATGTCATTCTGGGGCAGGGAACATAGACCTGATTGGGAACAGATGGAAAGTTTGACTTTTTTCTCTAATAGTCTTAAATCTTTGGTTCATTCAGACTCAGATCTGAGTGAGCATAAATGTAAAAATCTGGTAGTGTCTGACTCACTAAAAATTTGGTCTCAGATTAGAAAGCATTTTCATTGGCGTTAGTCAATCTTTACACCATTAATTCATAATCAAGCACACACATTGTTCTCAGGATCAACCTTCCAGCTATGGACTTCCAAAGGGATACACACAACCAAGGATCTGTTTATTGATAATCTTTTTCCTTTGTTTCAACAACTTCAGCAAAAATTTTCCATAGAAAACAGATTTTTTCAAGTATTTACAAATACGTCATTTTATTAAAGAAACGTTTCCATCCTTTCCCAATGAACCACAAAAGCTAGTTTCAGATGATCTGTTCCTGATGAACCCGCTAAAGAAAGGAGCTATTTCCAGGATCTACAACCAACTTTTGCAAATAGACAGAACAACTACACTGGAACATTTGAGAAATGCTTGGAGTGAAGAACTGGCTAACATCACTGAAGATCAATGGACTAAGGCACAAGGACTGGTTCACTCACTTCTGTCTGCTGCAGGCACGGACTACTACAATTTAAGGTCCTGCACAGGCTCCATGTGTCTAAACTGAAGGTCTCAAGGATGTTTCCAGGGGCTGACTCAAGCTGTGATCGATGTGGCCAGAATTCTGCCTCGTTGTCACATGTTTTGGACATGTCCCAACATCGCCACCTACTGGTCAAAAATATTTAAAACTTTGTCTGATATTTTTAAAAAACAGCTCCCCACAGACCCAGTGATGGCACTTTTTGGTGTAGCTACAGTTAAAGACTTAAATAATAAACAAATTCGTGCTCTGAGTTTTATAACATTGCTTGCAAGACGCCTTATACTTCTAAACTGGAAAAATAAAGCCCCCCCAACTCACTCTGCTTTGTTAAGAGACACAATGTATCATTTACAGTTGGAGAAGATTAAATTTTCATTGAGAGATCATGTTAAACTGTTTTACCTAATCTGGCCTTTATAGATCACTTTAATAAGTAAACTGCGAGGGATGGCCTCCTCCCATACCTGCTCCAAGATTATACACATTGGTCTGGGCGGGGGGGGGGTTGTTTGGGGGTTTTTTTCTCCCCCTCCTTTGTATATACTTATTTAGGTATATAAATGTGTGTGTATAGACAGATATATGATTGTTTATATAACGGTAATTATATTTTATGTACAAAGGAGGGGGGAGGAAGGAAGGAAAAAAACTCTGTCACTGTAAATGAGATCCATACTTTGTTGCCTGATTGGAGATATGAGTCGACCCTTTTTTATTCAAAACATTTCATTTGTTCTACAGACAATTAAACCCAACATTTAGCTTCATCATCATTAGGATTTTTATGTGTGATATCTGTTTGTAGACTTATATAATTGCATGTAATTATACATGTATGTTGTATATTGAGCTAGGATCAAATGAGTTTACCTTTAAGTCTGTTTGTACCAACCCTTTCTTTGTCTCATCATTGTTTAAAGTGTATTTTGTTGTTATTTTAGTCATGTTCAAAATAAATCCATCATTCAGTGACATAAAATAAATAAATAAAAATAAATAATAAATAAAAAGAAACATGGCCTGACTCCTACCTAACTATATAAAGAGTAACTGAAGGTTAAATGCAGCTAACATGTGCTCTTTTACACTTCCGCTCCGCTGCGTCTCAGCCACCATTGCTAGAGCCAGAGCAGGGGAGAGCTGGAACAAACCATTTTGGGAGAGGGGGGGGGGGTTATCTATACTTTTGTTGTTAAAGTGTTCCGTCTCAAACAAGTACAGTACTGTATGCTTTTTATATTTTTAGTAGTGTGTCACACAAACAGTAAATATTGGAAAAAAAAAAGAAAAAGTAAGAAATCTTTGGGGGTGCTTTGACTCATTTTGGGGAATCACTGAAGCACCCCCAAAAACGGGCTAAACTCGCCCCTGGTACAACCTTTGGAGATGTGAGCAGGACAGACGGAACAACTGACGGACAAAGTGTGGACTTTATACCAGTTTTTAAATTGTGTTGATCGGCCACGTAAAACCAGAGTTATGATAAAATATCTGCAATGTTTGTTTTTCTTCCTGAATACTGTCGTTGTTTATATTTACTGCGGGAAGAAACGGGAAAAACTGCGTTTTATAAGGAAAACCTTGAAAGCCTGAGAGCAAAAACAGCCCCCCTCCACCCTTTCCTATTGGTGGAAAAATGTACCATGTCGACCAATCAAAAAATGATATGGCAACATGGCATTTAGTTGTTTAGGAAGGGGGAAGTTTTAGGAGAGACAGCGTGTTTTGAGATGTGAGAGATTTGAGACGTTTAGCACAAATCTTGTGCAGTTAGTGTGTAGTTAGTGTGTGTAGTTAGTGTGTAGTTAGTGTGTAGTTAAGTGTGTAGTTAAGTGTGTAGTTAGTGTGTAGTTAGTGTGTAGTTAGTGTGTGTAGTTAGTGTGTAGTTAGTGTGTAGTTAGTGTGTAGTTAGTGTGTAGTTAAGTGTGTAGTTAAGTGTGTAGTTAGTGTGTAGTTAGTGTGTAGTTAGTGTGTGTAGTTAGTGTGTAGTTAGTGTGTAGTTAGTGTGTAGTTAGTGTGTAGTTAGTGTGTAGTGTAGTCATAGTGTTGTTGTGTGTCAGAACAATGAGGCGACTGCTGAATGTCACAGGTGTTACAGCAGTGACACATCTGCTGCTGTCAGGCCTGCAGGTATCAGGCTGTTGTTCTCCTTCATCTCATAGTGGACAGAAATGATTTTTTGGAGTGGCACAAATAATTTGATGCAGAACAGCTGATTGTTCTGTAAATAGTTTGTTTATTTAAAAAACGCCTCGGCTGCATTTTTAGGTAAACAGCTGCAAAAAACTTTGTTGTTTGCAAAACTCAGTTACTTTTTGAAGAAGTAACTATATAATTAATTGCCCAACATTGGTCATTATTTACTGTATTTACAGACAGAGTTACAGACTCTCTCCCAGACCACAGACTCATAATACAGTCAGAGCTTTATTTAAAAAAAAGAAAAGAAAAAAAGAAAGTTGTGTTTTCAAACTTGGAGCTGAAGTTATTTTTACTTCCAATAGTGTTAACATGCTGCAGGTCATGAATAATATTGTTTTACATTTTCATTGTAAGTGGGCTAAAGCAGTTAATTAAAAGTAGTCTAACATAAATGTAAATGCTGTAATTTGATTACTTTAATAAACATGTAACTTGGATGATTTGATGCTGGCGTGACCACAGTGCACACGTCTGCTGTTGCTCACAGTGGACCAAGTGACGCTCAGGGAGTTTGTGTGTTCAGACACATGAAACATTAGAGGGAACATTGGTCACCACCACACTTTAGTCTGTGGATTCGTTAACGTTAGCTTATGGTTGTTTAAATACACAACTCAGACAGGTAGAAGGGGCTCGCTGTTAACTGATTTAGAACCAAAAAGTAGGATTTTAAATTAGACAGGAACAGGGAGCCAGCGCTGGGGTTACAGGCTCCTTAGTCAGCAGGCGAGCAGCTGCATTTGGACCAGCTGGAGACGATGAAGAGAGGCCTGGTCCAAAGTCCAGAGAACTGCAGCAGTCCAGTCTGCAAGTAATGAACACATGAATAACACGTTCACAGACATCAGCTGCAAGCTGTGGCTTTACCTTGGCTCGCTGTCCCCGATGGACCACGCTGGAGCGGACTACTGCGCTCACCTGACTACACAGCTGGACTTCCAATAGGAAAGATCACCGTCAGCGTGTTAACAGCTAACTAACCAAACAGGCCGGTCCTTTGTGAACTAACAACCTTCCAGGCTCTTGTGTGTGGCTTTGCTGGTCATAGGAGTGCTTTCAGCCGGTCACGCTCAGCCACCTCCACAGGACGCTGGTCAACTCGCCTGCCTGCTCACCCTCCAATGCTCCCTTTTCACTGGTGCAATATCCATGTAGATTACTGGGAACGCTGCCTGGACTCATTCTCTTCTTCTCCTTTGCCAAGACCACATCCTTTCACTGATCTGTGCCACCTCCTGGCAAACATTATCCCGTGTGAGTGTACGATAAAGAACGCCGAACTAGGTCCTGCTGTTTGTGCTGGGCTTCGCCTCAGGTGCTGGTGGGCAGCAGGGTGCCAGTAGAAACGTGCTACTCTTAGATGAAGACAAAAGAAGGAAAGGCAGGCGTGTGGCAGCGAGGGACTGTTACAGGGAGAGAGCTGATATGATGGAGACAGAAGGAAAGCAGGCAGATACATGCAGGAGAGCAAGTTCAAACTGTTCTACATGGTGTGGATACGAAGTGAAATGGAGAAGATCAAATAGTCTGGTGGAGGTAAGTGTCACACAGGATCATGACTGTGGAGTGACGCTGAATGTCAGTGTGTGGCTCCCAACGAGCAGGTGGAGGAAGCTCAGAGGAGGATGTACCTGTGCAGGTGTGCAGCTGTGGACTCGAACCAGGCTGTTTGGTACATTTAGAGGAGAACCAGTCTGATATGCAGAGGGGACAAAGTGGGTGGCCTCTGTCCCTTAACAGGGTCGTGGACCAACTATTGATCATGTGCCTCACCACATGCGACAAGACAGGCGGCAGCGGACCGCGTGGAAGCTGTGGTGTTTCTTACACGTCATTCTGTTTTTACTGCGCATTCAACCATACTACGTCCACGCGTGTGCTGTGTTCATAACATTCTGTCACTTCCACGGTACAAAAGTGGGACAGCTCTTAGAGCCAAGCCTTCTGTTTGTGTGGGTGTCCCCAGCACGCGCACGCAGGAAGTTCCTTTCCTGTCGAGAACGCGAGATGACGTAAGCTGCTTGCCGCGCAGTGATGATGGCGGTTCGTGAACGCGCAGTAAAAGTAATGGCTGCTCTGGATCGGCGGGTTCCTAGCCTCGATGATTTCGTGGGTCAAAGCTGGACTGCCTGGGCCGATTGGGCGGGCATGACGCCGGCGGATGGTAAGGAAACACCCTGACACAAACACTGATCGCTACGGAGCCATTTAACGGAAGCAGCGGTGTTTATTCTCGCGGAAACGCAGGACAGAGCTAAACATGTTACCCAAACAAAGACCCTACCGGGTCCTAGTGCTGGGTGGGTAACATGTTGGTCTTCACTAGGTTACAAAAATGATAATTGTAAGGACACAGTCATTGTAGCATGATTTTCACCTGTGTGGTCATAAAACAGTCTGCAGCGTTTAGGGGAGACCATTCGTGTGGAGAAAACCGGCAGGGCTGGCTGACATCAGGGCGGAAGGAGGCTAGTGTGGACGGCTGGCCGTGGAAAGCGAGGATACGAGCTACCATGCGAGCCCGACTAGCCGGTGGCGACGAGGTAGTTAGCATTAGCATGCTAACGCTAGCAGCAGCCGGATTCAGAGCAGACGCCGGTGACGGAGGAGGAGTCTGACGCGTTTGCACCGCTGGCCCATCCTGTGATGGAAGGAAACATTTTGTGTGTCGTTCCCACTTCGCTTCCTTCGTTTCCTAAACAATGATACTCGTGGACTCGCCATACGATTCCTCGTATATGTGGCTTCTGCCCACAGTGTTCTTGCTAGCTTTAACTCACTGTTTGGCGTTTCTCCAGTGCTGCTCTGCCCATTAACTGTCAGATAGTCCCCCCACCACCCATTAGCTACTCCCTGCTGATCGTGTACTTGGGCTACGAGTAATTCCTGAAGAAACGGTTGATCTGAGTCAATTACATAACACAGCTTATTAATATGGGCTATGTGTGATGTAAGATGAGCTTTACTAATGATGATACCAACACCACAGCTGACAGTGGCTGTCTTGAACATGTGTTTCAGGGCCTGATGTGGATGACTGCAATAAGAATGGCAAAAAGGCTGCAGAGGCAATGTCACTCAGTAAAGAGGGTAAGTGTGCAGGTTGGGAACATGCCTCATACTTCTGGATCTCAGCTTTTCTAACAAACACACCTTTGCAAATACACATGCTGGATGCTGTTCTCTCAGGGGTACCTGACAGTGCGTGTGAGGACGGCCATAAGAGCCAAGCAAGGCTGACCTGACGCCCCCGCTGTTCTTAGTTTGAATCTGCTGTGGAGGTTTGGTTAAAAAATCTTTGGCCAGACTCAGAAAGTTTCGTCAAGCCAAAAGTGTAACAATGAAGAGTCTTCACAGAGCTCACACTGACTTTCAGATCAGCTTTTGTTGGAAATAGGCTTAAATTTCTATTTTTCTTTTGTAGTTGTATTAACAGCTTCTAACACTACACAAGCCACATGCTTTGTAATGCTGTGCATTGTAACACACGTCTGTGACGACGGTGTGTTGGAGCGTGCTTGGCACGTAGAGGAGCGTGAGTGTTTGGCACGTGCACGCCAGCGTCGTCGCTCTAAATCAGTGGTTCTTAACCTGGGTTCGATCGAACCCTAGGGGTTCGGTGAGTCGATCTCAGGGGTTCGGCAGAACCTCCGCCGTGACATGCACGGCTCATTTTGTGCACCAGTAAAAAACATATCTATGTCTTGAATTTGAAAAAAATCTTATTTTATTTTTCACTAAAGAGTTGTTCAGTGAATGTGCATATGAAAATGGTGGGGTTCGGTACCTCCAAAAAGGTTAAGAACCACTGCTCTAAACGAAGCTTTGCAGCGTTTCCAGCCTGACCGGCCTGTGGTTGCAGCTAGCACCGAGCTCCTGCTCATGGTGCACATCAGGGGAACCTCACCAGTTTATGCCATCATTTACAGTCCTATTTTTATGTCAATGAATTTCTCCTAAAGGTTTGTGTTTGTAGTGCACACTAAGGTTGGGCGAGTGGACGTGTTTACCGACGGCAGGCTGATCGACACTCCATCATTGTCTAACTGCTTCGGTCGAGGGCTGGATAGCGTTAGCTTCTATAAAGTGTGCACGTCCAAACTTCAGTTATTGGCTTCCACATACCGACGTGTTGGCGTGTGGCTGTGCGTGAATATGTGTTTGTGCCGCTGTGCTGCAGATGCATGAAAACAGCCAGCTTCTTATTAAGACCAGCAGCAGGCTGACTGGCCCGTCACTGGTCAGGGCAGCGATGCATTCTGGTCCCCAGTCGGTGGGTTTCCGTGAGCCTGGCTGAGGACTGTCGTGTGATCATCCTGTTTACCTGTACACCTGCTCCTGGGGCAGGATATTGACGTGCACATACATACTGTTTGACCCAGTGGGGAGTTTATTTGTGAGCACAGGGAGAAGTGGAAAAATGTCTTTACTGACTTATAATTCTGCTAATGCGTTCATGCTGTTTTCTCTAAGACACGCCTCCACTCACAATGGCTTCAGTAGACACACGGGAGTGTTTCACTGACAAACACAAGCTGTTCGTGAGCACAGTGATACAGCTCATCATTTCAGTAAACACGCTCGGCCTGTGTTTGGAGATGATGTAAGAGGATACCTGCTCCAGTGTTCAGCATGTGTGCACCATGATGCACATTCAGAGGACGCGTCAGCCAGAGGCAGCACTCAGCTTTAGTAGTTCAGAAGTATTTAGGATATCGCACCAAGTGAAAGATGCTAACAGCACCGCTCTGTGTGCCTATGACGCATGAAAGCTGTGCCGACCGTCAATGACAGAAGCGAGAGTCACAGCTGGTGTGTTTGGCGTGCGGGGAGACGTCCACATGCAGAGTTTCTAACACTTCTTCAGCTGGTGGATGCTTTTGTGGTGCTGCTACATTTTGCAGCGATAGTTTCACGGCATGTTTTGCAAAGACTGCATTTTGTTCGACGTCCTCCTCGTGAAATCCGAACGACATGCATCTGCAGCATGGTTACATGCAGACAGCTTAATGTTTCCATGGCAACCTGTACTCAATGGTTACCATAAAGCCACTTTAACCATTGTACGTGGAAAAACCCGCCATATTCGATACATCGCACACCCATACCTTGGTAGTGAGTGAAACAAAGCCTGAGTCTGCAAATACGTAGTCGGGTAAGTGAGCCCCGACTTACAGCGTCTCCGTGGAGCAGGCTGCACAGTAGAAGCAGATCCAGCAGCTACGAGCATGTCAGTCGCAAGAAGCACGCCTGCACGTGTAGATTTAGGATGTTTGAAACCGTAGCTTCCTCTAAGTGAGAGTACGTCTTTCTGTGTTCTTCAAGACATGTCCATCTTTGGCCTCTACCCCGGCCATGACGACTTCTACCTGGTGGTTTGCAGCCACTGCGGGCAGGTCGTGAAGCCGCAGGCCTTTGAAAATCACTGCGAGCGGAGACACGGGCCTGTGGCCAAGCTGTACGCCCGCTTACGCTCTCCCACCCCGGCACCGCAACCCCAACAGAGAAGCCATCACGGCCCCTCTCCTCCTCATGGGACCAACGCTGCTTCGTGGGAGGGTCGAAACCAGGGAGTCGGGCAGCTCCGGGCGGCTCCGCCTTCACCCGTCACACCACCACAGTACAGATACTCGAAGACCTCCAAGGACGGAGTGCGGTAAGAACACAGTCCAGTCAAAATGTCCGAGCTTGAGTAGTTCAGAGTGTAGTGGCTAGCTTGGATTGGAGCAATGATTTTGTTCGTCTCTAAATGACAAATGTTGTGATGTGTTCTTATATCTAATTGAAATAACAACTAAAGACAGTGTCGGCCTCTCTGTAGCGAGTCATCCAAACACACAGCAGCACATTAATGACTGACCTTTGAACCTGATGCTGTTTGTCACTGTGCTAATGTGTTTACATTATTAGCGCTAGCTCTGTAGCTAGCTGAAGCTGCAGCGAGCCCATAGTCTTTGATTAGGTAACAGCAGAGCCGTGTGTTCTGGTGCATCGTGTTTAGATGGAAGCTGGCGCCATAAATCCTCTGTGGATGCTGACTGTGTAATAACACAGTTATAACAGCTTTAGTGATGAAAGGGTGTTGGCTGTGTGAACTCAGTGCTTGCTGGAGCCTGGGGGCTACAGACAGGGTTGCACCCAGAAAAGAGGTCGGACTTGTCTGTGGTAGAATCTCTCAGCTCATCGCCTTTTCTCTCAAATACACATTTGACTTTTTTATTTTCGAGCTTTGGTGAAGCCCTTTGGCGTGTCCTGATGCGTGCTGCGCTGTAACCTGCTCGTGGCAGTCCCCGTTACATCGTTCCAGCTGGTAGCAAATGATTGGTGGAGAGAAGCCGGCGTGAAAGTGGGCATCTTCTTAGTTCCTGATTTCCTGTCATACTTGGTGGAGCGTGCTGGGTTATCATGTTAAAGTTATTAATCAGAGTGTCGAGCTCACAGCTCAGTACCAAAGCCTCACACAGCTTTCTATCCAAACCCTGTGTTTGCAGCCAATCAGCACAGAGCTGTGTTAGAGACGAACACATGATCTGAGAGAGTAATGTAGAGCTGAGACGTGTGAATGAGCACATAGAGCCCTCTTATTCATACAAGCTTGTTTTTCATTGGCTAAACTGTGAACTTCTTCTCTTGTCACCAAGACACTCCCCACTGGAGAAGTCCCACAGCAGTCACTTTGACTCTTCGGTGTTCAAGCAGCCACCACCTCTCGAGCCTCCCATGAGCTCCCCGCCTCCGTCTCTCAGAGACCCCCCGTGGCCACACGGAGCTACTCCGCCTGGTAGATCTTCACCCAGTGACAGGCACCCCACAGTGAGAAAGGATTCCACTCAGACCTCCGCTGCCACACGCCACCGCATCCCCAGACCCTACAACAAAGTGGCTTCCAGTGAGTACAAGTTCAGACGTGCAGGCGATAGAGAAAGTAGATGTCAGTAGAAGTGTGGTGCATTCCCGAATAAGTCGGAAGGTTTTAAAGGTTTTTGTTTCCCACTCGGAAAGTCCGAGCCAACCGATGTGACCCGAGTTAGCAATCCAAGATGGCGGCACTGTTAAAACAAGTCGAGCGTCACTCCGAGCTATTCTGGAACGCTGCGTTCATGTGTCTGTGCCATTGTTCTGTTTAAGTCTGCAGCACGGCCGTCTGCGCAGCTCCAGCCATGCTGCAGCTGCGTTTGAGTCTGCAGCCGGTGTCTGCTGACGACAGCGTGACGCGCTGCATCATGAAGGATCGGCCTGCAGAGAGCGCAGCTGCAGCACGGCTGGAGCGCAGCTGCGCAGCTCCAGTCGTGCTGCAGCTGCGCAGACAGCCGTGCTGCAGATGGCCGTTTGCTTTGAAATAGAATGAAACGGTGTCCACACGTGTGGACAACAGACGTGAGCTTGTGCTGTCACACTGTGGCTCACGTGGCTTCTGTGTGTCCTCAGAGAGGAAGTGCGACTTGGACAAACACTGCGGCGTCCTTGACCCCGACAGGAAGAAAGTGTGCACCCGCCTCCTGACCTGCAATGTAAGCAACACACACACACACGTGCTGTCCCATGTTAGAGCTTCAGTGTGGGTAAGTACAGGCTGAGGCGTGCTGTGACCCAATGACGGGGCAGCGTGTTGCTTTGAGCCCGTCCGCCACGGTCCAGCCCTCACGCACACTCATCACTGTTATCACTGAACGTTTGTGTGTCCTGTGTGTCATATTTGTGTGTCACATGTCATTGAAGTTATCCTGCACAGCCGTGAGTCCTTGTTGTTGTCCGATGTATTCTCCACTCTGGATCGATCTCAACAATGTGATATCAAATATTTGACAGTTTTCCACAGTGGAGATTCCCACCGTGGTCTTCACCACAGCTCTCCCACTTTCCAGTCTGTCCCAAACTGGTGTCTTTCCATCTCGTGTTGAGCTCTGGAAGCACCAATAAAGCCTGTTCTTCATAATGTTTCTGGAAACATCTCCTGTGTTCTTCACACGTGTCACCACAGGTGTGGCTGAAACATTATAGAGTAACGATGCAGGATTGGAGCTGGCAGTGAAGACACGTGCAGTGCATCAACACAACACTGTGACAGTGACTCACACACGGCTCAACACGCAGCATCCTGGGAGCTGGTCTGGACTCACCTGTGGACAGAAACAGGTGCTGGTGTGTGGTCACAGCACGCTGTGGCTGAGCTCGCTGCACAGAAGACTGAAGGAACCAAGCTGTTCTGCAGACTCGGGGCTCGAACCGTCCGTCGACATGTGAAGGAAACGAAAGGCAGGAGAGCCAGGACCGCCCCACTGCCGGGACAGGAAACAGCCGCCTTGGCGTTTACCACAGCGCAGGTGAGGAAGCCGAACGTGCTGTGGACACACGAGACCATCAGAAAACAGCGAGGCCTAGCAAGGAGACGACACAGGAGCTACAGTCAGACACGGGGCAGGTTGCTGCCTCTGGCCTGGCGGTGTGCGAGGCACCATGAGATCTGAAGACTAGCTGGGTCAGAGGTCATGGGACCAGCAGGACCAGGACCCCGACACGCCTCTGTGTGAAGACGACACGCTAATCTGAACCCCACTGATCACGCACGGACACGTGTCAGAACTGCGGGCGCCAATCGCAGGCCAGACGTGCAGCTTGTTGATAGACGCGACCGACTGCAGTTCTGAGCTGTGTGTGAAACGCTGTCAAGTCTTTAGTGTTGATCCACTGCACATACAGGAAGTAAACATGTACACCAAAAGCTACTGGGAGAACTGGTGCTTCTACTGGGAGAAACCATTTCAGCCATGACTGTCCTGGAAAACTGGGGGGTTCGTACAGGCGTTTCATTAATGGGGACAACTTGTGCTGTGATGTTCAGATGAAAATGTCCTCGACTGTGGGAGGAGTTTAATGTGGACCCTATAGGTGGGCGATGATGTCATCTGCCACTGTCATACTGTTACTGAAAGAATTGATTGTGAACTCCACAGTATCCAGTCAGTCACACGAGCCTGCTCACCACAGCAAACACAGTCTGATCTGTCCTTCCCTCAGATTCACTCCATCCACCAGAGGAGGAAGGTGGTGGGCCGCAGCAAGAACTTCGACCAGCTGGTGGCAGAACTCAAGACCAGGGTTCGAGAGAAAGGGAGCCAAGCCCTGGAGGGAGGCTCCTCGACGGGACAGTCCCTCAGCCCAGAGGCCCCCAGGGAGCAAGCTGGTACTCCACACTGCAGGAGACCTTTGGTCACCCTCCCTGCCTTCAGGTTGTGAAGCTGAAGCTAAGGATGCTTATAGAAGAAGTTAGGACTCTTCTAGAGATAAATAATCATCTTTTTACTGCTTATAGCGGCTCAAACATGGTTTGGCTTGCAGGATTCATGTGTAGTCAGTGCTGGGAAACTGTTTTATCGAGCAGCTAACAGCTGCTGTAACGTAGACATGCTGGACTGATGATCTGCTAAACTAACACCCAGGTGTTCGTTCTGTTACATAAACAGTCCAGCAGGTCCCGGCTCAGCGTGTGCATCAAGTATAGGCAATGAGCTGGTGTGGTGCTGCTGAGGGTGTAACTGGATCTGGATGGTCCTGTGTGTTTTCTAGTTGGCCTACGGCTGTGGTAGAGAGCGCCCCAGAGGAGGAGAGCCAGCGGGCGGAGGAGGGTAATCCCAGAGTCCCCTCACCTCTGGTCCACGGACGGATCTCGAGCGACGAAAGCGAGGCAGAAGGAAACGACGAGCGAGCTGAGTTTCCATCTTCGGCTGCACATCCCAGACCAGCGGCGGTGAGACGTCCTTACTGGGGCTGAGCACCCACAGAGCCTCTGATGCCACAGAGCCTCTGATGCCACAGAGGCTCTGAGACCACAGAGGCTCTGAGACCACAGAGCCTCTGTGGTCTCAGAGCCTCTGTGGTCTCAGAGGCTCTGATGCCACAGAGGCTCTGAGACCACAGAGCCTCTGTGGCATCAGAGCCTCTGAGACCACAGAGGCTCTGTGGTCTCAGAGCCTCTGATGCCACAGAGCCTCTGATGCCACAGAGGCTCTGAGACCACAGAGCCTCTGAGACCACAGAGCCTCTGATGCCACAGAGGCTCTGTGGCATCAGAGCCTCTGAGACCACAGAGCCTCTGAGACCACAGAGCCTCTGAGACCACAGAGCCTCTGAGGCCACAGAGCCTCTGAGACCACAGGCTGAGACGCTACATAGTGACAGAGGGACGCCTGTTGTATCATGATGTCCCCAAGGGCACACACACACACAGCACACACACACAGCAGGCGCACACACAGCAGGCGCACACACAGCAGACACACACACACAACAGACACATACCCAGCAGACGCACACACAACAGACGCACACACAGCAGACGCACACACAGAGACAGACACACACACAGCAGACGCACACACAGCAGACGCACACACAGCACATGCACACAACAGACACAGCAGACGCACACACAGCAGACACACAACAGACACACACACAGGAGACACACAAACAGAAGACACACAGGAGACAGACACACACACAACGCACAGACACAGCAGACACACACACAGCAGACACACACACACAACAGACACACACACAGCAGACGCACACACAGCAGACACACACACACAACAGACGCACACACAGCAGACACACACACACAACAGACGCACACACAGCAGACACAGACACACAACAGACGCACACACAGCAGACACAGACACAGCAGACGCACACACAACAGACGCACACACAGCAGACGCACACACAGCAGACGCACACACAGAGACAGACACACACACAGCAGACACAGACACAACAGACGCACACACAGCAGACGCACACACAGCAGACGCACACACAGCAGACGCACACACAGAGACAGACGCACACACAGCAGACGCACACACAACAGACGCACACACAGCAGACGCACACACAGCAGACGCACACACAGAGACAGACACACACAACAGACGCACACACAGCAGACACACACACACAACAGACGCACACACAGCAGACACAGACACAGCAGACGCACACACAACAGACGCACACACAGCAGACGCACACACAGCAGACGCACACACAGCAGAGACACACACAGAGACAGACACACACAACAGACGCACACACAGCAGACACACACACACAGCAGACACAGACACAGCAGACACACACACAGCAGACACACACACAGCAGAGACACACACAGAGACAGACACACACAACAGACGCACACACAGCAGACACAGACACAGCAGACACACACACACAACAGACGCACACACAACAGACGCACACACAGCAGACGCACACACAGCAGACACACACACAGCAGACACACACACAGCAGACACACACACAACGGACGCACACACAGCAGACGCACACACAGCAGACGCACACACAGCAGACGCACACACAGCAGACGCACACACACAACGGACGCACACACAGCAGACGCACACACAGCAGACGCACACACAACAGACGCACACACAACGGACGCACACACAACGGACGCACACACAGCAGACGCACACACAGCAGACGCACACACAGCAGACGCACACACAACAGACGCACACACAGCAGACGCACACACAACAGACGCACACACAGCAGACGCACACACAGCAGACGCACACACAGCAGACGCACACACAACAGACGCACACACAACGGACGCACACACAGCAGACGCACACACAGCAGACGCACACACAGCAGACGCACACACAGCAGAGACACACACACAGCAGACGCACACACAGCACATGCACACAGCAGACGCACACACAGCAGACACACAACAGACACACACACAGAAGACACACACACAGCAGACACACAACAGACACACACACACACAGCACACACACACACAGCAGACACACACACAGCAGACACACAACAGACACACACACACACAGCAGACACACAACAGACACACACACAGCAGTCACACACACAGCAGACACACAACAGACACACACACAGCAGACACACACACACACACACACAGCAGTCACACACACACAGCAGTCACACACACACAGCAGACACACACACACAGCAGACACACACACAGACACACAACAGACACACACACACACACACAGCAGACACACAACAGACACACACACACAGCAGACACACAACAGACACACACACACAACAGCAGTCACACACACAGCAGTCACACACACAGCAGACGCACACACACAGCAGACACACACACAACAGACACACAACAGACACACACACACAGCAGACACACAGCAGTCACACACACACACAGCAGTCACACACAACAGACACACACACACAACAGCAGTCACACACACAGCAGTCACACACACACAGCAGACGCACACACACAGCAGACACACACACAACAGACACACAACAGACACACACACACAGCAGTCACACACAACAGACACACACACACAACAGACACACACAGCAGTCACACACACAGCAGACACACAGCAGACACACACAGCAGACACACAACAGACACACACACAGCAGACGCACACACACAGCAGACACACACACAACAGACACACAGCAGACACACACACACAGCAGACAGACACACACAGCAGACACACAACAGACACACACAGCAGACACACAACAGACACACACACAGCAGACGCACACACACAGCAGACACACACACAACAGACACACAGCAGACACACACACACAGCAGACAGACACACACAGCAGTCACACACACAACAGACACACAGACACACACAGCAGTCACACACACACACAGCAGACACACACACACAACAGACACACACACAGCAGTCACACACACAGCAGACGCACACACACAGCAGACGCACACACAGACAGACACACACACAGCAGACGCACACACAGCAGACGCACACACAGCAGACGCACACAACAGACACACACACAGCGCGCACACACACAGCACATGCACACAACAGACACAGCAGACGCACACACAGCAGACACACAACAGACACACAAACAGAAGACACACAGGAGACAGACACACACACAACGCACAGACACAGCAGACACACACACAGCAGACACACACACACAGCAGACACACACACAGCAGACACACACACACAACAGACACACACACATAGCAGACGCACACACACACAGCAGTCACACACACAAGACACAGCAGACACACACACACACAGCAGGCGCACACACACAACAGACACACACACAGCAGGCGCACACACACAACAGACACACACACAACAGGCGCACACACACACACACACAGCAGACGCACACACACAGCAGACGCACACACACAGCAGATGCACACACAGCAGACACACAACAGACACGCACACACAGCAGACACACAACAGACACGCACACACAGCAGACACACAACAGACACACACACAGCAGTCACACACACAGCAGACACACAACAGACACACACACAGCAGTCACACACACAGCAGTCACACAACAGACACACACACACAGCAGACACACACACAGCAGTCACACACACAGCAGACACACAACAGACACACACACACAGCAGTCACACACACAGCAGACACACAACAGACACACACACAGCAGAGACACACACAACAGTCACACACACAGCAGTCACACACACACAGCAGACACACACACACAGCAGATGCACACACAGCAGACACACACACACAGCAGACACACACACACAGCAGATGCACACACAGCAGACACACAACAGACACACACACAGCAGTCACACACACACAGCAGACACACAACAGTCACACACACAGCAGTCACACACACACAGCAGACACACACACACAGCAGACACACACACAGCAGACACACAACAGACACACACACAGCAGTCACACACACACAGCAGTCACACACACACAGCAGACACACACACACAGCAGACACACACACACAGCAGACACACACACAGCAGACACACACACACAGCAGACACACACACACAGCAGACACACACACACAGCAGACACACACACACAGCAGACACACACACAGCAGACACACAACAGACACACACACACAGCAGACACACACACAGCAGACACACACACACAACAGACACACACACAGCAGTCACACACACACAACAGACACACACACAGCAGTCACACACACACAACAGACACACACACAGCAGTCACACACACAGCAGACACACAACAGACACACACACAGCAGTCACACACACAGCAGACACACAACAGACACACACACAGCAGTCACACACACACAACAGACACACACACAGCAGTCACACACACAGCAGACACACAACAGACACACACACAGCAGTCACACACACAGCAGTCACACACACACAGCAGACACACACACACAGCAGACACACACACAGCAGACACACAACAGACACACACACAGCAGTCACACACACAGCAGACACACACACACAGCAGACACACACACACAGCAGACACACACACACAGCAGACACACACACAGCAGACACACAACAGACACACACACACAGCAGACACACAGCAGACACACACACACAACAGACACACACACAGCAGTCACACACACAGCAGACGCACACACACAGCAGACGCACACACACAGCAGATGCACACACACAACAGATGCACACACAGCAGACACACAACAGACACGCACACACAGCAGACACACAACAGACACACACACAGCAGTCACACACACAGCAGACACACAACAGACACACACACAGCAGTCACACACACAGCAGTCACACACACAGCAGTCACACACACAGCAGACACACACACACAGCAGACACACACACACAGCAGACACACACACAGCAGACACACAACAGACACACACACACAGCAGACACACACACAGCAGACACACAGCAGACACACACACACAACAGACACACACACAGCAGTCACACACACAGCAGACGCACACACACAGCAGACGCACACACACAGCAGACGCACACACACAGCAGACGCACACACACAGCAGACACACAACAGACACGCACACACAGCAGACACACAACAGACACACACACAGCAGTCACACACACAGCAGACACACAACAGACACACACACAGCAGTCACACACACACAGCAGACACACAACAGACACGCACACACAGCAGACACACAACAGACACACACACAGCAGTCACACACACACAGCAGACACACAACAGACACACACACACAGCAGTCACACACACAGCAGTCACACACACACAGCAGACACACACACAGCAGACACACAACAGACACACACAGCAGGCGCACACACACAACAGGCGCACACACACAACAGACACACACAGCACGTGCACACAACAGACACACACAGCACGTGCACACAACAGACACACACACAGCAGACACACACACACACACAGCACGTGCACACAACAGACACACACACAGCACGTGCACACAACAGACACACACACAGCACGTGCACACAACAGACACACACACAGCACGTGCACACAACAGACACACACACAGCACGTGCACACAACAGACACACACACAGCAGACACACAACAGACACACACACAGCACGTGCACACAGCAGACACACACACACACACACAGCAGACACACACACACAGCAGACACACACACACACACACAGCAGGCGCACACACACAACAGACACACACACAGCAGGCGCACACACACAACAGACACACACACAGCAGGCGCACACACACAGCAGGCGCACACACACAACAGACACACACACAGCACGTGCACACAACAGACACACACAGCACGTGCACACAACAGACACACACACAGCACGTGCACACAACAGACACACACACAGCAGACACACACACAGCACGTGCACACAACAGACACACACACAGCAGACACACACACAGCACGTGCACACAACAGACACACAGCAGACAGACTGGAGACACAGGCTCTGATAATGAGACCTGTGTGTCTCCTGTGTGTGTCTCTCCTGTGTGTGTCTCCTGTGTGTGTGTCACCTGTGTGTGTGTCTCCTGTGTGTGTATAAAGCAGCATGACTGCAGTGATGTCAGTGTCACGCTGTCAGGTCCTTTTCTGAGAGACTGGCTGCAAACATGGAGCTTAAACAGATACAAATACAAAAGTCGACGTGTGAAAAGCAACTGAAGGGATTTTGTTCCAAAACAAACAGAGTTGTGTTGTAAACTCAGACACCACCACATCTGCACAGCCTCGGGCACATGGCCTAAACACAACAGTGCACGTTTTAAACCCAGAGCTCGATGTTTGAAGCTGTGTTTTTGTGTTTTAAAGGTGTGCTCGTTCGGAAGCCGTGCGTTGGGTCAGGGCATCTACACGTTTGACAGGAGACTACACCACCTGAGGTCCGCCTTCAGCAGCATGCTGGAACAGCACATCAGCGCCCATCTTTGGAAGTAAGACGTCCCAGTGAACAGAGCTTCATGTCAATACATGTGTGTTTACTACTCAGAGTTACTGTCAGCAGCTGTGGTGCAACAATGGAACGACCCACTGGGCTCAGTGTCAGTGCTGGGAGCACCCTGACTGCCCCCTGCACAGGCTGCACAGGTAGTCCTCCAGGAGACGGACAGGTGCTGCAGAAGGTCCTTAACCCACACCATAGCTCCTTTGTGTGGGAACTGTGAGCACTGCCAGAGCCCCACAGGACGACCTGCAGCAGGCCACGGGTGTGAATGTCTCTGACATTATATTCTGTGCTTTAGACAGAGCAGAGCACCCTGACTGTGACAGACATGCTGACTGTAACCTGGTTCAGCACGACAGGTTTGGTTGTCAGTCAGTGCTGGATGCACATCCATGGATGTGGGAGCATGCCCTGATACTGTCAGGCATGAACAGCAGCATGGCAAAGAGTTGGAGCTGCTTTGATTCACTGTAAAAAGCCCAAACATCCTTTTGTTCCTGACACAGCTTATGAGGAAATGTGTGAGATGGTCTGAGAGCAGGACAGTGTCTCAACTGTGTTGCTAAGGCGATGGATGCAGTGGGCAACAATACAGGTGACTGTGGCATTAAAACACACAATAACGTCACATCAGTGTGACTGGTTCAGGCGAGAGAGACAGAGCAAAATCAAATCAAATCAAATCAAAATTTATTTATATAGCACATTTAAAAACAACAGTTTTGATCAAAGTGCTTCACAACTAAAAAAGAAAAAGAATAAATAAATAAAAATAAAATAAGACAAATACAACGCAAGACGAGACAAACATAGAAACCAACCAAATGATAATCAAACTATCTTACGTCAAAGCCAGAGTAAAAAGATGGGTCTTTAAACGAGATTTAAAAGACTGAACAGTTTCAGAAGAGCGAATGACAATAGGGAGGTTGTTCCACAATCTAGGAGCTGCAATAGCAAAGGCACGGTCGCCTCTGGTTTTCAACCTAGACTTAGGTTGCATTAAGAGCATCTGATTAGAAGATCTTAGTGCTTTTACAGGGTTATACAGATGAAGAAGATCTATTAGATAGCTAGGGGCAGTGTTATTTAAGATTTTATAAGTGAATAAAAGAATTTTAAAATCAATGCGAAATTTCACAGGGAGCCAGTGTAACTTGGTTAAAACTGGAGTCATATGGTCATGCATTCTGGCACCCGATAAAAGACGTGCAGCAGCGTTCTGTACTAATTGCAACCGGTGAAGAGAGGAGTGGGGGAGGCCTAAATAGAGGGAGTTACAATAGTCCAGTCTAGAGGTAATGAATGCATGAATAAGCTTTTCAAGGTCCTTGGGGGAGAGGAAAGGCTTAACTTTAGAAATTTGACGTAACTGATAGAAACCGGATTTAACCACAGTAGATACTTGTTTCTCTAATTTGAAAGAGCTATCCAGGAGTACCCCAAGGTCTCTTACAACGTTGGAGAGGTAGCTAGCAAGTGGGCCAAGGGTAACAGTTAGTCGGTTCAATGGAATATGGCTGTCAAAGACAATAACCTCAGTTTTACTGTCATTCAATATTAGAGAGTTTTGAGATAGCCAGGTTCTCACATCATGAAGACAATTAAACAATGTATGCAATGGATCTGTGACATTCAAACTCAAAGGGAAATAAATTTGAATGTCATCGGCATAACAATGGAAAGAAATATTATATCTTTGGAAAATAGATCCCAAGGGCAGCATGTACAGAGAGAATAGCATAGGGCCCAAAACAGAGCCCTGGGGCACACCACAGAGAAAAGGAGCCGAGGAGGAGGAATATTGCCCCATAGTGATAGAGAGTGACCTCTCTGAAAGATAAGATTTAAACCATGATAAGGCTGTGCCCTTAAGGCCAACTACTTGCTCTAACCTTGATAATAAAATGTTATGATCTACTGTGTCAAACGCAGAAGTCAGATCCAGTAAGACTAGAACCACAGAGCAACCTGAGTCAGTGGTTAAAAGGAGATCATTAAAAACTCTTAGCAAAGCTGTCTCAGTACTATGTCGAGGCTTGAAGCCCGACTGGAATTTTTCAGAGATACCATTGGAATCTAGGAAGGTCTGAAGTTGTTTACAGACCACTTTTTCCAGGATCTTTGACATAAAGGGAAGCTTAGAAATTGGTCTATAATTTGAAAGAACACTGGGGTCGAGATTAGTCTTCTTAATAACGGGTTGAACAACAGCATGCTTGAAGGCAGACGGTACACAGCCCGAAGACAATGATGCATTCAAAATTAATAAAATACAAGACCCAATAGTATTCAACGCTTCCTTAAAAATACGGGCAGGGAGAATATCATGTGGGGAATTAGAGATTGTTAAGTGGTCAATTATTTCCTTTACATCAGAAAGAGTCACAGGCTCAAACTGCTGAAAGACAGCAGAGCATTTAGAAACTGAAACTTGATGTGGAACTACCGATAAAAACGGGGCTCTTAAAATAGTGATTTTTTCAATAAAATACCTTAAAAAACTTTCACAAAGAGCCGGAGAAACTTCCTTGTGTGCTGTAGCGCGAGGATTAATCACGGAGTTAAAAATCTTAAAAAGAGCGTGGGGCTTGTGACAATTGGTCGAAATAAGACCTGATAAGTAGGCAGATTTAGCAGCTTTGACGGTCTTCTGATATTTTGACAGACAATTATGGAAGATTTCCGCTGACACTACGAGCTTATCCTTTTTATACTTCCTCTCAGCACGACGACATTCGCGCCTGAGAGCACGGGTAGTTTCATTCAGCCAGGGTTGGCATGACGACTTAGTACGCTTAGTCTTATGTGGAGCCACAGTGTCCAGAATAGAAGAACATGTGGAATTAAAAAGGTTGGTAAGCTCGTCAGTCGATAAATCCACAAGACAGACGGAGTCGGGGAGCGCAGAGTTGGCGAAAAGAGTAGAGAAGTTGGTAATGGTTTCAGAATTAATCGAGCGCATCTGGCGTAATGGACCCTGGCAGTTAAGCTCCATATGTCGTAGCACAACATTAAACATAACCACGGAATGATCAGAGATCCCAGAGTCCTTGATATCCGTTATACAAATATCCAGACCGTAGGACAAAACTAGGTCAAGCGAATGACCTTTTAAATGCGTTGGTTCACTTACCCATTGCGTAAGATTAAAAGTGTCAAGAAGGGCAAGGAAATCCTTTGTTAGTGTGCTTGCCTCACAACAGACATGTATATTAAAATCGCCAACAATTAAAACACGATCGTAGCGTAAAAACAGGCTCCCTAGTAGTTCAGAAAACTGAAAAATAAAGTCCTTAACAGATTTCGGGGGTCGATACACCACAGCACAAAGAATTGGGGGAGCACTGTTCAGTTCCAGTAGCTGCACCTCGAAGCTGGTGAAAGAGACGGGTGGTAGTTCCCGGCATCGAAATTTGTGTTTAAAAATCGAAGCCAATCCTCCACCTCTGCCAGAGATCCTAGGAGAGCTAGCAAAGGCACAATCTGGGGGAAGAAGTTCTGAAAAAGCAGAAGATTCCTCAGGACGAAGCCAGGTTTCCGTCAGATAAAGAAAATCCAGCCCAGTTGAGACGAAAAGGTCGTTTAAAATAAAAGTCTTGTTTGCCAGTGATCTAACATTTAGCAAAGCCATCCGAAGTGTAGTCGGGTTGTTGTTAGTTGGAACAGATCTCAGCAGGCGAAGATTGCTGTAGTTCACACCACCTCTGGAAAGCCGCACCCAGCTCCGAACCGGTGGGCACTCGGTCGGGGAGTCTAGGTGAGCGTAGTGTTCAACAGGACTTATCCAGCGATGGCAGGGCAATCTATAGCAGAAGCGGCCCCAGAGAGCATGAGAAGAAGATAGAGTGTTTACAAATACGTGGTAGCTGGTCGCATCAAGTGAGTTTAAGTAAGCCTTGAGGCGAACACGAATACCGCTCCGTTTACCCCGTCGCCTATGACGTTTCCTAGGTGGAAGGGTAGCTGGAAAGCGGCGTAAATGATCAGAGATATCCGTCGAAGTTGAGAAAAAGTTCCCTGATTGCCACTTGAAACCAGGCGTTTGGTGAGTCAATGGCTGGAGATTCAGAAGAGTTTGACGATCATAGGTAAGAAGCGCAAAGGCGTCAGGATAACACAGAGAAAATAGGATAGCAGACAGTAGACAAAACTCGAGGAGACGGCTTGCCGCAAACACTGGCGCCATCTTTGGTCGAGGTCTGTTAGTTAATTGGAGCAGGGAGCAGCAGTCTGTGAGATACTCACAATGCCACGTTTAACGCATCCATCAGATGCTCGGTCTGAGCCTGAGCAGGTCCTGAGAACCTGTCGTGTGGCAGCAGTTTCCTGTCTGCACACAGCACAGGCGCCTCCTGATGTACTGGGCAGTGCAGGAACACTGTGCTTACATGTTACAGCAGCACTAACAAGGCGGCACAGAGGTGCACCCTGGGTCGTTTGGTTCAACGCTGCCTCAGAAGATGACCTCACAGTGCACGCAGCTCCACACTGCTGTCCAGGGTGTTCCAGGGTGACGAGTGAGGGTGAGGCGGGGGCGTGGCCACTGTAAACATGGCCGTGCTGTCAGACGCTGCTCATCTGTTCTTTTCTCCCTCTGTGCAGGAAAATACCTCAAGCTGCAGACCTTCAGTCTCCTCCCCCTTCAGCCAAGACCATCACAGCCGTGTCCGCCACCATCATGTCCTCCTCTTCATCACATTCTAAGGTTCGCACAGGAAGTCATATTAGCTCCTCCCTCAAAACGGCGTCATCCTCATCATCTTCCAGTCGAGGGCCGGGGAGGCCCCCGACATCCACGCAGTTGGAGAACTACGGGAGCAACAGCAGCAGCATCATGGCTGGTAGTCACGGCGCGCCTGCGGCGGCGCGCTACGCCAGCCCCGGGCGACCCAAGAATCCAGTCGGACGTCCCAGCAAACAAATGTTGAAGCTGCGAGAGCAAGTCGCCACGGCCGCCGTTCTCCGCAAGCGCAAAGTCCCATCCCAGGAAGGAGAGCACTCGGGTCCCGACAGGAACTGCATCGTCCTCCAGGACAGGGGCCGCCCGCCTTCCAACACGTCGTCTTTATCTTCCAAAGCGCACGCACAGACCAACGGCACGCTCTCCCCCAGCAGCAAACCCCACCCCCAGCCTTCCCCCACAGACGCCCAGTCACCGACCACAAAGGCTATTTGGACTTACAGACGGACACACCCCCCTCTGGGAGACCCTTCTCCCACCACCAATTCCCACAGCCGCGTGGGAGACTCAGGGCTGCACGGGCAGGGCAGTGGGAGGGTCTTTGAGCACCAAATGGTGAAGAAACGCAAAGCCGGTCGTACGGAGGATAGCGCTCCCTCCTCTAAGCCTTCAGCCCACTGCCTGACTTCCTCCTCTTCTTCCAGCTCTGCCACTTCGTCTCCACGCTCAAACTTCTACCCCTGGAAAGACAATAAAAGCGGGACGCTTTCTGGGGGTGTGGAGAAGAAGCTGGGCACACAGAAGGTAGGTTTGGACGAGGGGAAATGGGTGTACTGAGCAGTTCCAGTCCACACTTGGCCCCTGCAAAGGCGACTAGGAGTAACCCTTGAAGCTCTTTTGAGAACGGAGTGGTTTCTGTTGTGTTTCTGCTTGTATGACTGCGTTAGTGAGGGCGGCCTCTGCCTGTGCAGCTACCTCACAGCTCGTCAGCTGATGAGACTGCCTCTGCTGAAAGGATGCTGCCAGTCAGACAGTTTGTGCAACCAGCTCAGTGCCTCTCAGTGCATATAGAGGGATCGTGTTTCTGCAGAGACGCAGCGGTTTACTGCAGCTGCTGCCCTCTGGGTAATTACAAAGTGCCATAGATAAGTCAGGTCATACTTCTCAGTCTTTGTCAGCGACGTAGTCTTGGACTAGACTAACACAGGTCTGCTGCAAGGTATTAAAAATGACTATTACTCAACCGAGAGCTGTTTCCATGACGATCAGTGACGCCCGGTGGACAGAAATTCCCGCCACGCTCCGAGGAGCTGGTGAAATACTCCACAGGCTGGCTTAAACGGGCTCTGTGTGAAACAGGGATCTTTGTTTGTGATGAAGTGAATGCAAAGAGCAGCTGTCTAAACAAAAGTAATAATTTGACTAATTTTCTTTTGTCCTACAGCCAAAACTGCACCATTAAGTGTGCCTGCCTTACAAGCCACGATGAGGGAGCCAGCTCTGCTCAGTCCAGGACTGAGCCAACAGGACTGTGTGTGTCTGTGTGTGCCTTCTGTCTGTGTGCGCTCAGGTGTGAATGTGTGTTTGTATGTGCGGCGTCGATGTAGTGTGGATCGCAGCTGGGTGTGTGGGTCTGGGTGGGAGGAAGTTCAGAGCGTATGGATTTAGAAATACCTCACGACCATCTGGTTATGCTGCTAAATGAAATGTTGGTTTATAAACATTGATTAAAAATGTCATTTTCACTCGGTTTCTGTCGCTTCTTTATCACTTTGTGCTCTCATGGTGCAGTTTGAATGTTGGCTGAAGTCAGTGGTGCACGTTTTACAATCAGAAACTAGACGATGTGACTGCATTAACACACATTTATCCCCACAGCTGCTTTATGTTATTAAAGACTGCTGTAACAGAGGGAAACCCCAACAATGACCCTCTGACAGAACCGGGCTGAGGAGGGGGCAGCCGTCACGACGGGTAGGGAGTGAGGGGACACGGGGGAAGGTGGAAGAGTGAGTGAAGACACAGCAGATCCAGGGTCACCTGATCCAGCCTTAACTACACACTTGATCATCTTAAAAGTCTGACATCTATTAGGGTGATATGGTACTATGAAGTCTTTTAGATTAAGATTGTGTATGAGGAGCAGAATTTGAGTCTGGATCAACAGGCAGACGGTCTCGAGCACCTGTCTGCACTCTGGCTGCAGCGTGTTGGAACAACGGGACATTTTTAGGATCACCTAATATCAAATTCCTGCAGTCCAAGCTACATCTAATAAATGCACCAACTAGTTTTTCAGCATTACTCTGAGAAAATATCTTTATAATTTTAGATTTTTTTTATTGGCATTTTGCGCACTGAAGGACATCTCTTGGTCACAGGCCAAGGTAATGCCATCCAGAGTAAGAATCTGGTTAGATACCATATTTCTAAGCTTTTCAGGGCCGAGTACAATGACCTCAGTTTGATCTGAATTAAGAAGCAGAAAGTTAGTGGCCATCCAGGTCTTTATGTCTTTAAGACATTCCTGCAGTTTAACTAATTGGTGTGTGTTATCTGGCTTCATGGACAGATAGAGCTGGGTGTCATCTGCATAGCAGTGTAAATGTATGCTATGTCTTCTAATGATGCTGCCTAGGGGAAGCATGTATAATGTAAACAGAATTGGTCCTAGCACTGAACCCTGTGGAACTCCATAATTAACCTCAGTGTGTGAAGAGGACTCTCCATTTACATGCACAAACTGGAGTCTATTAGATAGATATGATACAAACCACTGCAGCACAGTACCTGTAATACCTACATTACTCTATAAAAAGTATTATGGGTAACTGAACGCTGCACTGAGGTCTAGCAGAGATGTGTCTGCTCTCAAAGCCCAAAGAAGATCAGAACTGTGAAAGTTTCTGAAACCTGCAGATGATCAGCTGTTTCAAGACTGGCCTATAATTAGCTAACACGGTAAACAGATGACTTTTTAACGGTCTAATCACTGCTACCGTGACAGGCCTGTGGAACATACATGCATATATGATGTTGATGTCCTCGCCTCCATTTACACCAATTAGGCCAAATGTTATGTTAGTTACCCCTTTGCTGCACAAACGTCGCTGACCCTGAAGCTGCTGTGGTATCGGGAACCAAGATGTTAGCAACAGATTCTTTAAGACCCGACATTTGTGAGGACTTGTTTGGATGGTGAGATGTGGAGATTCAGCGCCTGGAACCAATCCTGGACCACGTGTTGTATTAACCTGTTTCCATGACAGGGTGTACATGATCTGCAACAGTGTGCATTAATAAGTTTACAGTAATCATTGTCACCCATCTACATATTGTGTACATGTAGTGAGTTCGCTCAGTTAACGCTGTTTTGTGCCTATGCGCGGTCCTTAGTGTTTCTCCCTGCGCTGGGCTGGACTACAGCGGCTGACGCGAAAATCAGGAAGTCGGGTCAGCTGCGTAGTTTCTTCGAGAAAAGGTCGAAGCAGGAAGCAGCTCGGTGTGCAGACTTTCTACAGCCTCGGAGGGATCACACCGCCCGCTCTGTTTGCGTCCTCAGGCCGGAAATGGCCTTAACAAAATGAATTTCGTAGGAAGGATGTCGCGCGCACACACGAGCGAAGCAGCGACGCTGCTCGGCTCGTCCTCGCTGTAACCGCGCGACTATGGAGCTCGTGCAGCCTCCCGACAGCGCGGGCTCCTCGTCGGTCTCCAGCACACCTCGTATTTCCGCCGGACGCTGCAGCAGGTAGCCAGAGAGGCTGTGCAGCATGCGGTCAGACGTGGAGTACAGCCCGGTGGGAGAGGGCCTGGGTATGCGGGACTTCTGGCTGTACGTGTGGCTGCGGAGAGCGGCGGTGATAGCGACTCATGTCACCGGCCTGGGCCTGACGCTCGTCCTCTCGCTGCTGTCCAGACCCGGAACCAGTAAGTGTCGAGTTTTATCACCGTCATTCAACCTGCCGGATATAAACTGATTTTGGTTATTTGTGTCCTTCACGTGACTGATCACAGAGCTGCGCGCGCTTCTTTACTGATCAATGTAGCAGTAAATAAATATTATCATGACTTTCTTCCTGTAAACAAAACGATTCAGTTTCTGATGATAAACATGTAAAGTGCAGATTAGAGCCGGTGTTTGAGCTGTGGCATCACCGTGTCCTTGCGTGGGTAAGTGTAGGTTTTCCTGACGGTCAGTCTGCTGCTGTTGAAGCTGCAGGTCATGGTCAGCTGATGATTGTGTCATTAATCTGCTGTTTGTCTCTCCAGGTCTGTTCTCCTGGCACCCCATGTGTATGTCTGTCGCTGTAAGTTTACATCCT
Organism: Neolamprologus brichardi; assembly: GCF_056152115.1. NCBI lineage: Eukaryota > Metazoa > Chordata > Actinopteri > Cichliformes > Cichlidae > Neolamprologus > Neolamprologus brichardi. The sequence goes on from NC_142116.1 coordinate 32,300,695, forward strand.
CACACAGACACTCGTCTCACCCACGATCGCTCATATCTGTCTGATGACACGCTGGAGTAAACGGTCAGCACTCACTCATATTTCAAATAATGGATGGAGATGTATTCTCAAAAATAGGCCTCTTCTTTCCCTGCTAGCTTTCAGCCCACTACATTCCTCCAGTCTGTCAACTTTCCACTGTAAATAACAGATTTGAGGGATTGGCAGGAGGGTGTGTTAACACTCGGCTCTCACAGAGGTTATGAATGACAGTTTGTTAGCAACGGACTGTAAACATGTATTGCTTGTTTTGGTGGCTCTGACTGCTCGACTACAGCATTGTGTGGGGATTTCCACCGTGGCACTTTCGTGGATAAGATTTCGTCTGTGGCCCCTCTGCCCTCGGGTGTACCACAGGGATCTATTCTTGGGCCTCTACTGTTTCCATTGTATCTCCTGCCACTGGTGCAAAAGCAAGAAATTTAAACAAATGCTGGCGACAGCCGCCTTTATCGGCCTTTCACTCTGATGGCTCCTCGACTGGACTCCTGCTGGATCGTCTTAGTGATGCTACGTCATGGATGGCTCTAAATTTTTTAGTTTTAATGAACGTAAAATGGATCGGTTCCTCTGGTACCCCAGAGGTTACTTTGCTGCTCTGTCACCCGACAAGCTCGGTTACTAATCTTGGGGTAAAAATGGACTCTGTGCTTAGTTTTGATGGCCACGCAAACGGGCTGGTCAAGTCTTCATTCTGGCCCCTCATGCGTCTGTCGAAGGTCAAGCTTTTTCTTTGTCATCCACGCTTTTATAACCTCACGCTTGGATTACTGCAACGCCCTTATAACAGGGGTTGGCTGTGCCTGCAACTGCACAGTTTGTAACTGGTAAAAGAACATTTGAGCACATTACTCCGGTACTTAGAATCTACTTTAAAGGGTTTTTAAAATCCTCATATGGTCCGGCGCCTGTGTATCGGCCCTATGCCCCCCCTTGTTGCTCTCAGTCCCTAAATCATGGCTGAACCTTAGAGACAGAGCGCTCTCTGCTGTGGGCCCGAAGCGTTGGGATGATCTTCCTCTTCACATTAGGGAGTCTACATCAGCTGTGGTCTGTGAATCCAGGTTAAAAACTATAGAATAACTATTTATTACTCTTACTGTACTTTTTATGTCTGCTGGTCGGCCATGTGTTGTTTGTGCTATATAAATAAATGATGGTATGGTGTAGTGTTACACACTGTGCTAGACTATGCTGCTCTCAGTGCCTCAGAGACTGGCAGCCGTGATAATGCACCAGCTCTGAACGTTAATTCAACATTACTATGAAAGTCGAGTTCAGTCTCCTGTAGCTGTGGTCAGGTGACTGAACAATGTTCTGTTTCTTTGCCTTGAGTCTTGGATAATGCTTTGTTATTGTCCATATGTCTGACGTCATCATTTATCCTGCTACGTCTGTAATCATCCACTCACAGGCCCATCCCATAATGAGCTGATGCTGTGCGTTGCTGTATTAGTTTCTGATTCACAGTCACATCAGATGTCACTCATGCACACACTTTGTCTCCTTGAATCAGGAAAAGCTTGATGTGCATCAGACAGAAAAACAGGAGTTTAGATCGTTAGAATAAATTCCCACAACTCTGCGTCTAATTAATCGCTTGTTGACTTTTCATGACTGATCTGTATCACCACTAAAACACCTTTCCTCTGTTTCCTCTCGCTGCAGTACTGCCTGTGCATGACCGAAGGCATCCTGCTGTTCTCAGCAGAGGGATCTCCCTTCTGCTTCAAATCCTGGAGGAGTAAAGTGCGTCTCCACTGGATCTGTCAGGCCCTGGTGCTGATCGCTGCAGCCACTGGGCTCTGGTTCATTGTGGCCAGCAGGAATGTGTCGGAGCTGCCACACCTGGCGTCCTGGCACAGCCTGCTGGGGGTGTGCACGCTGACCGCCACCGTGCTCCAAGCGGCCTGCGGCATCGCTGTGATTTTCCCCAAGCCGCTGCGTCTCTCCTGCCCCTCGTCCAGACTGAAGCTGTACCACGCCACCTGCGGCCTGGTCGTCTACCTGTTTTCCACAGTGACGGTGATGACCGCCATGTTCACTGACTGGTTCCAGGCCACGGCGAAGGGGGTGGCGTGGTGGGCCTTCCTCATCCTGCCTCTATTCCCTGCCTTGGTGGTGATGAGCCAGATCACTAATGCCTATCTACCCCGCAAGAAGCTGACCAGCTAGGAACCAGCAGAGACATCCAAAAGGAGTAATGAAGAAATAAAGAGTCTTCTTTAACTGGAGTTTATCACTGAGTGAAATGTCTTTACCACTGTTAGCACGCAAGCTAGCAGCTGTGCTGAGCTATATTTGTATTAAACTACGGGACAACTGAAATAAGGGATTTTAGGGCGTAGCTTCTTTCTCCTTTTCTTCATACCTCGAGTGCTACAAGTAGCTGCCATCTAGTGGCCTGTAGAAGAACTGCAGTGTGAAACATTATAGGGTTGGTGTTAGTCTGTAAGTATGGCTGTACCACTGTTGGAGTCCCACAGGTGGAGCTGGTGGACACACCTGAACTGGTTTTGTGTGTCTGCGGCTGTGGAGTGTGTGCTCGGTGAGACTGTGCAGCCTGGTGAACATTTACTGTTGACTGTGAGAACAAACACCAGCCTGAAAATTCTGATATTTATTGTTTCATATTTTTTGCCTTCTGACTTCTAATAGGTGCTACATTGTGACACTAAAGGTCTACCAGAACGTTTTCAAATTGTGACCCTGTGGACGTCTCCACAGATTCACAAGGCTGATTGATGCACATTTACAGCTGGTATCAACCAGCTAAGAAAAACCCGACACTGTCCTGCTCTGCTCCAGGCTGGATCATGGAAGTGGCTGATGGTGTGTCCTACATCATCAGCTGTTCTAACTTCAACCATCATCAAACCCTGTTGGTGGATCCAGACTGTCGGCTGAGTTCACAGAACGGTTGATCTTCAGCTTTCTAGAAAAGCAGATATTTTAAGACGCAATAATCCAGATGATGAATGTAAACTATTCAAACATGTTAACTGGATATACAGTTCAACTTTATACCAAATCACAGATTTATATTTTAAAGTAAAGACCCACAGTAATACAGAGAAAACCCAACAATCATGTGACCCCCATGATCTCACAACAACATCCTGAAACAGTTATTCATCACTTGATTGCTTCAGTACAACACTTGGGCACATGTATGCAGACGTTTCGTGGCTGTTTTGATCTCGCTCTCTCTTCACCGATCAGATCTGTCTGTGGTAGCAGCTTTAAACCTAGGCTGATAGAGGGGCCAGTCTGGATCACATTCCTGCATTTTGTAGTCTGGTTTTCCTACAAAACACAACAAACATTGGCCCACAAAGCCACAGTGAACAAAGCAGCAACGAATTCGATTCAAATTAAGACTTATTTGTAACCGACATCAACAATTATGAAAAATGACGTATTAACTACAACAGAAGACTGACCTTTGTGGGAATGCTTGGAGCAGACTAACCTGTGAGTTCTGGGACGTTATATTTGCTCTTTGAATGGCTGCAATCCAGGCCATCCGTCGCCTCTTTGTTACTACGGAAACATGACTTAAACAATTTCTCTTCAACGACGTAATCCGATAACGATCTCTTTACCGTCGGCTTCCCGTGGCTGTCATGCAGCTACTGCAGTTAATAACACAACAGCTTCTTGACATTTTTTGTTTCTTTTTATCTCTGTGTGACTGTTTCCATGTGAAAGCTTGCGTGCTGTAGTACCGCTCGCCACTCGTACCTACAATCCTTTGCCGTTTTACCCCGGAAATGACATCACATGTTCAGTGTCTATATGCAAGTGCTTCGGTGACAGTGGGAAGGAAAAACTCCCTTAAACAGGAAGAAACAATGCAGACAAGGCTGAGGGAGGGGCGGGGCTGTTAGGGTGAGGGGAGGAAGACGAGATGTCAGCTGCTGGCTTCTGCAAATATAAAGTCATTTCTTTTGAACATGAAACGCTCATTGGAGTGATCGAGACAGCAGGCAGGTCTTTCTCACTGTATCTGATACACAATCTGTCAAATACACACTCGTCTTCTGTTTGTGAAAGTCCAGTTTCAGTGGAGGACAAACCAAAGAGCACATCGGCACAGTCTATCCTAAAACGGGTTTTATTTATTTCGAGCTCAGAGAGCGGGTGAGAAGCTGGAGTCGTTGGATAACAAGCTGGGCGTGGATTTGTCTCAGGGTTGCTGTTCATGATCCACAGTGGATGTTTGTATTTATCTGATCCTTGCTCTTTCCTTCTGTGAACCTGTAATAAATAAGGGAACATCTGTACAAAAGCCACATCTCTCTTTATTTGCAATGAACGATCTGTTGAACAGGATAAACGTGTGAACTATTGATGTGAGAAATCTTAAACACAGTTTTATTACAACAGCAGGAACCACAGAGCAGCGTCAGGTATTTCATGTTTATTAGCGTTCACAGGTACCAGTCCACAGTGACCATACACTTCCACGGTTTAGTGATTCAGTCCCACGTGTGGCGTCTAACAGATGCTCCCACTGTTTACGGGACAAACCTGTGTGTGCAGTGATGTGAGTGCTGAGAGCCACAGAGCAGGAACATCTCTGCTGTCACGTCTTTAAAACAACACAAACCTATGGTTGCACCGAGTGTGTCAGTAAATCATGAGCAGACTGAAGACGTCGGGCTGTCATTAGCTGGGACTGTGGGACGCAGACGCGCTCAGCAGACGCGCTCAGCAGCCAGTGTTGGTGACGTTTTCTGCGTGTTTGTGACCATGGGAACCAGCTAGGAGTCTGCTGGTTTGTCCTCGCAGATGAAGGCCACAGAGTTGTTCAGGAGGTCATACATGTTCACCTCCACCAGCTCTGCTGATGATTTCACCTCTCGCCCATCTGCCAGAGCTAGAAACACCTGCTGACCAACCCCCTGCTGCCTTGGCTCCTCAGACTCCGCCCCTTCCTGTCTGCTCCCTGTTGGATTGGCTGGTATCACCTGTGGGGTCAGACAGAGAGTATACATGGAACGTTTTGTAAAGGTTAAACTGTTTCCAGCTTTCCTGCACGCAGTAAACCCACAACTTATTTTAGTTGTGTAAGTCTGAAGTGACAAAGCAGCGCTCGTCTCACACTCAGGAAAGGCTGTGTCCCAATCCAGGGTCTGCAGCCTTAAAGGCCGCGTTTTAAGGCCGATTACATCACCGCGACGAAGGCTGTCCCAATTCGAAGGCTGCTCGAAATGCGGCCCTCAAATGCGTCCTTCGTTTCCCTGAATTTTAAGGACGTGGCGGTGTAGACTTCGTGGCCCAACATATCCCAGAATGCATAGCGCGGCGGTGGGTGTGGATAATTTTGCCGAAAAAAAAAGGTGGATGAGGGGCGCCCGAAGAGTAAACTTTAAGTAAGTACTGAATATTATGTCACTTATTTATGTGCAAATGTTTAATAACGAAGAACATTAAAACATTCCTGTTGGTCACATGTCGGCAAAGTCATGTGACATTAGTGACGTTTGTACTAACTTGGTTTTAAAGCCTTTACTTTCAAATATACGCCGTTCAATAGCTGAGCTTAATCAGAGAATGATCAAAGCTCATGTAGAAACAAACAAACAAATGAAGATGTTCTCCTTCATTTCTGTCAAACAAAGCTGTATGAAACGTTTCCAGCTGTTAGTATCATGGTTGCTAGGCAACCTGGGCAGCGCAACGGAGACTAGACCGTCCCATTTCACAAGCCTCGCACTTCCGGCCTTAGCGGTCTTTGAGTACGCGGCCCTTGAGGATCGTTAAGGCTGCAGACCCTGAATTGGGACACAGCCTCTGACTCCCTGCTGTGTTCTTATTGGTGCCCTGGTTTGAAGCACTGCTCTCATTAATAAGCATCCAGCCCAGTTTCACTGTTAGTAGGCTGCAGCTTACTCTACAGGGTGGGCCATTTATATGGATACACCGTAATAACATGGGAATGGTTGGTGATATTAAAGTCCTGTTTGTGGCACATTAGTATATGTGAGGGGGCAAACTCCTCAAGATGGGTGGTGACCATGGTGACCATTTAGAAGTCGGCCATCTTGGATACAACTTTTGTTTGTTCAATAGGAAGAGGGCCATGTGACACATCAAACTTATTGGTAATGTCACAAGAAAAACAATGGTGTGCTTGGTTTCAACGTAACTTTATTCTTTCATGAGTTATTTACAAGTTTCTCTTTGTTCACAGCCATTGACATGTCGAAGAGGTTAACACGTGAGGAGCAAAATTGTGTTGATATCTGGTGAACGCAGTAACCGGGTCATTGCAGCAGATTTCAATGCAGGACACCCTACGAGACCACCCATCTCCCATGCTACAGTTAGCAAACTGCTTGCTGAGTTTCGTGAAACTGGTTTAGTGTTGGATTTGCCAAAATGTGGACGCAAGAAAACTGTCACTAATGAAGAAACATCAGTGGCTGTCCTAGCTTCATTCAGCAACAGCCCACAGCGTAGCACTCGCCGCATGTCACTGGAGAGTGGCATTAGTCGAACATCCCTTCGGCGGATATTAGCTACTCACAAATGGCACCCTTACAAACTCCAGCTACTGCAGCATCTCAACGAGGATGACCCAGATCAGCACAGAATTTGCAGAATGGGCAAAACAAAAACTGGAACAGGACCCTCAGTTCACGCAGAAGATTTTGTTCAGTGATGAGGCAAACTTTTATGTGAATGGTGAAGTTAACAAACAAAACCACCGCTATTGGTCTGACACTAACCCACATTGGATGGATCCCTCCAAGACTGTTGGAACAACAAAAGTGATGGTTTGGTGTGGTATATGGGGTACAACAATAGTGGCTCCATTCTTCATCAATGGAAACCTCAAGGCCACTGGATATTTAAATTGCTACATGATGATGTGTTTCCCTCTTTATGCACTGAAGCTGGCACGTTCCCTGAGTTTTTCCAGCAGGATGGTGCACCACCACATTATGGGTGCCAGGTCCGAGCATTCCTAGATGAACAGTTTCCTGGAAAGTGGATTGGTCGTCGTGGGCCAGTTGAATGGCCCCCAAGGTCTCCCGATCTGACCCCCTTAGACTTTTATCTTTGGGGTCATCTGAAGGCAATTGTCTATGGTGTGAAGATACGAAATGTGCAGCACCTGAAACTACGGAAACTGGATGCCTGTGCTGGCATTTCTCCTGTGGTGTTGCTATCAGTGTGTGAAGAGTGGGAGAAGAGGGTTGCATTGACAATCCAACACAATGGGCAGCACATTGAACACATTTTATAAGTGGTCAGAAACTTGTAAATAACTCATGAAAGAATAAAGTTACGTTGAAACCAAGCACACCATTGTTTTTCTTGTGACATTACCAATAAGTTTGATGTGTCACATGACCCTCGTCCTATTGAACAAACAAAAGTTGTATCCAAGATGGCCGACTTCTAAATGGCCACCATGGTCACCACCCATCTTGAGGAGTTTGCCCCTCACATATACTAATGTGCCACAAACAGGACTTTAATATCACCAACCATTCCCATGTTATTACGGTATATCCATATAAATGGCCCACCCTGTGCTCTGGTAGCAAGTGAACTCTTTCACTGGTCTGTGGCACATTCTGGTTACAATATGCAGTAAACACATGAAGTGAATGGAAAGCATCACATCAAAATTGTAACAAATCACAGTTTTGTGTGACTGTTGTTATTAATATTAGAAACCTAAACACACAGCACCGTGGAGCAGTGTGACGCTGCATGTTTGGGTCATCAGTTCATCAAACCTCAGCGCACACATGGATCAGTCAACTCATTACTGCACAAACTTCGTCCTCACAGATGGACTGTGAGAAACAGGATGTCGTGTTGGGACCACACCTGAGGCAGTGACATCATGGGCCCAGAGCGGCGCCTCGCTGTGTGTCTGAGGTAAAACAGCATTATGTGACTATTTCTATCTCACTTGAGCCAAACGCAGTGATGTGGTTGGTCAGATACGCTGATTCAGCTCGGTTTGAAACATAAATGCTGCAAATTCTCCCAGGATGCACCTGAGCTGAACAAACTCCATCATCATCCTGATCAAAGACTCGACAAATACAGGATACACTTCACTCCACATGCTGTCAGTCAGGAAAGTGTCACCGGACATTATTTCATCTTCATCTGTGCTTTGTGTGATGTGCTTGTTACCGTGTAGGAGGTGGAGGCCTGCTCTTCCTCCCGGCTCTCCTGCCGTGCCTCCACGTGGCAGGAGAGCAGGTGCTCCTGCAGCTTGAGCTGAGAGCAGCAGAGCGTGGAGCAGAGGGAGCACCTGAATGCCTCACTGCTGATGTTCTCCTGCATGTCCTCATCTCCACCCAGCACAGCCACAGAGCCTGCAGGACAGACAGTCAGGGTCAGTGAAAACAGCCCAGGAGCTGCTGCTAAACCACGAACTGGACAACACAACCATCCACTTACCCAGGTCACAGGGGCCTGGAGCCTGGGTCACACTGATTGTTTATTGTGAACGTTTTCAATAAAAGGCAGCAAGCGGAGGCCGTCGTCGGGGTCATTGTGTGGTGGACACCGACGACGGCCTCCCTTGCATGAATGAATGAGTCTCTAAACCGGCGGGGCTCGTGGAAACACAGACCCAACACCAGCTATCTGAATCATATCTGTTATTAACCTCTGTCTCTCTTCCACAGCATGTCTTTATCCTGTCTTCCTTCTCTCACCCCAACCAATCACAGCAGATGGCCCCGCCCCTCCCTGAGCCTGGTTCTGCTGGAGGTTTCTTCCTGTTAAAAGGGAGTTTTTCCTTCCCACTGTCGCCAAAGTGCTGCTCATAGGGGGTCATATGATTGTTGTGTTATTCTCTGTATGTAGTATTGTAGGGTCTGCTGCACAATATAAAGCTCCTCGAGGCGACTGTTGCTGTGTAAATAAAGTTGAACAAACTGACACAGAGGCCGTCAGTCTGCACACAGACGGTTACAGACAACACTGCAACAGGAGGCCTAAGACTTTAAAGACAAATGAAATAATAAATGTTTTATTAATATTTGTGTTTTTTCATGACACATCTGAAAATGAATGTGAGTACGGTGGACACGCCCTCTGCTGTCTGACAGCTGTGCAGTGTAATCTCAAACACACAGAGATTATTATGTCTTTGAATTACAGACAGATTGTGTTGTTGTTGGAGCTCCAGTGAAGGACCGTGCACGCCTGCTCCAGGACTCAGTGTATCAGTGGGGCTGCTGCTCACCTCGGTGCTCAGCAGCCTGGTGTTTGGCCAAACTGACAGAGCTGGGGAAGAACTTGAAGCAGACATCACACTGGACCAGGTTCTTGAGCTGCCGGGTGTGGTTGGCAAACACATCAGGGTGGTTAGTCCTGTTGTGGTACCACAGTCCTGACAGTTGCTACGGCAAAACAAAGGTTGAGAGATGTCAAAGACTCTGTAGCACATGTGTGTGTGTGTGTGTGTGTGAACACACGTGAATGTGTGCGTTTAGCTGTGCAGTCACAAGGTGCCCAATACTGTACTGTGTGGGTCTAAGAGGCCTCCACAGCTGACACATGAAGCCAACACACTGCACTGTCTGTCCTCAGCCACACACGCTAACACAATCTGTAACACACTGCTGGTGAAGCCACGCCAACACAGGAAGTAGCTGCTGCCTCTGCCTTTAATTCACTGTGTTATTGTGGGGTCGACCTTACGATATAAAGCGCCTTGAGGCGACCGCTGTTGTGATTTGGCGCTGTGCAAATAAAGTTGAATTGACACAGGTCACGCAGTGCGTTTGTGTTTGTTGGACACATTTATGTATGTTCAGCTGATCTACTCAAACATGTTTCAGGTTACCGCCGTGCTCGTCTCTCTTTACCCAGCTGTGGCGTCCCAGTACAGGCGCCGCCCCAGTACAGGCGCCGCACTGACTGCTCATGTGTGGAGAAGTGAGGAGACGGCCACGCTCGCCATTTACGTCTGAACCACACGATAAAAAGAACGGACGATGGAGCGTTATCAAAGCAGACTGTCACTGCACGTCGTCCACCAGCATCCATGTAACAGCGCTTCAGTGTTCAGTGCAGTGTGTTGTCATGTGGTGACACAGCTAAGACTACAAACATGGAGTCATCACGGTGGCCAACCGGCTCGTGTACCTGGTATGACTTGTTGCAGAGATCACAGCTGAAGGGTTTGGTCCCAGTGTGCGTGGGCTTGTGTTTGTCCAGCAGGGCGGCGCTGGTGAACAGCTTGCTGCAGGTGGGACACTTGTGGAACTCCTTTGGGTGAAACTCCTGGATGTGCTGCCGATGCTCGTCCAGCGACGAGAAGCTGAGACAGCACTTCTGACAGTCGTGGGGCTCCGACAGGTCTGACAGAGCAGCAAACAGTCACTGAAACCTGTGGTGGTTACACACTGACCTCGCTGTTGCTACGCGCGACCTCGCTGTTGCTACGCGCGACCTCGCTGTTGCTACGCGCGACCTCGCTGTTGCTACGCGCGACCTCGCTGTTGCTACGCGCGACCTCGCTGTTACTACGCGCGACCTCGCTGGTTACTACGCGCGACCTCGCTGGTTACTACAAGTGACCTCGCTGGTTACTACGCGTGACCTCGCTGTTACTACGCGTGACCTCGCTGTTACTACGCGTGACCTCGCTGGTTACTACGCGTGACCTCGCTGGTTACTACAAGTGACCTCGCTGGTTACTACACGTGACCTCGCTGGTTACTACACGTGACCTCGCTGGTTACTACAAGTGACCTCGCTGGTTACTACGCGTGACCTCGCTGGTTACTACGCGTGACCTCGCTGTTACTACGCGTGACCTCGCTGGTTACTACAAGTGACCTCGCTGTTACTACGCGTGACCTCGCTGGTTACTACAAGTGACCTCGCTGTTACTATGCGTGACCTCGCTGGTTACTACAAGTGACCTCGCTGGTTACTACAAGTGACCTCGCTGGTTACTACACGTGACCTCGCTGTTACTACGCGTGACCTCGCTGGTTACTACAAGTGACCTCGCTGTTACTACGCGTGACCTCGCTGGTTACTACAAGTGACCTCGCTGTTACTACACGTGACCTCGCTGGTTACACACTGACCTCGCTGGTTACTACAAGTGACCTCGCTGTTACTACACGTGACCTCGCTGTTACTACACGTGACCTCGCTGTTACTACGCGCGACCTCGCTGGTTACTACAAGTGACCTGGCACAAGCTTAAGTCGGGCTGCAGCTGGACCCGTGTTTCCCCACCTGATGGAGCCACGGCGCACCGATGTGCCATGGCTCCATCAGGTGGGGAAACACGGCTGCAGCGTGATGATGAAGGTGATTTGTCAAGACCCAGGCAGCAGATCTGATCCACGCTATCGCACTATTCACCATCAGTACATGTGAGACTGTTACTGCGGTGTACAAAAACAGAGGCTACGTCTGACGTGTCAGTGATATTGACAGGGCAGCGATCAGCTGGAGTCTCTCACCTCAAAGTTTTCTCATTTATCCGCGTTGGCCTGAAGCCACTACAGGAAAACTTCAGCCAACATGGCCGTTAAATGAAAAGTGCCCCCGCCCCACAAACAGCCTCATTGATGGTTCATCAGTGCCAGTCCTTCATATTTAAAGAAGCCAGCCTGTAAATGCAGATTCACTTTTTCAAACTCAGAATACAACAACGTTCTTACGGTGGAAGGTGTGCAGGTGCACAGTGAGCCCGCTGGCCTGGCTGTAGCCTTTGCCGCACTCTCGGCACACGTAGGGCCGGTCTCCCGTGTGCGTCCGCACGTGACGCGTCAGCTCTATGGACTGGGCGAAGACGGCCTTGCAGTACTGGCACACATACATCTTCCCTGGAAAATCAAAGAAGCACACACATGTTGTCTGTGCAGGATGCGTGATGGAAATACTGCATCATGACTGTTAATCATGAAAAAGTGCATCCTGTTGGTTTCTGGGTGCTGCACAGCAAACCGCCTGGAGGAGCCAGGACACCCTCTGATTGGCTCATCGCCGCGCCGTCATCACACAGATGCAGTGATACCCAAAGGCCTTAAAGGTGGGCAAAAAATACACAACAGCACAGCCAGACTGGAAACTGTTTGGCTGTGCTGTTGTGTTGTCCACAGACTCGAGCTGAGTCGCACAAACCTGTGTGTGTCTGTGCGTCTCTCAGCTTCTCTGCAGGATTATTATTGAAATGCTGCTTTTAAAAAAAACATTGTGCGCTCGTGTCTTCAACGCGGCTGCGACGCACATCAGCGACGCACATCAGCGACGCACATCAGCCTCCTGTGTGTTTGTGTCAGACGGTGTTTATAAGCTGCCACCAATGAGACACTGCCTGCTCAGCGTTTCTTCATTTGGATGAATAATAACAACAACAACAATAACAATAATAATAATAATAATAATAATAACAACAACAATAATAACAATAATAATAATAATAATAACAATAATAATAATAATAATAATAATAACAATAATAATAATAACAATAATAACAATAATAATAATAATAACAATAATAATAATAATAACAATAATAATAATAACAATAATAACAATAATAATAATAATAACAATAACAATAATAACAATAATAATAATAATAATAATAATAATAACAACAATAATAACAATAATAATAATAATAATAACAATAATAATAATAATAATAATAATAACAACAATAATAATAATAACAATAATAACAATAATAATAATAATAACAATAATAATAATAATAACAATAACAATAATAACAATAATAATAATAATAACAATAATAACAATAACAATAATAACAATAATAATAATAATAACAATAATAATAATAATAACAATAACAATAATAACAATAATAATAATAATAATAATAATAATAATAACAACAATAATAATAATAATAATAATAATAATAATAATAACAACAATAATAACAATAATAATAATAATAATAACAATAATAATAATAATAATAATAATAACAACAATAATAATAATAACAATAATAACAATAATAATAATAATAACAATAATAATAATAATAACAATAACAATAATAACAATAATAATAATAATAACAATAATAATAATAACAATAATAATAATAATAATAATAATAATATCAGCACCTTCTGCTTTTTATCTTTTGGACATTTCACCAAATGAAGCTCAGTTTAGCTACTTTCTTGGCTTTATTCAGCACATTTTTCACTCCTGCTGCTTTTACCCTTCAGCTGATATTTGGGTGATCTTATACAATTAAGCTCATTCATCAAATTCCACAAATGTCTGAAAGCATTTCGGCAAAGTCTTCGAATGTTCAGCCTGTTTCTGCTGGGAAAGGCTTTTTCCAGGTGGTGTGAATGCCGATGAAGCATTCCATGATCCGTACTGTTCAACCACCACGAGATTCCTCTTCTGTGTTTTTCTTATTTCTAACTTTTACAAATATTCAACTTTATTCAACAAATTTCCAAAAATCAATCCAAGATTGATCTGAAATGTGATCCTTCAGCTTCATCTGTGAAGGCAGTGAGGTCCTCCCACTGTGTGGGCACCAGCGTCTCCAGTGGGCACCAGCGTCTCCAGTGGGAGCCTGCGTCTCCAGTGGGCACCAGCGTCTCCAGTGGGAGCCTGCGTCTCCAGTGGGCACCAGCGTCTCCAGTGGGCACCAGCGTCTCCAGTGGGAGCCTGCGTCTCCAGTGGGCACCAGCGTCTCCAGTGGGAGCCTGCGTCTCCAGTGGGCACCAGCGTCTCCAGTGGGAGCCTGCGTCTCCAGTGGGAGCCTGCGTCTCCAGTGGGCGCCAGCGTCTCCAGTGGGCGCCAGCGTCTCCAGTGGGCGCCAGCGTCTCCAGTGGGAGCCTGCGTCTCCAGTGGGCGCCAGCGTCTCCAGTGGGCGCCAGCGTCTCCAGTGGGCGCCTGCGTCTCCAGTGGGCGCCAGCGTCTCCAGTGGGCGCCAGCGTCTCCAGTGGGCACCAGCGTCTCCAGTGGGAGCCTGCGTCTCCAGTGGGAGCCTGCGTCTCTAGTGGGCACCAGCGTCTCCAGTGGGCACCAGCGTCTCCAGTGGGAGCCTGCGTCTCCAGTGGGCACCAGCGTCTCCAGTGGGCACCAGCGTCTCCAGTGGGAGCCTGCGTCTCCAGTGGGCACCAGCGTCTCCAGTGGGCACCAGCGTCTCCAGTGGGAGCCTGCGTCTCCAGTGGGCACCAGCGTCTCCAGTGGGAGCCTGCGTCTCCAGTGGGCACCAGCGTCTCCAGTGGGCACCAGCGTCTCCAGTGGGAGCCTGCGTCTCCAGTGGGCACCAGCGTCTCCAGTGGGCACCAGCGTCTCCAGTGCGCACCAGCGTCTCCAGTGGGAGCCTGCGTCTCCAGTGGGCACCAGCGTCTCCAGTGGGCACCAGCGTCTCCAGTGGGAGCCTGCGTCTCCAGTGGGCACCAGCGTCTCCAGTGGGCACCAGCGTCTCCAGTGGGAGCCTGCGTCTCCAGTGGGAGCCTGCGTCTCTAGTGGGCACCAGCGTTTCCAGTGGGCACCAGCGTCTCCAGTGGGAGCCTGCGTCTCCAGTGGGCACCAGCGTCTCCAGTGGGCACCAGCGTCTCCAGTGGGAGCCTGCGTCTCCAGTGGGCACCAGCGTCTCCAGTGGGCACCAGCGTCTCCAGTGGGAGCCTGCGTCTCCAGTGGGCGCCTGCGTCTCCAGTGGGAGCCTGCGTCTCCAGTGGGCACCAGCGTCTCCAGTGGGCACCAGCGTCTCCAGTGGGAGCCTGCGTCTCCAGTGGGCACCAGCGTCTCCAGTGGGCACCAGCGTCTCCAGTGCGCACCAGCGTCTCCAGTGGGAGCCTGCGTCTCCAGTGGGCACCAGCGTCTCCAGTGGGCACCAGCGTCTCCAGTGGGAGCCTGCGTCTCCAGTGGGCACCAGCGTCTCCAGTGGGCACCAGCGTCTCCAGTGCGCACCAGCGTCTCCAGTGGGAGCCTGCGTCTCCAGTGGGCACCAGCGTCTCCAGTGGGCACCAGCGTCTCCAGTGGGAGCCTGCGTCTCCAGTGGGCACCAGCGTCTCCAGTGGGCACCAGCGTCTCCAGTGGGCACCAGCGTCTCCAGTGGGAGCCTGCGTCTCTAGTGGGCACCAGCGTCTCCAGTGGGCACCAGCATCTCCAGTGGGAGCCTGCGTCTCCAGTGGGAGCCTGCGTCTCCAGTGGGCACCAGCGTCTCCAGTGGGCACCAGCGTCTCCAGTGGGCACCAGCGTCTCCAGTGGGAGCCTGTGTCTCCAGTGGGAGCCTGTGTCTCCAGTGGGAGCCTGCGTCTCCTTTGGTCTCATTGCTCTGCAGCGTCAGTCTGCAGCTCATCTGCTTTCTTTCAGTTCATCATCGTCACTGCCGGGATATTAATGCAGTTTCATTTGTAGTCCAGTGACTATGATGTCATTCATTCAAAAGTGTTGCTGCAACTCAGCAACTCTGTTCTCCAGCAATGCAATCTTCCTTCACGCTGTTCTGAAGTCTCACCAAGTGAATCCTTGTTCTCTGCTGTTCTCAACACAAACCTCCAGCATCAGCATCACAGCAGACTTCTCAATGTGAGAATTATACGACCGTGTAGTTTACTGTTATATTTCTGTTCCTTATAGATTTGAATCACCAGTTGATAAAGTTCCTGTTGCAGCTTCTTCTGTGGAAGAAGAGTCACATGATCACGAGATCTTTTAGATTAGCCGACAGCACAGCTTCACGTGGACGTGAAGGGGAAAGCCCGGGTTGGTTTGCAGAGTTAGAACCTGATGGACGTGTCAGGGTGACTCCAGACAAAGTAAACGAGCTGTGTGCAGGTCCTTCTTTTGGAAAAGGCTTTAGGCTTAAAGCTGCTCTCTGAGTTCTGTCTCCCAGTAACACTCTAAAACCCAGTCTAACCCTGAAGTGGTCGCCCACTGTCTTTAATGACCACAGCCCCGCCCACTACAACAGTAACAGCCACCTCAGCATCCCTGAACACTGAACTGGAACAAAGGAACCACACTGGTGCACTGTGATGATGCTCGACAGCTCCACACTGACACCACTGAGGTGGATGTCACAGCCAATCGGAGCTTTTCAACCTCCATGCTTGGTTTAAACAGATTGGGCGATCCCTCCTTCCTCTCTCTTTCTCCCCTTGGTTTCCTTGGTGACAGGTGTGTCACCTATCAATAACATCACCATCATAACTCTGTGGGTTTGAAGTCTCAAGACTTTATCTCTGCTTTGTCCTGGACGTTGAATCTTTGTTCTTGTGTCAGTGACAAGATGTTACACGTGAAAGACACACATCACCATTTGTATATCACACAACCCAAAGGTGTGTGTGTGTGTGTGTGTGTGTGTGTGTGTCTTACCCTCAGAGTGTCTCTTCTTGGTGTGGTATGCGAGTGCAGCAGCCACGCTGAAACTCATGTCACAGTGTTTGCAGTGGTAGGGTTTCTCCCCCGTGTGCAGCCTCATGTGATTCTTCAGAGATGAGTTTGCACCAAACTTGGCGCCGCATTCATCGCAAGCAAACGGCTTCTCTTCAAAGTGCTCCGTGCGCTTGTGGTAAATCATGCCTAAGAAATGAGAAGCACTCATTAAATGAAACGATCGCTGCACTGTGAAGCGCACACGAGTGGGCCCCACACGAGTGGGCCCCACACGAGTGGGCCCCACACTGAGCTCACAGTTCATGTTGGGAAACATCAAAGTGCTTGTACATGTCATTTATGACCAGAGATGGGCAGTAACGCGTTACTGTAATCCGATTACTTTTTTCAAGTAATGAGTAAAGTAAGGGATTACTATTGCAAAAACGGTAATTAGATTACCGTTACTTTCCCGTAGGAACGCTGCGTTACTGCGTTACTAAAACCGTGATTTTTTGCGAGAATGTCTCATGACAGTGACGTAAGCGAGTGCGACGTTCGTGACAACAGCTGTGTGCAGATCAACAATGGATCATATATCGAGTGCAGAGAGAGTATGAGCGTGCAGCGTTTAAAGCGTGGAAGTACTGACCTTACTTTGAGTTTGATTCCATAAAAAGTGACAAAAACATTAGTGTCCGTTGTGCGTGGGAAGAAAACTTCTTTTTACAGCGAAAAAACCCCTAAACTTCCAAACAAGCACCGAGTAGCTACGACGTAATGGGAAACTCACAGAGAAACTCGCGGATTCTTCCACTGACCGCTGCACACCTGCACCAGGGTAACCCTCCGCCTACCCCACTCCTGCTTTACAGGTGAAAATAGAGCAACAGGACCGCTAGTCTTTGACTTTATTTATTTTCTGCTGTGTTTTACTTGCATCTATTTGAAAGACTGAGTGTAAACACACAACAATATTTTATTTTATGTGCTGGAATGTGCAGAAAATAGGTTTAAATGTTAAACTAATTTCTTCCAGTCAGAGAATGTTGCAGATAATTAATTACTTTTGAAAATAAGTAATCAGTAAAGTAACGGGATTACTTTTTGGGGGGGGTAATCAGTAATTAGTTACTGATTACTTTTTTCAAGTAACTTGACCAACACTGTTTATGACAGATGTGATCTTTTCCTGTCACACACAGCAGCAGACATGTTTGCTGCCTGCTCTGTTCACACTGCAGCTGTGTTGACCAGTCGAGTGCACAGCGGGGAAACCACACATCTGTCAGCTCCGCTGTTCCTCATCAGAAGGTTTCTTTGCTGCTGAAATGACCTGTTTCAGGTCCTTTTGAGATTTCCCAACGTACAGACCGTAGTCTAAAACCAACATCAAATGTACAGCAGCACAACACAGAGTTATACTCCACTCAACAAAAGAAACAAAAGTACAGCTCCCAGCTCCCAGCTTCCATCTCTGACTGGGATTAAACCAGCAGCCCCGTGTTTTCAAAGCAGTCTGCTGGTAATTCACCTGATAATTCAGGTCGTTTTATTGGTTCTGACGCTTCTGCATAGTAAATGCTGAAACCAGAAACGAGTCAGTACTTCATGGATGGTTCCTGCTCTGATCATCATCAAACACTGTGGATGAAGCCCTCACACCTCAGCTGTGCGATTAGCACGCCGTTTGCTCCAGTGCAGACTCTGATCACATCAATAATCTCGCTTTAATGTCACGTGACCTTACCCGACGGGTGGGCGAAGGTGCGGCCGCAGAGGTCACAGGCCACCTTCTTCTTGACCCGCGTGGCGCTGCGGTGAGCCTCGGCCCGGTGGCGCTGCAGCGCCCGCTTAGACAGCTTCTCGGGACACTCGGGACACTGCTGCTCGCACTCCTGGGACATGGAGCAGCGCTTCATGTGTGCTAGCATCCGACACTTGTAATCAAAGCTCTTCTTGCACCAGTGACAGCAGTAAGGTTTGGAGTGGCAGGAGGGAGGGGAGGAGCAGGGAGGAGGGGAGGAGCAGGGAGGGGAGGAGCAGGGAGGAGAACTCTCTGCTACAGCTGCATCTTTCTGCTCCTCCTCGTTCTCCTCCTCGTCACCGCTCTCATCTTCCTCCTGGACACGATCTTCACTTCTGCTCTTCTGCTCTGAGTCAGCTGCAAACATGGACACAAACACGCAGAAGACATCCAGTAAAAAGCTTCCTGTCACATCACATCCTGTCAATTTGCAGGTCGGACACAGACGTATATAGATACGAGCTGTCCTTAAAGACAGACCTACACATTGTCTTTCATGTTACTCCCTGCTCGTCTTTACCTCCAGCGTGGCTGCCGTCAGGCTGCCGTGCGCTCCTCTCCAGCTCCTCCAGCAGAGGGAGCAGCTGTGTGGGGCAGGAGGATGAAGCTTTCTGCTTGGCGGTGCGCAGCAGCTTGATAAGCCCCTCCTCTCCCATCTGACCCTCCTTCACTTTACTCATCAGCTTCTCCGACACGGAGCTGGGATCAGCCTCCTCGCAGCACTGACACACAACCTGAAAGAGCACAAAGTGCAAACAGATGAAATTGTGGAGCAGCAGCCGTCCAGTCAGTAGATGGCGCCCTCGAGCTACAGCCACCCCACTAGCCCCACTAGCATGTCCCACACGGAGTCGTCACAGGACAGGTTCAGCTCAGGATGAGCGGTGCTCACAGTACGCTGACCATGAGCTGGTGCGGTCATGAAATGGGAACAAATCTGTGCCTCCAGATACACTTTTATTGTTGTTGTCTTCCATGTGGAGCTTCATCCCTGCAGTTCAGTGCTTTGGTTTATGCTCGAGTGATTCTGTCTATTCAAAGTCTACAACATACAAACATGTTAACAACGTGATGCAACCACAAGGGAGGGGTTCTCAACCCGCGGCTCTGCAGCCACGGGGGGCCTGGGACAATAAATGACATTAAATAAATTAATAGTATTTAATTGAAATGTGTTTTATTCGTGTTCTTTTTTAAAGTGGACTAAACTGGGAGATTACTGTGATCCTGAAATATTAAAATAAAATTTGATTATTTTTCGTCGGTCAAACAAGCGCCTCAGGAGGCCACCGTCGTGGAGAATAACTGGAACATGGACTGGCATCCCGTCAGTGCCACAGACGGAGGGGAGCAGCTGCTCTCCACCTGCGCCCCACAGACGACAGCGGGAGCTTCATGCAGCATCGATTTGGTTCAGGAGCGCACATTAACCAGGTAAGACTCATGATGATGCAGATATTTATTTGTCAGTCACACAGAGATTTGTTTCCAATGTATTTTTTAAATTCAGCTCGAGGCTCCGGCTCAGAAAGCTCAGCGGCGATATGACCGTCTGTTTGTACGTGAATCATTTCAGTTCAGCTGTTTGTGTTATTATTTTAAGAAATGTGTTTCGTACATAAAGAAAATGGAGTTTTTTCATGTGGTTCATGAGCAACACACTTGTATGTCGTTGTTTACACAGAGCATGAAGGTCACAGAGCAGTTTCTACAGTGCTATCTTCATTTTGATGGCAGTGTTTGTTGCTCGGTGGGTTTTTATGAAACCGGCTCTTTGGGTGTTAAAGGTAGCCGTGATCTAAGGGGAGGTGGTGTTAGATGGAGAACCAGGGCTTCCTGTTGTACCTGTCTTTCTCTTCCTGTCAGGCTCTCTGCTGCTTGGCTCAGCAGTTCCACAACAGACGGCGTGTTGGCGAGGAGACCAGACTCGCTGGACAGCCTGGCTGCCGACGTGTCGCCACCTTCTGAGGATTTGACGTCTTCGGGCCCTGTGGACAGAAGATAAAGTCTAGTTGTTCTCTTATTGTAGGGAGAAGATTTTAGAGCAGGGGTGGGCAACTCCAGCCTCGAGGGTCCTGCAGGTTTAAGATCTCATCCTGGGTCAACACTCCTGAATCACATGATGAGCTCAGTAGCAGCATCTGGAGAACATCTGGAGCCATTTAAACCAGCTGTGTTGGATCAGGGACTCACCTAAAACCAGGAGGACACCTGCACGAGGCCTGGAGTTCCCACACCTGTTTCAGACTCTGTTTCCAGTAAAGGTGTGATTTGAATTATTCCCAGATTAACTCACAGTATTAAATTCCCCAAACTACGGGTTCAAACATGAGAGTGACCTGATGTGTCCACGCGGGCCCTTTTAATCGCTGGCTCGTCTGCGTCCTCGCCGTCGTGCTCTAACGACTCTTCTTTCAGCTCTTCCGTCGCCTCCGCCTCGTCTGAACACGGGCTGTGCTTGCTGGGCGAGGCTGAGCCTTCAGGCTTCATCTTCGGGGCTTTGTTGGTCACGGTGAGGCGTGGCCCAGCGGGGCTCGCTGATACTGGGGGCTTCTGGTTCACCAGGCTGGTGAGGACTTGCTTAAAGCCGACGGCCACGTCGTACATCTGCAGGCTGTCTGCAGCGGCGACTATGCGGCTGACGTTGTGTTTACCTGGAGGCAGTTTACCGGTGTAGACCATGTCCAGCAGGCAGCCGAACTCCTGCGAGGAAACCACGGCGGTGTCGATGGAGATGGTGTCGGAGCCATCCAGGAGAGACCTGACGGAGACACAGCGTTCAGTTTTAAGCTGCAGTTTAATAAAAGTGACCAGTCACACCTGTGCACCGTGCTGGGATTAATATTAAAGTGTGACGGGAGCAAACATCACATCTGTAACAGCTGGTCAGAACTTTCATGTTCCTCAATAAATACATTTTAAAATAATCTAATATTTTTGTCCAGCTGACAAAAACCAAAAGTTCATGACTTGAATTTGACTCCTCACTCTTCCACAGGAGCCAACATGAGGCTGCTGGGATTAGATGAACGACTATAATGTGACTGGGTCAGCAGGTCTACCTGAACAGCATGCTGGACGCAGCCAGCACCAGTTTGTGTGCGCGGTGACGACCCTCTCCCACCAGGATGGTGCAGTCGCAGAAGTGCTCCTCCTTCCTCAAGGCCCACAGCTGCTGCATCAGCTGGCTGCTGTAGTTGGGTAGCTCCATCATGTTGCACCAACCACAGCTCTGATCAGTTCATGTTCAAACACACAATCAGGCCTGCAGCATGACCGGAACTTATCACTGAAACTGCGTTTATACCGCTCTCGCTCTGTGCAACATGCTGGGGATGAAACACTCACAAAGCTGCAGTTTATCCGCTAGTGTGGACAAAGCTAATGTTTTATTACAACATCATCTAGTGTATTAGAAGCACCACGTGATGACGGACACGGTAACGCGTGGTGTCTTCACTGTGTCTACGTCTTATCAGCAGCTAACGTTCAGTTCTTAAACCTGTTTACCAGAACGTAACTAGCTGTAGCCTTAGCTAAGGTTGCTAATGTAATCCACAGAAGGTAACTAGTTACTGTAATAGTAGTGAAGCGCGCTCCGGTACAGGCGCGCTCCCAGTATAATAAACCCACACGATCACTAAGGGCTGTACCTTGAATTATTCAATCCGAGTCTTTATTTAAACTTCTCTGCTGAACAATTCTGCTGTGCGCAATAAAGCTCGACTGTTTTGAAAATGGCGACACGCAGTACGTGAACAAATTGGGTCACTTCCGGTTGAAGAAGTCTCGTCACCGCGAGCGGTTTGCTTTAAATCTGGTTTGCTGTCCAGTCGATCCGTGATCGATCCACAGTATGACCGCTGGGCCTTTACCGGAGTAAACACAACAACAGCTCGACAGGTCATTACAAATATATTCTCGCAAAATTATTAAATGAACGACAAACACATAAAAGCTTTTGCCTGGAACAAGAATCTGTTATATATTCGTAACAGCGGAAGTGCGCTTTAAACCAGCGGTCCCCAACCCCCGGGCACTGGACCGGTACCGGGCCGCGAGAGCTGAAGCTCGGGTGTGAAATGTGTGGTTTTCAGGGGGTTTCTCGTTAGCTCGGTTTCCCGGGTCTTTCCCGTGTTGTAGTTGCGTCTTATTTTGAAAGAAATATGTACCCGTTACCATAGCGACCAGAGAGCATTACGGGGCAGAGAGGAGGAAGTTTCTGTCAGTGTTGTTGGAGCACGCTGCTAATAAAGATGAACTCACCTTTACTATCATATTTACCACCGTGGTTCTCTCGGTCGTGTCATTGATGTTGTTGCGTTTATCCGCCACACCTTAAAGGCTCCGTGACAATACTGACATCAAACCGTCCGTGGAGACAAACAGGCTGCGGACGCTGGTTTACATGTCAGGAAGAGGCTGATTCACCACAGCGACTGTTGCTTTGAACATTTCTGACTCTCAGCTCACTGCATTTGTGGGATGTTTCAGAGAGAGAGCGCTCAATGCAAACCAAAGCATAACGAGGACAGTTTAACAAAGAATCCTTCAGTTAGGCCCAAGTTCAAGAACTCTGGAATTGAGATAACAAGAACATTTTGACAGGAAAAATAAGGGTGCAGGTTTCAGCTACTGAGACCATGTATGATTCCAGCTGTGCCACACCACTGCAATGAAGAGATCTGATCATCAGCATGCAGCACGGCCTGATGACTTCATGAGCACCACAGATGTGATATTTGCTTTCTATGCAGAAGTATCAAGAAAACAAAAAGCTGCTGCACCGTCTCTCTGTGCATCTACAGAAAATATACAATAGAGCTGAGGCAAGACCTGTGACGCTGTGTGAGGAAGCACAGAAAAGTGAGGGTGGTGCAACAGATGGGTGTTAGGTGAGGATGGGAGTAACAGATGAAGTCTGTGTGGCCTGTGATATCCACTGAGCTACAGTCAGTACAGAAAGACGAATGAAAATGGGTAAAAACATGAGGCGGTGGGAAGGTGAAACTGTAACAAGTGGTGAATGTGGGCAGGTTTAAATCTGGTGTCAAAAGCCCAACGCAGCACAAGAGAGGAGGAGAAAGTGCAGGTAGGGTGGAGAGGTGTGGGTGTGATATCTGAGGGGGACGCTCTGATGTTTGGGCTGGAGACGCAGCACTGACGAGAGGCGGAGCTGGAGGGCGTGAAATGTTTGTAGTGAGTAACGAAGATATCAAAGGGACAGTTTGGAGACAGAGGCGCGGCTGGCATGGTTTATACATGAACTGCTGCCAGGCAGGAGGAGAGGAAGAGCACAGAGGAAGAGCAGCCAGGTAACAACAGACGATGCTCAGAGCAGGATATGAACGCAGATGCTGCAACCTGGAGCAAATTCATCCATTTGCTGTTGGTGAACACTGATCAGGAAGTATGAACTGATCGGGCGCACACACGTGTCAGGCCACGAATGAACACACAATTATGAGTGAAGGCAGAGTGCTTTGAAAATAACTTTATTGTTTATAAGAAATAACAGTGAAAAGAAGACAACGTGTCACTGCTTACATTTGTTCCATTTCATTCTCCAGCGTATGGTTTACATACTGTAGCTATGTAACTGCAAATGCCACATCGAGTGTGTGTACAAACACACACATGTGCTTATATATACATACATACATATATATTTATATATGTATATATAAAATGACTGTGTGGAGGTAATACATGTTCTAAGATTGATGAGCCAGTATATTTGCAATAATTAACAGGAACTAGTGCATTCTTCTGACAAACCTGAAAACTCTGCAGTTACAAGATAAGCTTACACACAACAGAAAGAAAGAGCATCATCTTCAATTTGTCTTCTGTCATAATTTAAAAGATTCAAAAATAAAACATTTTCTCGACCCACAGTAGATCTGAGCTGAACCAGGTCTCAGACTCCGACCTGGTGTCTTTACAAACGTTCAACCTCATGTAGAGAAACTTTGCAAGATAGTCACAGTTTTATCAAAGAAAGCCTACTCAAAATGTAGAAAAACAAAGTACAGAACAAATTTAAGAGCTTATTTATATGGACACAACATATTCAAGCTTTTTTAAAATTTCCGTCCGTCATCGTCGCAGTTCAAGCACAGCTGCAAACAGCTGTCCTCAGTGGCCGAGCAGCCCGGTGCCTGGAGGAGGTCACAGTGGTTAGAATGAAACAAACACTGTGCGGTCAGACGCTGTGCCACAGTGACATGATGAACTGTATCAGATGAAAACATCTATCGGTTCATAATATACACTATGGTTTGTGTCGTGGTGACAAAATACACAGTTTATGGCAATATTTCTTTGTCTTCCACACAAGAATCACGAGCACGAAACAGCCGTCAGCTGCTCCAAACAAACCTCGACTCAAACGTTAGAACAGGCTTCCCCCGCAGCACGCCGTGTAAGAAACGCTCACACAGAAACATCTAAACATGTATAGCTTCATGCGTGGGCCACACACTCGACCCGCCGCCCAGCTGGAAACACTTCACACAGGTCGAGTTTACAGTAAAAGCACTATTTTGTGATGTGTGGTTATGAGACATGTCTTATATGAGAGTTTGGTCCTAACACCAGCTGTTTGTGAGTCCTTGAGTTTATGTCTGAAGGATCTCAGTCGTCCTCACAGTCCAAGGAGCTTGGAGAGAAAAGCGTCTGGACTTCTTTACGTTTCTCAAAGACGTTTCTAAGATCTCATCTGAGAAGCTTCTTCAGTTCTGAGAAGCTTCTCGTCTTCAACAAGCTTTCCAAGCTCATTAGACTTTATGCTGCTGCTGCCAACTTGTGGATGGGACTGGGAAAAACATGGACGCTGGCTACCTGCTGACGCGGGCAGGCCTGTCTCTAACAACACGCTGCGTTACGCTCCTCTGTGATTGTAACAGCGCTCATCATCAGACAACAAACACGTCTCGTCATACAGCAGCGCTTATGTGTCCACACATGTTCATACTCCCATCAGCTGGTTCAGTATCCAAGGATACTCTGGCATGCAGACTGGAGCAGCCAGTGCAGGGTGTCCAACTCCAGGCCTGGAGGTCCTGCAGGTTTTAGACGTGTCCCTGATCCAACACAGCTGACCTCCTCAACGTGTCCTGAAGTTCTCCAGAGGCCTGGTACTGAACTCATCATGTGACTCAGGTGTGCTGACCCAGGGTGAGATCTCAAACCTGCAGGCCCTCCAGGCCTGGAGCTGCCCACCCCTGACCTACAGCCAGCACTACCTGTGGCTCTCCTCCAGCTATTAGACAGAGGGCAGCTTTCAGATCTGAAGGCTGATTGCTTTATAGCGCATATACAGCCTGCTTAAGAACTTGGGACAGCCCACATGTGGCTCCTGTTTCCAACATGTGGGCTTGTTAGTAAGAAAGAGTTCCAACTAACGTGTTTCTCCACCTGCTCCAGATCCCAGCTGCAGTGGCCCTGTGCCCTACACTGTGACACACCATTATGTTTGAAGTAAAACAAGTGCAGAGGAAGCATGCTCACCTTTAAACCCCTCTTCAGGCATTCTCACTGTGAACAAAGAAGAACAGTTTAAGAAAGCAGTCCTTCTTTGAACCCAGCTGTAGTGGAAGCACACACAGGCCTACTGACCTTGATAGACATCATCCATTGCAGCGTAATCTGCTATTGGCTCATCAGCCTGCAGCCGAACAGAATACATTTGGAGGAAAATGACGTCAGGTTATGTTCGAGCGATTGTTGTGTGAGGATGAGGAGACTGTGTGTACCTTCAGACAGATGATGCTCTCCGGGATGATTCCCAGGCTTCCCAGTGTGGCCGAGTCGTCTGTCAGACTTTTTCCATCAATGAAGAGATTTTGGTCAAACGGCGCCACAGAGAAGGCGTGCATGATCTGGACAACGACAGGCACCGTGGGTTTAGTCAAACTGGCCCACTCACTGCTTTGTGTTCAGTAATCTGAGTTCCTCACTTGTATTTTCAGCTCTTTCAGAGTCTGATTCGCTGAAACGATGAGCGCCTTCTCTCCACGGAGCTTCCTGTGTCGCGTGCTCCTCCTGATTCCACCTGGTTTGGCCACGTTGGTCACAACACCAGCAGCAGCTGTGGGCACACTGCTGTCACTCAACTTTAGCCGTTTTGCACCGTCCTGTGACTGAAAGAAACAAAGTTTGTAACAGATTTGAGTCAAAGATACAAGTCTTAGGGAACAAAAGACTCAGGATATCTGTGTGCTGCTAGCAAACAACTAAAAGGGTTTTTCAAGGTCACGTGAGGTTTGAGAGCCGCCACAGGCAGACGTGTAAAAACAAACTCCTAGATTCACCAGCATCGTTACTCAGACATGTCTTGTAGCAGACTTGCACTATAATTCATTCATATTTCTCAGTTGTGTTAATGCAGAGAAGCTGATGCAGCCTCGTGCCTCTGCTGACAGCTTTGACTGAGTGTGATTACTGAGAGCTTTCTCTTGCAGACGCGTGGTGCTGGTGTGGTTACCTGGCTGAAGTCGGGGTCTTTCTCACCATCCAGTTTGGGATGTTCTTCCTTCTCCTCCTCTGCTTCAGAGCTGCTGACACTCAGCTCTGGTGCAGCCTCCTTTATCATCTACACACAGTTAAATAAGTGTGACAGGAGAGGCTGTTAGACACAGTCAGCGCAGCAGCTGAGAAAAACGTCAGCGTTTGAGGTAAAAGCTCTTTACTCTTTTGTCTTCAATCACTTTGCGTATGTAGATGGTGGCTTGGGTATACTCTCGGAGGTCCCTCTGCTGCTGGAAGAGGAAGCTCTCTCTGCACTCCCAGCACAGATCTGGACACAAACACATCCATTTGAAATGAATCAAGGACAAAAAGCATCACTGATGAAGTATCGGGCTCACAGGTCAACTGTGAACCAACCGATGTGACCTTCAGCACAGTTTGGCTCGTGATCTGTGGACAGCAGACAACCACGAGTGCTCACTGGTCCTTCAGCTGAACGAGCTGGTTAAACTGCCCTGCCTTATCTAAGGTGCTGTGGATCTCTGTACATGGAACTACCTCAGTGATCTCATTTTCATGCACGTTTTGTGACCTAACATGTGATAACTTGGATAAAGATCGGGCATCTGGAGTGACGCAGCCACAGGTTGTGAAACCTCACGTTTGTCCACATGCAGCATCCACAGCTCTATGTTATGATCATTAGAAACATTACAGTGGGATTTCATTCTTCTCTTCAGTTTGCTCGACCCTCTTCTCGACATACTTAACCCGACGTTGGACTCTTACCAGGCTGAGTGGTGTACTGGGTGGTGCAGCCACTCGGCGTAGTCCGTTTCAAGCAGTGGATGGAGATCGGCTGGTCCACGATGAAGAGTCTGCTGATCACGTCCCATTCGCTTGGCCACAGCAGAGCTACACTGTGCGAAACAACAAAATCATTTTTGTCAGCACACCACGAAAAACAAGCAGCTGAAGAGCGGCAGCAGGTAAGGCCTGAGCCATTAACCACACATCATGATTCGTTAGCTGCATGCTGACTTTTAATTGGCCATCCTGCAGAGACAATCTGCAACCTCTTTGATCTCGACTGCCAATCAAAATGCTGAGGAGCTCACGGACGTTTCCAAACAGGAAAACCACAACATGTGAATATACTGTTGGGAGTTTAAAACATTTTACAGGATGTAATGAACCTCTGTAAGAACGACATTTAAAGGTAAGACACAATAACTGTGGGGCAGGACTCACTGTTGTGCCTCTCCGTTAATGAGCGAGTCGTAGGTGAACATGAAGCCTCCGTGTGGACACAGCAGCAGCGTGTTGCTAACGTTGGACACGGGGGAGGACTTTGTGGGTCTCCTGTGTAAAACACACAAGAGAGAAAAACAGAAGTGAAACTGGAGAAAGGTGCAAACAGTCGAACTGCATCATCATAAAATCACTTTACTGTCAAAACAAACATACCTGATAAATTTTCTCCACTCATCCACAAAAAACAGAGGAACTACATAAAGCACATCTGTGCCCTGGGTACACAAACCAGAAAACAACGTCTGTGTTTACCTTCTGTCATCATTCAAACAGCATTACTCATATGCAGAGGGATTGGTGCTGAGCACGCGGTGCTCGGCTTACCTGAGGCCATTTGGTGAGCGCTGGTCGATTTTTCTCATGGAAGAGGTTGAGCAGTTGGTTCTTCTGGTCCAGGGCCATCATCTTACTGACTGCCTCGTTGTCCTTTTCCTCCTGCTCCATCGTCTGGAAAGACAAAACTAACCTTTCAGTTCCTCAGCTGACCAAATGGCACATCTACCAACTACCACCGCCTGGTGCTGGTGCAGAGCTCCATGTTCATTTGTAGGGGTTTAAAAAATGTTTCCGTTTGAACTAGAAAGTGCATCTTCTGAAGACACTGTGAATGCTTGAATCTGAATGTATGCACTGAAATGAATTAACTGCTGAATTTAAGTTAAAAACTTTGAATGAGATGAAAAAAACAGAAATTTTAATCTGAAAACAAAAGTGCTGAACTGCTAAAAGCTGACGTTTACATGGAAGAAGAAGAAGTTGGAAAACAGCTGAAAATGTTTTAAATGTAAATTAGAAAAACCTAATAAATGAGAAAAGAAATTTTAGAGTCAGAAAACATCTGAATGAATATTAAAAGTTCATACTCTTTGAATCACTGAATGAATAAAATGTGATCCCTCCACTTGGATCCACACAGTTTAAAAAGTTTACATCTCTGAGCTTTTAAAGACACGGTGTTGGACAGAGAACAATGATGGCGACGTTTTCAGGGTAAAATGATGGCTGTAGGTCAGGGGTGTCAAACTCAAATACACAGAGGGCCAAAATTGAAAACTGGAACAAAGTCGCGGGCTAACGTTAATATTTATTGAAAAAATAAATCTTCCTCCAGATTTAAGAATGAATCTCTTCTTACGGACTCAAACAAGTTTTGATGAAAAACTGAATATGGAACAAGCAAAGCTTAATACTAAACAACATATATATTAGCTGTATAATACCAGTAGGCCAGCTCATAGTAATTTGGTGTGGCTTCACGGGCCAAATGTAATTAGGCTGCCAGAGTTTGACACCTATGCTGTAGAGCAGACACTGTGGACACAGCAGCCGTGGAAAGAGAAGTGTTTCAGATGAATCTTGGCAGAGTGAGACAGAGCTAAGCAGGCAGGTGTGAGCCTGGTTGCTATAGTGACTGCACCCAGTGGCTCCATACACACGCACACAGACACGCGCCTCACTTCTGCTGCTTAAAATGAACAGAAACGTCAGGCCCTCAAAGGCATCCACACTATAATAAAGATGTAGAAGAACAATACTTTTCAAGCATTCACACTAATAAAGTGATATCAATTCATTAAATCCTCAATTGATTAGTGAATATAAATGTATTTTGCCAGAATCTCAGCTTAAAGCTCACAAAACTATTTCAACAACCTCCAAACAGCTAAAACAGTAAATGAGAGCAGGTACACGAGTTCCACACAAAGACGTAAACACAGAGTGTGGGTCGCACACAGACACGGCGTCGGGCTGGAAGCCGACAGCTGACGCTGCAGGTTTCATCACTCTGACTGACTAAACCAGCAACAGAAGAGCCAAACTACGCGTCACGTTACACAAACATGACTCTGACCTCGCCTGTTTTGTTTCCACCATGATAAAATCACACTTCCTGCACAGCTCTCTCTCTCTGTTCGCTTGCTTATTACACACCAGTCTGCCGTTGTGTTCAGCGTTCCTTCTTTTTTCTTTTCAAAATGACCTCTCACAGTAAAGCTTCATTTCTGTTGTTCAACACCAAAGAAATTTAAACTTTTTAAAATGATCACAAATTGCAAGACACCTACCCGTGTCTGTAATCAAATGTCTGTAACTGTGCTCTGCTTCAGCAGCATCAGCTAATGTTCAGCTGTTGATTCCTGGTTTTCTTTGATCGAATGCAGAACATTTTTAAGGTTACCTGCTATAAAAGGCAAATCTGCTTCCTGTTTCTGTGTTTTATCCTCAATACTGACACAGGCGCCTGCTGTGACGCTTTGGTTTACACATAGATATAAAAATATGAATCTGTACTGATAAATGATCAGAATTATAATATTTCTGACTGACTGAGTCAAAATGGAATCAAATCTAGAAATTGAATGTGATACCAAGCTCTATTCACTTGTAGCTCAATATTAAAAGACGGAAGTTGGTCAGCTGTAGTTATCATCAGAGGGACAAAATATTAATGTTTCAATATGATTATATCATATGTATTGAATATATTCAGGGCTCGCAAAATCGCTAGCCCGACATCCCAGGGCTAGCAATTTTTCTAGTCGGGCTACCAAAATCTATCTCTGCCCTGCCCGTCGGCCTATCGTAGGAAGGAAAAATATATGTCAATGCTTTTGCATTCTTTCGGAAATGTAGCTGGGTAATTATGTCATTGGCATCGGTGAGCCACTGTCAATATGTGACATATTGAAATCGCGTTTGAATTTGCGCTTGTTTTTTGCTTTCACTTTGCAATCGCTGAACTGTGTATAGAGAGCGACAGCACTGATTGGTGAGTGACGATAATTTGCGCACCAATTCCTCTGACATCATCTTATCAATCGTTAGCTTACTATGCAAACATGACAAGTGAAATCTCCTGCAGCTTAAACATGTGAGAGGTTGATCGCAGAGAATCGCTGAGCGTTATGTGAGTGCGTGTGTAAAAGCAGCAGGATATATATTTTAGTTCTGCTGAGCCAAATAAGACAGGTCAGGGTGAAGAAGTGACAAAACGGAAACGTTATGACAAATCAGACTATAAGGCAAAAAGAAAGTGCAGCTTTATGGTTTCATGGACAAAAGAATTTCTGTGGCTGCAATATGACGAGCTAAATAACCAGGGCTGCACATAAGTGGTCCACAGGTGCGCATTCGCTGTCAAAATAAAAAGAGCGCACAAGATAAGAAGTTGCAACGCGTGTTTGCGTACATAAGATTTTCTGGAGGAGGACAGACATTTGTTTAGAACTCTTAAAGATGTCGAAGAAGCTCCTTTAAGCAATTACTGTGATGTTCCTCCACCTCCAAAGAAATGTCAGAAGGAGTCCAAACCACAAAAGAAGCGTATTCTCGGAAAAGTGGTTGCAGGAGGTGAGCTGGCTTCAAACAAATGATGAACGCACAGAGATGTGGTGCGGAATGTGCCGTGAAAATCCCACTCTAGGACAAAAACAGCCTTTTATATGGACGCAATCGCGCGCTGCAACTTCTTATCTGGTGCGCGTCTTTTACTTTGACAGCGAATGCGCACATGCGGACCACTTATGTGCAGCCGTGTAAATAACATGATGTTCTGCCGGGTGTGTTGTTGGCGCCTTTGTTACTGGGACCAGTCATTTTAAGAAAGGCCCCCATTAGAACCCATGAGAAATGCAAGAAATGCATTATTGCTCAGTCTGCAATATCTTTCCCAGAACAAACACCAATTGCAAATAACAAACTAAAAATAAACCTGAAAATCAGTTTAAAACAGCTACTATGTTGCAAAGAGTGAACTACCACAGGCACAATGTAGCAGTCTTTGCAAACTTCAAAAAGCAAATGGCCAAAGATCTTGGTTCCACTTGCCTCTTACCTGTGACTTCAGTGGAAAATTCAGATTCAGGGTCTGACACAGACTGATTCATGTTCACAGTTCTTACAAGTTCATAGAAATTTATGTTCAATGAGAATCAAGTATTTGAGTTGATGATTGTAATTTTTATACAACGTTGTAATTTGTGTTTCAACTATTTTTTGATTAATGTTTTGTTTCCGTTACAATATTATACTTTAATGTATAATATTGTAACGGAAACAAAACATTAATCAAAAAATTGCTCTCTTTTTTATTCGGGCTACCAAAAATTGAACAGTCCCTGCCCGAAGGGCTACAAGGGATTTTGAAATTTTGCGAGCCCTGATATCCATCCATTCTTTTCCAGGAGGCTGTTGGGGAGCCTATCCCAGCTGTCCTAGGGTGAGAGGCGGGGTACACCTTGGACAGGTCACCAGTCTGTCGCA
This sequence comes from Neolamprologus brichardi, assembly GCF_056152115.1. Lineage (NCBI taxonomy): Eukaryota > Metazoa > Chordata > Actinopteri > Cichliformes > Cichlidae > Neolamprologus > Neolamprologus brichardi. Next base: position 32,332,943 of record NC_142116.1, read on the forward strand.
GGGCTAACACCCAGAGACAGGCAACCACTCGCACTCACATTTAGAGTTACCACTCACCCTATCCCACTAACTCCACGTCTTTGGACTGAACCCACAGAGACACGGGGAGAAGCAGCTCCACACAGAAAGACTCTAGTCTGATGGTGGAACTGGCAACAGTACTGTGTCACCATGCTGCTGTATTGAATATAGAATACCAACACACTGGTGGAAACCATCAATATTTCTGTGCATTAATCATGAAGGCTGTCCAGCTGATTTTAGTTTAAGGATTAGTAACACCAAACCATTTCATCTACTGTAAACAAATGTTCATGTTTAACCTGCTAGGACCTGCATCCACATGTGGACGTCAAATTTTGGGTTATTTAGACCAAAATGCTCAAGTTTGCTCTGCAAGGGCCTGATATGCACTTACAAGGTCATTAAACTGCTGCTGTTCTGTTGAAGTTTTAAATGAATATCCTCATATGTGGCTCTCGTTTTCTTAGAAACAAAAATCAGGTGATTCTTTGTTTCTACATTCATCAGGTCCCAATCAGCCCAAATATCAAAGAGAGATTAAAAATGCTGCCGTGGAAGAGTTCAGGTCTGAGGAGGTTAATGAACCATCAATCTACACAACATGAACTGTGTCTGACAAATTGTGATGCAGGCTTAAAGAAAATATCAAGCATAATGTAGTGACGACACAGGGGATCCGTGTGATGCACTAACCAGGCACTGCTGACAGGCCTCTTGGTCCTGGGTGAATTCTGGGGCTTTGGGGAAGTATTCCCGAAACTTGGTCCAAACTTCAGGTGACACCAACTTGCGTTCAGTTTCCAGAATACTCAGACCACCTACACAGTAGGTACATAAGAGTTATATTATGGATGCTAGCACAGCCATAACAGCAAACGTTGTTTTGTTTTTAAAGTGTTTAAACATCTGCATATCTAATAATTACTGCTGATGGTGGCAAATACCGTGACTGCAGACGATATCTTCATTAAAAGTCTTCATCTCGTCCTCAATGCACTCTGACAGCTCTGAGCTGAACTCTGCAAACAAACAGGTGATGCTCATAAAACCATGCTCGCAGATGAAAACATGGCTGCACATGTAGAGCATGACTGGTGCACACACAGTCACTGGACACTTTGCTGGTTACAATAAAGCTTGTCTTTTTCTGAAATACTCAGAACAGCGTGGCCGGCCCCTGTGCACATGTCCCGCTCAAAATAAACTCATCTTTCTCCCTCATTCTGATGTTTGCTTTGCACAGGTTGTCTTGGCCACGTCCACGTGGCTAAATCCACGAGTGTCTGCTGATTACACATCTGTGTCAACAAGCAGCTGAACACATGTACCTAATAAAATGGCCTTTGAGTATATTCAACAGTCTGTCTACAGTTGTGAACAAAAATCTATGAATTTTTTGGCTTTTCTGGCCATTTGAAAAAGATTTTATGAACAAGCAAATAAAAGCCCGTTTACAGCCTAAACACTCCTGGGGAGGTCTCTTTAGGGAAAACAAAAACAGGACAAGCATCAGAATCAGGTCAAAATCAACACTTATTATATAACTAATATGAGGAATATTATGTGCAGCAAATCTGCAAATGATGACTGAATGAAACACAGTAAACGTCTATTATTTTCAGTTTGGCTGACAGGTACAAAAACACAACAATGGAAGTGGAGGACACAGAGAAGGATTATTAGAACCTTTGCTGTTGTTGGTGTGTGGTCCCTGTCCATTGGTCTGGCTGTTGTGTGTGGTTTCATGTTCATCCTCCTCCAGCTGTTCCAAAGCCAGCTGCCTCCAGCTCCGCAGAGATGCTTTGCCTACCCAGAAACCTGCACCACTGATACACGGTGCAATAAAATAGACTTTTATATGGACTTAAGTCAAGACATTGATTCACCGACCTACACTTAGCCAGAGCGTGCTTACCTGAACGTGCGCTTCACCAGGTTTGAGATTTCCTTGTAATCTTCACTGAGCTGGTTCTTCAGCCGAAGCACTCTGCATCGTTGGCTAACACACTCTCTGCACAGTGACGACTCTAAACAAACACACAAAGTGACCTATACTGTTGTACAGAACACACAATACAGACAGATCTGTAGTATTTTCATATGCTAGTATACTCGTGAGTAGGGATGCAACGATACCAATTTTTTCAAACCGATACGATACCGATACTTGGATCTGAGTACTTACCGATACAGAGTACAAAAACCGATACTTCTACCACACACACACACACACACACACACACATATATACAATGAATTGGAAGACAGGTTTTATTTTATTCTCTGCCAATAAAAAATTAAATCTTAATAAAAATTATCACAAAAAAATTTCAAGTGAAAAATAATCACTTCTGTTAAATTATTGCAGAGTGTCCATATTGTAAACAAACAAACAAAATAACAAAAGTATTTGGCATTGACGAACGAACTCCCCATCTGCCCGTGGATCATCAGTCCACTGTGCCGTTAAACCGAGGACTGACATCGCGCACACACTGCTTGTCTTTACCTCTTCAGAAAGTTTTGGCACCATTATCTCCCTGATGTGTGGGCGGCTGGGAATTTCATATCGCAGCTCGAGTATGCTGAGAAGATCCTATGTTTTCCACGACCCGGATTGGCTGGTCATCCAGAGCGATAAAATGAGTCAGAGCCTCTGATATTTTAACTGCCCGTGGATTTTCTCTTGACATTTTTCATCACTTTTCCAAAACCTGAGTTAAAGTTGGCTGTTCCACACTGCTGACATTTTGTTTAGCCTAGCTACAGCAGCCTCCAGTTTCTCTTTTTTATCTGGAGCTGCCAGTCTCACTCGTCTAACCCTGTGCCTGTTTAGCGCGGGATGTCCCCCTAGTGGCCAATCTAAAAAACTACAACAGAAATGACAAGCCACCCTCTGATTAATGAAATAAGTTGGTATTGGTTCATGGTATCGGTTAACTTTTACGAGTATGAGTACACACACATTTTACAGTATCGGCCCCGATACCAGTATCGGTATCGGTGCATCCCTACTCGTGAGGTTACTGACCTCTGCAATAACTTGTTTAAACAAATGTTATCGGTTTGCTGCATTCTCAGGCACACCCTATCAGAAACTGTTTAAACACATTTAATAAACCTTATTTCAAAGTGAACAAGTGAATCTGACAGCTGTCGGCACTTGTCATCCTTACCAGTGGTAAATGTGTTGCAATGACACAGTTTGTGCTGAAACCAGATCATTTTGAGTATAATTTGAAACTCTTAGTTCACTTTTTAGTCTGACATGGTTAAATATGACAACGCTGGATGTGTAACTTGAAGAAATGAAACTATGACGGGAGCAGAAGCTCATGATTTGAAAAGTCTAACCATTCAGTCTAGGCCCTCCACCATAGCGTTCATACAGGAGTTGTGCAGCTTGCATGGAAACCTTCCTGGTGTCTCCCACTTTGTCTGGGTGAAGTTTGTCATGAGAACACAAGAAGCGGGAGCTGTCAATTTCTTTAGTGGCAGTGGAGTCATCGAGCCACTTCTTAAGCCAGTCAAGGGGGATGAACTCATACGGCTCGCCTGTACACAGAGAAAGCAGAGGAACACAACCATAAGGAGAAGATTCAGGCTTCTATTGTGGTAACAGCAGGTTCCCTGTACCTTATCCCAGACATACATGTGTTAACATTATCATGTTACGCATGCAAAATTACTCTTTCAGTTTGGTAGAAAAACAAAACCAAAAACCGACATGTTCAGAGGGACAGAGGGAAGGCAGGCTGGCACCGCTGCAGCTGGAGCACCAGAGATCACCTTTGCAGATAAATGATCACTGGCCTGTAAACCTGACTGTATGTGTGTGATGCAGGGGTCCCAGAACACAGGTGTCTCAGTGGTGCCAAAACCCAGGCAGGCATGTGGGAACACAGCCTGCACACCCAGTCCTATTACTGGTGCAGACGGTGGTGGACCTAGCAACGTTGCAGCAAGAGCAAGTGGTGATGTGGCAGATGGAGAAGCTGCAAGAGCAGGCTGAATCGTGGCTCAAGAGTTGGGAGTTCGCCTTGTAATCGGAAGGTTGCCTAGTCCTCCCTAGGCTGGACTAGTGAAAGCGCTACACAAATACAGGCCATTTACCAATCCTGGACGCAGTTTCTGCAGAGGCTAGCTGCTCGGTCTGCCTCCTTCTGGCACCGCTGCTGCTCCCCCTGGCTCCGGTGGGACTCTCTACTGGATCAGGGAGGGGGTGACCCCCAGGCGTTCTTGGAGGTTTGTTGAGTCACAGTGGAGGTGTGTTAGTAGCCCGAGGTGGAGTGGGTCCTGCAGCCGCTCTCAGCCTATCCGCAGCGGCGAAAGTCAGCTTCTAAGACGTCCAATGAGCAATAGTGGATTGGCTGTGGCTCTTCCCACTGATGCTTCCGGAAGGCGCTAATGTGGCCGGAGGAACAGGCCTATTCCAGGTGGCTGCACGGCAAGCTAGGCAGTTGGACTGTGCTCGAGCAGTTCGTGGAGGGGCTCCTGGCAGACACATTGGAGTGCGTCCACTGATGTCGACCAGCCAACTGGAACATCGTGGTATCGGGCGAGAGAATCGGTTAGGGAGCCACAACAGGTGGCAGGACATCGTCAGGAGGTGGCTCCGGGAGATAACACCACCGTGGTCACCACTGCCTGCACAGAATACCCCGTCTCTCTCTGCTGTTTCTTTATTGGTCTCAGCGGCTACAGACACTGGACCCCACTCACCGGGAGCTGCACGTACATCGGGCAGGAATGTCGCAGGTGCGGGCGAACAGGAGACGTTCGTCAACAGTGCCCAGGGATGAAGGTGGGGGAGATGTTCTGTTTTGCCAGCCCTCCAAAACCCTCCCCTTTGTCTGTGAGGACAAATGGGGCATACGGGATATGACAACTCTGGAGCGATGTCTCAATTTTATCAGCCGGGCATTCGTAGGAACGTGCTCTGGTCTGAGTCTTAGCTGGTGAACCAGCCGATCATTTTGAAAACGCCTTTGCACCCATTACCAATAACAGAGGTGCCGTGTGAACGCACTGGCATGGACCTCATGGAGCCATTTCAACGGAGTGCACATGAATATCGCATTAGTTCCAGTGGATTATGTGATGCGATATCCCAAAGCAATGCTGCTGGGCATAATTTCTGCAAAGAGTGTGGCATAGGCGATGCTTCAGGTCATCTGCTGAGTCAGCCCCCTTAACGAGCTACTGAGTGAGCAGGGCTTATCGTTCCCTGCTCACTAACTAATGAATTACTAGGCATTAAATCTGTTTGGGCCAACATCTACCACCCTCAGACCAATGGGCTGGTGGAGCGTCTGAATAAGACTTTAGAATCCATGAAGTTCATTCACGAGGAAGAACGCAACTGGAACCAGTGGTTAGGCCCTCTGTTGTTTGCAGTGCAGGAGGTGCCCCAGGCCTCCACGGGGTTTTTTCCCTTTGAGTTGCTGTTCATCAGGAAGCTACAGTGTTGTAACTAATTAAAGAAAAGTGGGAGGAAGGTCCAAGCCCAGCTAAGAATGAATGAAAGTACTCTATTACTCCCTTTTTGACCTCAAAGTTGCTCGCCGTGTGACGAGTTGACTATGAGTTGGTGCAGTCGGACAGGGGAGGTATGCACAAGTATATCAACTCAACCTCCTTCAAGCGTGGAGAGTGGCTGAAACTATTTCTCTGGTGAGCCTGGTGAACGAGAGAGACGAGCCGGAGATGCCAATTTCCACCATTACTCCTCCCTCCATTGTGATGATCAGAGAGCGGATGTGTTTTTCATTGCAACGGTGTTTTGCAGATATATTCTCCCCCATGCCCAGATATACCAAGTTCATAGAGCACTATCCTGTAACGTGCCCTGGTGTGAAGGTGCGTTCATAACCCTACAGGCTGCCTGAACATAACAGATAAATATTGCAGAAGGAATTCACTGAAATGCTGAAGACAGGAGTGATAGAGTCGCACGGTTATCCCATGTCCCGGGCCAACAAGCTCCTGGGCCAGTTTGTCACACTTCCATTCGACTTGTTTGGAGGCCAGGCTTCTTCCAATGTCTCATGGACCGCTCGCTGCATATTCTGCCTATGCGAATGACATTAACATCCATAGTGACACCTGGAGGGAGCATGTACAGCGGGTGCCCATGGTCCTGGAGTGCTTGAGGCAGGCGGGGCTCACCAGCAACCTGAAGAAGTTTTGAAGTTGAATGGAAGAAGGTACAGTATCTGGGGTAACCACCTGGGGTGTGCAGTTGTACCCACAGGTGCAAAAACAACAACTGTCGCACCCTGACCATGTCACAAGACCTAAAAAGAGGCGAGACGGTTCCTGGCTGATTACAGCTGCTGGTTCGTGCTGAACTTCACGGACCAGACCAGCCCCCAGTCTCACCCGAAAGGATGCCACAGATCTGGTCCAGTGGACAGAGCGGTGCCAGGTGGCATTTGTGCAGGGGAAGAAGGCTCTCTGTGGGAAGCCCCTGCTCCACACTCCTAACTTTTCCTTCCCTTTCTGCAGACTGACACCTCAAATAGAGTAGGCAGTTTTGCTCCTGAGGGTGGGGAGGGGGTGGGACCGCCCGGTTAAATCAGCCAGAAGCTGTCCGAGTAGGAACCCTGGGTGACAAGCTGGTGGGTGGTTGACTCTGTTATCACCTCCTGGGCCACCCTTTCACACTCTGTTTGGATCACAGCCCACTGCATTGGCTCCATCGCATAAAGCATGCCAACGTCCAGACCACCCATTGCTACATCCCAAGACGTGTGTGTTAACAGTACAGGGAGGGAATCTGTTGTACTAATAACTGTGAGATCAACAACATCCTATTCGTGGCCTGACGTGTTTGTGTGTGTGCATGTACGCATAAAATGTGACATAAATAATTATTCACACTGTGTAACAGGAATGCAAAATAATCAGGCAGCTCCACTGCCTTGGACTGCAGCTATCAATAGCAAACCTTGTTTAGCAGCACAGCACAAGTTCTCCACCTGCTTGAGTTTCTTTGTTGACCTTCTAGGCAACAGACACAGAACATAAAGACTAATACTGACAGCTGCAGTCTAACACAGTAGAGCTGGAATATGTCCAACAGTGGCACCACAGACTAAAGGTGGTATGGTTGTTTGTGACTCCATCGTGTTGTTTCGGGAGATGCTCGAGGAGCCAATAATATACCTCAACAGCCTGACGAAGTAGAGTTTACATTTGGGAAACAGCAGTGTGCATGTAAGAATACTTTGAACTGTAACAAACATGTGCACACTCTAAGTGTTTCTGTTAAGTGGACTGTGGATGATTGAGGCATGATTTTACCGACCGTCTCTTGCGGGTAAAAGCTTGTAGAGCTCCTTCACCTCTTCATGCTTAGCCTTGCCCTTATCCACACTCTGTTTTCTCATGTCAGTCATCTCACTGCACCATTCCTCAAACTTATGGTTGTCTTGGTCTACCAACCTCTGAAGAAAGGCTGTTGGTCAGAAAAGAGAAAAGACAATCAGACATGCATCACACAGGTCTGCATTTGTTTTTACCAATTGTAGAGGTCATGCAAAAATCAATTCAAGATCGACACACCTGGCACCTCCACATTACTCCTGAGAGGACCTGAGCTTTCCTCCTGCTGGACCTTATACACCAGCATGTATGCATTTCTGGAGCAGTGATAGCCTTTACTGCACTTTGGTTTTTTTGTCTGGGATTTTACCGTCTCAGCTAGGAAACAAGTGGAGTAAAGAAGAAAAACAACTATGAGAAGGTGTATACGTCCCTCAGGTGGTAAAATTGACAATGCATTTGCAAAACAAACAAACAAACAAACAAAAAAGCTGGTCCACTGTTATTAGGCCCTGAAGCCAGGCCTGGGGTACCCGGAGGCCAGTGCCATGGGCCCGGCTGGGCGCAGCGGCACTGGGTGGCGCAGAGGGCATGGAAAAAACACTTTGACTGCCTTGAAGAGTTTCTGGGAAACCATCAGGCGACTCAGGAGTGGTGCTCAACCCACATTGTGTATAGAGTGGGTGGAGCTCTGCTGGCTTCAACTGAGGATATTGTTGGGCAGTGGAAGGAATACATGGAGGAGCTCTTTAATCCAACTGACATGTCTTCTGTGGAAGCAGAGTCCGGGGACGAGAGCGACGCTTTGACTATCTCCGGGGGCGAGGTCACTGTTAAACAACTCCTCGGTGGCAGAGTTCCTGGGTGGATGACGTTCACCCCGAGCTCCTTAAGGCGCTGGATGTTACAGGACTGTCTTGGCTGACACAACTCTACAATGTTGCGTGGAGATAAGGGGCGGTACATTTGGATTGGCAGACCTGCGTGGTGGTTCCCATCTTTAAGAAGGGGGACCAGAAGCTTCAACTATAGGGGGATCATTCTCCTCAGCCTCCCGTGAAAGTCTAAGCCAGGATGCTGGAAAGGAGACTCCCTCCCCTAGTTGAACCTCGGACACAGGAGCATCCGAGGTTCTGTTATCTTCCTGGTCACAGATCACTGGACTAGAGTGGGGCCATATGTAAAGATTTTCCAACCGACAATCGTCAGTCCAATAATCGGTGATGAGCGATACGTTCACGCATGCGCGGACCTTTTGAATGGCGGAGTAATGTAATCATGCACGGACTGATTTGGGCGTTTACAAGACAGAAGTCCAAACATGGACAAACTAATCTCCCTCCAAAGTTTGGGCTGTCAGCGTTAATGCCGTCATCATGATTAAAACTTTTAACGCGCTCAACCCATCTGGAGCGCAGAATGAACAAACTTGGGACAAACTGTCTGAAATGCATTGACAGAGATGGGTTGGGTTAACTGTTAATTGCGTTAGTCACATTAACGCTGACAGCACTAAAAAAAAAAAATATATATATATGTATATATGTATATATATATATATATATATATATATATATATATATATATATATATATATATATTAATTAATCTGCCCATTTGGGCTGAAAGAGGATATAACCAAAGCTGTGTGCCACTTTTGCAGACGTATAGTGCGAGCAAAGGACTCAAACATGACCAACTTGCACGACCACGTACGTGTCCACCATCCGGCTGAGTGTGCGGCTATCACCAGCTTCTGCAGCAACAAGCATTTGGGCGCACTCTGAGGAGGCTGCTGTTAAAACAGCGCTATTATTTGTTTTTTCTGTTGACTGTTTCTATTAGCTCCATCATTATTAGCAAACTTACTCATGGGCAAATAAATAAATAAATTGCCTTTGTGAAAATGATCTCCGATGGGCTCAGCCTATCGGCGATATATTTGTCCAATCGCCCCATCCTACACTGGACCAGCTCTTCCCCCTCTCGAGGATACTTGAGGGTGCATGGGAATTTGGCCAATCAGTGTACGTGTTTTGTGGATTTGGAGAAGGCTTTCAGCCCTGTCCCTCGGAGTGTCCTGTGAGAGGTACTTCTGGAGCATAGAGTGTCTGGCCCCTTATACAACCGTTCCAAGAGCTTTGTCCACATAGGGTTAGTTATATATGTTGGACTGGTTCCCAGTGGGTGGACGAAAGAAAGAACGAGATCGTGGCTACAAAAAGCAGAAATGAGCTTCCTCTGAAATGTGTCTGGCCTCTCCCTTAGGGACAGAGTCAGGAGTTTGGCTCAGAGTAGAGCAGCTACTGCTCCACACCAAAAGGATGCCTCCTGGGTGAAGTGTTTCAGACATGTCCCACTGGGAGGAGACCACGGGGCAGATCCAGGACACGCTGGAGAGATATAATCTCTTATATATATATATAATCTCGGTAAGATATAATCGCTTACCGAGGAATGCCATGGTGCTCCCCCAGACAAGCTGGAGAAGGTGGTTAGGTCTGGGCTTCTCTGCCCAGACCCAGGTGAGCAGAGGAAAATGGATGGATATACATTAGAAATAATATTTGGCAACAATAACATAACGTTACATGGGGATTTCACAAAGGTCCTACTGAAGTGTCCCCATTTCCATGCTACTTACTACGTACCAATGTCCTCCTCAATACCAAGCTGTAGCTTTTTGCCTTCCATCTTTTCAATTTCCTCATCGTTGAATTTGTACCAGTCGCCAGTACGAGCATCTTTCACGTGGGCGATGTAGTGGCCGGAGTAGGCACTGATTCCCCGATGAATCAGCACTGCGCTCAGTTCGTAGACACATTTCTCATCTGGCGAGACGGACAGACATAACATTATAACTCATGTTATTGGGCAGTAAGACACTCCTCAACTAGGGATGCACCGATACCGATACTGGTATCGGGTATCAGGGCCGATACTGTAAAATGTGTGTGTACTCATACTCGTAAAAGTTAACCGATACCATGAACCGATACCAACTTATTTCATTAATCAGAGGGTGGCTTGTCATTTCTGTTGTAGTTTTTTAGATTGGCCACTAGGGGGACATCCCGCGCTAAACAGGCACAGGGTTAGGCGAGTGAGACTGGCAGCTCCAGATAAAAAAGAGAAACTGGAGGCTGCTGTAGCTAGGCTAAACAAAATGTCAGCAGTGTGGAACAGCCAACTTTAACTCAGGTTTTGGAAAAGCGATGAAAAATGTCAAGAGAAAATCCACGGGCAGTTAAAATAACAGAGGCTCGACTCATTTTATTTCTCTGGATGACCAGCCAATGCCGGTCGTGGAAAACATAGGATTGCACCGTCTTCTCAGCATACTCGAGCTGCGATATGAAATATAATAAATAAACAGAAGTGTTTATTTATTATTCTGAAAGCTCGAGACAGTGCCAATAGTTCAGTGATATTTTGTTAAATTACAATGTGGAGACTCTGCAATAATTTAACAGAAGTGCTGATTTTTCACTTGAAATTATTTTGTGGTCATTTTTATTAAGATTTTATTTTTTATCGGCAGGGAATAAAATAAAACCTGTCTTCCAATTCATTGCATTTGTGTGTGTGTGTGTGGTAGAAGTATCGGTTTTTGTACTCTGTATCGGCAAGTACTCAGATCCAAGTATCGGTATCGTATCAGTTTGAAAAAACTGGTATCGTTGCATCCCTATCCTCAACCATACAGAGATGTAATCACTCAGCCCAGATTCAGAGGTCTGTGCTGGGCCCCTTCAGGTTACCAGTGTCTACATACATAATGTGTCTGGGGCCACTTCAGAGACAGGCTGCAAGTGAACTTTGTCACATGTCACTTTGTTAAAGTGCAACAACTGGCAGACAACAGCTGATGTATTTATTTAGGTAGCTCAAATACACAGGTGCAATCCACATTTGCTCTATGCTACAACTGGGTGTGAACTAATGTAGCTGTCAACGTGTAACTGAATCACTCAAGACAGTTGTTTATCTATAAGCTCGACCACATTCCTGTTGTGTAGCTGCCACAAGCCAGTGGGAACTGTTGGATCGGTGTGGCTGCTTTCTGTGGCACACAGAGATACTGCTCATACCTTGCTTGTCTTCTAGGAAAGGCCCCATGTCCAACTGCTCTGGAAAGCTGATGAAAGAGTTGAGCTTCTTCTTGTGGCCTGTTTGTCTGGAGGAGAAAACACATGTCAGTGAATCCTCTGACCTCAAGACAGAAGAAACCAATGACATAAATAGTTTAAGTAATTAATTCCAGCTAGTTTCCTTAAAAAAAGTGACTTTAAGAGATTTAAAAAAAGATTTTAATACTGCGATGTATTTTAGTTTAGACAGTATAAAAGGTGAACACAGCTACTCCAGCATCATCCATTCGACTCTGAAGTCTCAAGATGAGCCATCTTGGTTTAAAACACATAACAGATGTCACATGGAAGAGTGGGCCGGCCTGTGAAACTGTTCATTTCATGGATAATCCTACTTTTGAAAGCATAATGTGATCAGGATCTACAAAACTTAAGTTTTCATTTGTTGTGATCCAAAGTGAGTGAGCAGCACACAAACATTTTCCTCAGACTTCTCTTTATAGAATAAATCCTTTAGGTTTCTTGGCTGCCCCTTGTCAAGTCAAAGCTTCAGATCACAGATCGTCTACAGGACTGAGTTATTTAGGCTGGCGAGGATGACCATGATGACCATGACCGTGCTTCTCTTTAGACACTTCTTGGCTGCCTTCTATTCTAGCTGGGTCGTAGGAGATTAAGTACTTAATTCATTCAATGACATCCAAATCAATTGATTACTTTTATGTAATATTATTATTTAGTTGATATCCTGCCCCCATTTAAATGAAACCACCATAAAAATACAGAGTGATGGCTGACCTATCGAAGACAAAGCGCATGAGCTGCAGGTTGAGGGTTGGAGGAAGGCTGTGCAGCTTGATCCTTCGGGTGGCATTCTGCTTACTCTGACACGTCTCACAGAAGTAGCGGTTTTCCCCATCCAGCTTCTCCTCCTGCAAAGGTGGGTGCAAGGAAAATGAAGTCAGAACATTTAAAAGGCAATGAAATTCAAACTGGGCAGATCTAATATTTGCTAACATGTGACTGATGTTGATTTTGAACAAACTAATGCAATAATGTCATCTACAAACTGAGTGTAGCTGAATGACAGGTACCTTTAAGAACTCGGTGACACACTCGGTGAGGCTCTTGTGGCCCTGGATGTTCAGCTCTAGCTCGTAAAACCGCGATGGAAGAGCAGACGAGCGTCCACACTGGTTACACCTGATGAACAGCCAAAACAACAGCACCTCTGCTTTATGCACGCTCAAAAATGTCAGCTGGCTCATTTTTGAGATGAATGTTTTAAAGTTTGGGGGGAAAGTCCTGAAGTTTTTCAGCTTTTACCAGTTTTTTAAAATACTTACTAAGCATCTCATTCTTCTTCAAACCAAAACCAGAAAACTGCTGAGCACCTTTGAATGATTCATGTTGCAGTCCAAATGCTAACGCTAATATAAATATGCACACACACTAAGCCACACCTGTGAAACCCCTCCTAAAACAGAACATAAAGAACTATTTCCAAGAACTGTAAACATAAACAAGCAGCACATCTGTGTGCAACAGGAAACCTCCTGTCTTCCTTATTACTGCATTCTGACAGGAACCAGCCCGACACACAAATGTCCCATGTCCAAATCACTGTATAGTTCTGTGTCAGTCAGAAAAGCCATTGTATACCGTTCTTATGAGCCAAGGCCCAACAACTCACTCACAGTTGGGTTCAAACTACAGTTCTGTAAGGGTTAGCATTTTATGAAATGCTTGTATACCATATATACTGAGTTTCTGTTATTAGCTAGCTAACATAAACTAATTTGTATGCAACCTACCAACCACTGTAACGTGATGTAATGTTCTGTGCTGACACTAAACATGTTCTAAGAACATGTTCTCCACACGTCTTAGAGCTTCAGCTGCACAGACAGAGTCCATCTACGTCAGGTCTGACAGCAGAGGTGTCAGTGAGCATTTACACGTGTTAGCAGTCACATGTGAAAAACAAATCCACACAAAGCAGTACTCTATTGAAACAAGTGTAAGTAATAAGAAGCCTTACACAGTAACGTAGGAGAACTGTCCACAGAACTGCAGCTGAATGACGTTCCGCAGGTTCGGGTTCTTCTGTTTGGACAGTGTGTCCTCCAGCAGAGACAGGAACAGCTTCGAGAACTCCTGGGCATCCTGAAAATAAAGCCTCTGAAGTCAGTAGGACAAAAAGCAGAGTGCGTGTACGTTCCTAACAAGCTTCAACGCCAATATTTGCTATGAGCTCCTTTATTCTTCAACACATTCTCAACTCTTAGGCAAATGTTCTCTTGAGTGTCATTTGTAGACGTGTTTGTAATCGGCTGCTCGTCGTTTTTACTGCTAGAACTGCAGCTACTGAAACACAGAACACCCACTAAGAACGTTCAGCGAGTAAAATTCATTTCACTTCGACCTGCAACAAACGAACGCGACGGCCACATCTATGGAACAGTGCGCTTTAATGTTTGCATGGATCCAGTTTAACGTTTGGAGCTCGGATGTGCAGCCATGACCTTAGAAACAAACAGCAGCACCAAAATACACACTCGGCCATGAACTAGTTCACTGGAATTAAGATGTTTATTTTACCATTGTGTCTGCTAAATCAACAGAACAGCCACTTTCTGCAGCATTGACTGCACGTGCTCTGTTGCAGCAGTATTGTATTTTGTGACCTCGGTTCTCTGAAAATGTCTGACTGGAGTGGGTGACACATTTTCTGTGGAGGAAGCCTCCAATGACCCATGAAGTAGCTGTTTTAGATTGGTCACATGATGTCAGCGCCACAGTTAGGGAGTTAATCCACACTGGTTGACCTGACTTTGTAATACAGCCCACAGTTCTGGAGGTGACTTACCTTGAAAACAAAAAAACCTTAAAAAAAACCAAACACCTAAAAACATAAAATACAGCAAAATAATTGACTATATCTGGGTTTTTTCTTCCTGATTCACTGCTAAGTGTTGATATTATTCAATCATAAAGTAATTTGCACATGGCTCTTATGGGAACCAACTGTGGCTTCTAACAAAATGTCTAAAAATACAGTTTTGCCAAGTTCCTGTTATGTGTACAGAACAGTGATTCATCCTGTAAGTTATATGTGCTTTTTAATGCTCGAGTGAGTCACAGATCAGTGTTCAGTGGCTTAACAAACATTCCTTTGAAAATGTTCAGGTACAAAGACTGGACTGAAACAAAAGCAGTGTGCAACAAACAACTTCAGATAGTCTCAAAAGACATTGTGAGATCATTTTGCCTGGCTCCAGATAAATGGGACTGAATGTACCTGTTGCTGTCCTGTGTCCAGACCAAGTGCTTTCACTAGCCCTGAAGGGTCGATGTACTTTCTGTTGCTATTCTGCAGGAGAGCGAACAGATACTGTAGATGCTCACAGATGGACTGGGGCTCGTAATCTGAAATAGACAGAGGATAAGCCTTCACAGTATACTGTATATGCGCTGTCACAGTAGCTAACATAAAAACTTTTGCTTTAAGCACATTATGTCAGTTACTTGAAAATACATTCAAAACAGTAGAAAGAGTACGAGTCCAGCAGAGCATTGGGCCTTTCACATTTCACACAAGAAAGTTTGAATTTTGCTGTGTGCTCGCCAAATACCCCGAGCTGCTCTCCAGTGCATCCATCAGAGTGAATGTGAGATGCCTCTTTTCTTCTAGTACCTACTCGACTGTATTCTACTCCGTGTTGGTTGTCCGTGAAGTGATGGTGCATGTAATGATCAGTCTTTCTGTCACACACTCACACAGCGAAGTGCAACTGGGGCAACTCAGGGTTCAGTATCTCGCCCAAGGACCGTCCACACAGACCAGAGAAAGCAGGACTGCAGGAGCCAGGGATTGATCCTCCAACACTGGGATTGGTAGAAGACCCACTCTACCACCTGAGCCCCAGGTGCTTTACAAGAAAAGTTACATTTACTCATACATTCACAAACAGCTTGATTCACACACAGCCAATTTACAATCTAACAACCAACCCTGTGTTTGTACTTTGGGTAAAAACCAGTATGGGAAATGGACTGGTTCTTATACAGCATTTTTCTACTCTGAGCACTCAAAGTGCTTTACACAACTCATTCATTCACCCAATCACACAAGCACTTTTTCCTAATAGGTTACTAAGTGCTTTCTAACTAGCATTCGCACAGCATTAATACTCTGATGGACACATCGGAGAACAACATGGGGGTAGTATCTCGCCCAAGGATATTTGGCATGCAGACTGGAACAGACTGGGATCGATCGAACCACCAACCTTCTAGCTACAGCCACCAGTATCAGTAGGAATCTATGAAAGCACAAGAACAAGTGCCAACTACTGCATACCGATGTGTGTACTACGCTATTTATATGTACAACAAGCAACAACACCTTTCCAAATCTGGCTAAAACCTGCCGAGTTTACTTGGAAAACAAATAAAAACACAGAAGCAGCCCAGGATTTAGTTTTGACTTATACCAGACTCAGTGTCATGTTCCTCTGCTCTTGAATTTTGGCACTGATAGAGACTCCTACGCAGCTCCAGGTTGTGGAACCATACTTGCAGAAATGTGTTGACGTAACATGTTGCACCAAGGTTGGTCAACCCAACAAATGTGTTCTAGAAAGGGGCAGAGAGAGAGAAATAACCTTATCTTTACACATACTGTTTCTACATGTGGCCAGGACTTGGACTGTCAATCATCAAGCAAGGCAGCCAAAAAAAGGCCATGTGAGAAAATCATTTGCAGTACCTTTTCTCGACGTTCTGAATTTGGGTCATCGATACTGTGAAAAGCACTTTCATCAATTTCTCCAAGCCATGCCTGTTCACCAATACCAACCAGGCAGTTGGGATTCCCTTTGCAGTTCCTCCTGGAAAAGCAAATTAATGCTATTAACTTTACTGTTTCACACTTTAGCTACATTGCTCTTAAACAACGCACAGTTGACAAACACAGCCACCCACACATTTAGAATAGAATAGAATAGAATTCAACTTTATTGTCATTGCACATGTCACAGGTACAAGGCAACGAAATGCAGTTTGCATCCATCCAGAAGTGCTTTAGCCATGATATAGATATATTACAAATATATATTAGCAATAATATAGATATATTTGTATCCAGGTAGGGGCCACGGGGTGAGATCAATAATGGTTTTTGTAGCGCAAGCATAGAAACAGTGCGGACCGTAACAAGACACTAGCAAAGTGTCTGTGTGCTAGGCTGAGCCAAGTTGGGCAATGTCAAATTCGAGAGTGGGTCTTCATTAGCTTTCCTACAGTCTATAAAACTGCTCCAGACTTGATGCTTGTCCGCAAGCGAGGGAGCAGCCGACCATTAAGCCTTTAACTAATCTGAATATAATGTAGTTCAACAAATGGGGTATTTTCACTAACACGCGCTATCACAACAAACATTGTTTAGAAATGTTGATACTGTACCTGCAGGCACCTCTTTTGCAGGCCGGGAGGTTGATTCGGTATGCTAGCTCTATATGCTCCTGCCTGATTTCTTCTGGTTTCACAGTTTCCACCCAACGCCAAGCCGCTTTCTCCAGCTGTACGCGAGGCGCCATAATTCTATAGAGTAACGTTAACCTCTGCCACACATATGACACGAAAAAACCCCAAAAGACTCAGGCTAACTAAAGTGGAAACAGGAATGCTAAAACTGTCGGCTAGCCGGAGTTATCGCTGGCCGTGGCTTGTTTCTTGAGCAACCTCCAGGTAGCCAGCTAATGCTAGCGTTCTCTCATAACTCTGTTGAACATAGTTGTAAGTCCATGAGTCCACAACGTAACAACGGAAAGGTTAATAAAAGACGGCAAACTACCACTAACAGTATTTGCAGGGTAACGCCAGAAAAACAACACTCTTACTACGGTTAGCTAGCTAGCTAGCTAAAATGTAGCCCGACCGGCTGTGCTAGCAAGTCATTTTCCTCTGTACTTTCTATTTAACGCTCTCTAACGCTAACGTAGCAAGTTTATTGTGTTAAGGTCAAATTTCTCGAACCTTTCATACGTGCAGCTGCTTCACCAAAAGTATTTATGTATTTTCACATTTTATTCACGGTTTATTTTAGATTTAGCGCCCTTGCGTCAGTTTATAAATAAATTACTTCTCCGCTCAAAATCAACACGACGTCAAAATGTGACGTAGCTACTCTTCGGAGGAGGGGACACGCGGACACCGGCAGACGGGCCTGCTCTCTGCACAAATGAAGGGAAAGCGTCAGTTATGAGTTCACTTCAAAAAGCTGCTGCCTGTGGTGTCGACGCGGTGTTTACTCCTCGGATACTGTAATTCTGAAATGTCTGTCTGAATGGGACGGAAACGCGCTGTAAATATAGTTAGACCGAAGCCTGTCAAGCCTGCATGCGTGTTTGGCACTGATGTTGTTTAGCCAGGGGTTAATGTGGGATACGTGTGTGTCTGTGTGTGTTAGAGGTGGCCAAAAAAGAGACATTATATACTTCAGTGGGAGGTGAGATGCTTATTAAAACATTCTGGTAAAAGTATTGATTAACTTTTTTACTCAAGTAAAACTGAAAGTGCAGGTTCTGAAAAATAGTCAAAGAAAGTAAAAAGTAGGACGTTTCTGTGCAGAACTGAAGCTTGTGCTGTATTAATCTAATAAAATGATATTAGTATATGGTGCTGTGTTCCAAAAGGATAACTGGAGGTGAGCCTGAGGAAAGCAGGGAGGTTCACACTACTTGCTGCAGGGTCCTCCCCGCAGACTGAGGCCACCACACAGCTGAACACTTCACTCCATATTATACATAAATGACACTTTTGCACAATATTCATCTGCTGACTTTCTCTATATGTTATACTTATATACATACACACATATACACATGTGTATGTATATTTGTACATACATTCATGCCATTCATTGCATATTTTTTTTAATATATTTCTTATATTTTATTTATTTATTTTTTGTTTCTTATATTTTGGACACCACTGTTTGTGAAGCTTGCACACAAGAATCTCACTGACATGTGCTGCACCAGTGTACCAGTAATGTGACGTGACAATAAAACTGTACCTGTGTCTAATTACCCCTGTTATGAATCAGTTATGTAGAACATGAGCACAGATAAAGAAGGCAAATGTAAACCAAACAAACAGTTTTGTTGCCTACACCGTAGACGGTGATTTAGGCAAAACTCACAATCAGATTTACAAGTATTTGAAAATTCTCTTGACAGTAACAAAGTAGTGAACAGACGGTGACCTGGGCCTGTGCTACAAAGCCAGGGTTCCTTACTGTCATTTGATTGGCTCATCCTAACGTCAGTAGTCAGGTTAATGGTTCTTAGTCGTGATGGGCGTGGCATTGGCAACATCTGACCAATCACAGTGAACTGCAGCTTTGCAAAGGATAATTTAGTGTCAATAGTGCTTCATATGTGCAGTTTGGTTAATAAGGGCAGAAAAGAGCTTCTGTATTAACGACACTCAGAATCCTCCTGGGATCTTCGAGGAATAGCGATGCTATTTTCCGGCTGGTCACAGTGACCTCTTTGGACCTGGCCTGTTAACTTAAACCACAACACTGTGTAACAGCAGCAGTCTCTTGTGTTAAGTTGTTTTTGTTTATGCCTTCTCTGTTGTCTCTGTGAATATTCATCTAATTAGGATAACTATAACAATGCAGTAAAGAAGCTTACTGGGCAGCTCTTTGCATGAGCTATTCACACAGACTTAATCTGCTTATCTGTGCTATCAATATCCTGCCTCTGAGAAACATTGTGTTGAGCTGCATCTCTCACTGCTGAAGTAACCATGAGCCAGCAGAGCTGACACAGCTGAAACATGCGTGGAGAAGGGGAATTGTGTGGGTAGACCTTTGTCATGTCACAATATACAGACATGTAACAAACTAAAGGACAAACATGAAACACAACAATGTTGTTGTTAATGTTGGTTAGGTCTCATTCAAGCCCTGGTACAGCCCTGGGCCTCTCATAAAACAATCTAAGGAGCAGATACGCATTAAAAATATCTATTTCTTAACAGTCCCCCTTTTTCATTTCTCCCCCGAGAAATGAACTAATTCCTTATTTATCCCATTAAATCTACTTACATGTTAAAAGCCTGGGATATAACATAAGTGATTCTGCTAAACAAAACCAAACCTTTCAATTGCCCAACCCTGTCTGTCCCCTCAACGGCTTGTATGTTTTCAATGTTTCCTCATTATTTTGTCATAATTACTTCTATCCACAATTAATGAATCAAACAAATAAATCGAGTTGTGAGACAGCACCTTGCATTTACGCCGGGCTGTGAGCTTTCCTAAATCTACGTCCTTCACCCCCTTTTCAACTAGAATCCCAGTTTAATTTTCTTTCAATCCCAGTTTAAAACTACTCCTGACTTCCCTCAGTGCTCACTGTAAACTCCAAAAAGATGAAATTAGCTTTTCCTGGTAAAAGGTCCTACTTTACTTTTGTCACTGGTTTGGAAACAGCCTCTATAAAGTTAACCTGTTTCTTCTTTAAACTTAGTCCTGGTTTCTTCGCCCCCTTTAACGGGTAGCACATATCTTTTATGCTCACATTTAACCTTTGTCTAACGAGCTTTCAGTCTCTTAAACACATTTTCTGGAAAAAAAAGTCAGATTTGATGCGCTTTCACCTGCAGTGTGAACGTAGCTATGAGTTAGCTCTGTGACAGATTAGCGCCCTGCTGTGGGCGGAGCCTGCCTCTTGCTCCATGACAGCAGGGATAGGCCGTCGTGACCCTGATAAGCAGTGGATGAATGAAGAAACTGGATGCAGTAAATTCAGTAAATTGTATTGGTTTGTGGTAAATAACCAGACATTTACACAAAACACACACATTTGGCTATTATTTCAAACTGCTACGATTTTTGAAAACATTTGTTTTAGGAAATAATGATAATAATAATAATAATAATAATAATAATAATAATAATAATAATAATAATAATAATAATAATACATTTTATTTGAGGGCGCCTTTCAAAAAGCCAAGGTCACCTTTCAAAAGAACAACATTAATAAAAGAAGCAATAGTCATAAAATACATAAAATAAGTTAAAATTACAAAACAGAGCTTGACAACAGATAAAATCAGCATTAAAGTGAATAAACCAGTTTAAACAGATGTTTTGAGCTGTGTCTTAAATATGGAGAGGGAGTCAATATTTCTTAGTGCAGGAGGAAGAGAGTTGCAGAGCCGAGGAGCAGAGCGACTGAAAGCTCTGTTCCCCACAGTGATGAGGTGTGAGGACAGAACAGTAAGATGAACAGCAGATGATGATCTGAGAGGGAAACAGTGGTGATATGGAGCAGGTCACACAAATATGAAGGAGCAGATTTATGGACACACTTGTACGTGAGAAGTAAGATTTTAAAGTTTATCCTGGTTTCTACGGGCAACCAGTGAAGCTGCTGAAGAACTGTTGTAGTATGAGCTCTTAACAGAGTAGAGTTATGACCCGAGCTGCAGAGTTTTGGAGAAGTTGGAGTTTATGAAGAGACCTTTTAGGGAGACCAAATAAGGGGGAATTGCAGTAATCAATACGGGACGTAATAAGACTATGGACAAAGATGGCAGCAGCATGGGGAGGAAGGAAGGGGCGTAGTCGGTTAATATTACGTAAGTGGAAGTAAGCAGACTGGGTTATGTAATTAATGTGAGACTGGAATGAAAGAGTATTATCAAGTATGACACCCAAACTCTTAACCTGAGGGGAGGGAAGGGTGGGAGAACTTCCCTCCCTGCATTCATGTACTGAATAAAATAAATAAGTAGCCTAAAGTGTGATTTTTGTGAATGCAGCAGTTTCATTCATTTGGAACTATCACTTTAATTGTGCAGTCTCATCATCTTCTCAATCCTGGCGCTGTAACGTAAGCCCCGTGGCTCTGTGAATGCAGCACTGTGGGAGAGATGAATGGGGAGGCCCCGCCCCTGCTCAAGAAGAGGAGGAGCCACCAGAAACAGTCGGGTCACCACTGGGATACCTCAACCAACTGCGCACAGGTCCTCTGGCAAATGCTCCGTTTATTTCACGTCTGTGATTAAGGTAAGCGTTCATTTCAGTTATTCTCTCTCTCAGATGTAACTTTACATTTAATAAAACACTCTTGTCTCCAGCACAGATTATTAGCACTTGTGTAATGTGAAGTTATTGTATGTTATCAAATTTTCCACACAAGAAAACTAATGAAATATACACGTCATAATTTAACATGTGACGTTTAGTATGCACTGCCAATATTCAAGCTCAGTTTCAGGTCCACATAATAAAACCAGCAGTGTTTGTCAGGGCAGGAGTACAGGAGAAGGCAGGTGGACGGGGAGATTAAGTAAGCACAGGTATTTATCGCTCTAATCCTCTGCCTTTTTGAATCCTGTGGCCCTGATAAGTAGAGATGGGCTTTGCCAGTGAGGCTTGGACATGCAACTGTTTGTGTAACAAGGGGGAACTGGGGTGACAGGACTAGGTAGGCTTAGGGTTCAGTCCTCTATTCTCCAAAGCATCAGATGTGTATAAACTCTATGTACATCGCCATCCCCAGGCTAAGAAATGAACGTTTCAGACCACTCTCTGATAGTCGAGTAGATGTTCAGCGGATTGTTTAAATGTGCTGATAATAAAATTACAACACACAGAACTAGTCAATCTTACCAATATACTATTTCAAAAAAAAAAACAAAAAACAACATATTGAAATAAACCTTTAAACACAAAATAACAGAAACACACCTGGAAGAACACAGGACATACACCTGAGTGTCTTAAATAAAATTTGCTGCAGGTAATACAAAGCAGAGAAGGACTGACAAATACACATCACTGACACACGGTGTGGAGTGGACAGGAGTGGACCCAAAGGCAGACGAACGAAACGTGGAAGCAGAACTAGATTGGAACTAAAAGCGTGCCTTTTATTATGGCCGAAAACAAAACATTAACCAAACATGAAAACATAAATCATAAATGAGAAACTAATCACAAGATCCTGAACTTGGAAAACTAAATACACAAAAACCAGGAACACTAGAAAATACAAGAACAGCTGAGAGTTGGGAAGGTTAACAGATGATGAGCAGAGGGAGACACAGGACCTAAACACACAGACAGCTGACACACAGGAACAGGACAAGGACACACACACAGAAGACAGAGAGACAAGGACACACACGCAGAGGACAGAGACACAAGGACACACACAGAGGACAGAGACACAAGGACACACACAGAGGACAGAGAGACAAGGATACACACGCAGAGGACAGAGAGACAAGGACACACACAGAGGACAGAGAGACAAGGATACACACGCAGAGGACAGAGACACAAGGACACACACAGAGGACAGAGAGACAAGGATACACACGCAGAGGACAGAGAGACAAGGACACACACAGAGGACAGAGAGACAAGGATACACACGCAGAGGACAGAGAGACAAAGACACACACAGAGGACAGAGACACAAGGACACACACAGAGGACAGAGAGACAAGGATACACACGCAGAGGACAGAGACACAAGGATACACACGCAGAGGACAGAGACACAAGGACACACACGCAGAGGACAGAGACACAAGGACACACACAGAGGACAGAGAGACAAGGATACACACGCAGAGGACAGAGACACAAGGACACACACGCAGAGGACAGAGACACAAGGACACACACAGAGGACAGAGACACAAGGACACACACAGAGGACAGAGAGACAAGGATACACACGCAGAGGACAGAGACACAAGGACACACACGCAGAGGACAGAGACACAAGGACACACACGCAGAGGACAGAGACACAAGGACACACACAGAGGACAGAGAGACAAGGACACGGACAGAGAGACAAGGACACACACAGAGGACAGAGAGACAAGGACACACACGCAGAGGACAGAGACACAAGGACACACACAGAGGACAGAGAGACAAGGACACACATGCAGAGGACAGAGAGACAAGGACACACACAGAGGACAGAGAGACAAGGACACACACGCAGAGGACAGAGACACAAGGACACACACGCAGAGGACAGAGACACAAGGACACACACGCAGAGGACAGAGACACAAAGACACACAAACAGAGGACACAGGGATGCCAGGACACACACAGAGGACAGAGAGACAAGGACACAAACAGAGGACAGAGGGACACAAGGACACACACAGAGGACAGAGAGACAAGGACACAAACAGAGGACAGAGGGACACAAGGACACACACAGAGGACAGAGAGACAAGGACACAAACAGAAGACAGAGAGACACAAGGACACACACAGAGGACAGAGACACAAGGACACACACACAGAGAACAGAGGGACACAAGGACACAAACAGAAGACAGAGAGACAAGGACACACACACAGAGGACAGAGGGATGCCAGGACACACACAGAGGACAGAGAGACAAGGACACACACAGAGGACAGAGACACAAGGACACACACACAGAGAACAGAGGGACACAAGGACACAAACAGAGGACAGAGAGACAAGGACACACACACAGAGGACACAGGGATGCCAGGACACACACAGAGGACAGAGAGACAAGGACACACACAGAGGACAGAGACACAAGGACACACACAGAGAGAACAGAGGGACACAAGGACACAAACAGAAGACAGAGAGACAAGGACACACACACAGAGGACACAGGGATGCCAGGACACACACAGAGGACAGAGAGACAAGGACACACACAGAGGACAGAGACACAAGGACACACACACAGAGAACAGAGGGACACAAGGACACAAACAGAGGACAGAGAGACAAGGACACACACACAGAGGACAGAGGGATGCCAGGACACACACAGAGGACAGAGAGACAAGGACACAAACAGAAGACAGAGAGACAAGGACACACACACAGAGGACAGAGGGACACAAGGACACACAGAGAAGGACAGAGACACAAGGACACACACAGAGGACAGAGAGACAAGGACACACACAGAGGACAGAGAGACAAGGACACACACAGAGGACAGAGGGACACAAGGACACACAGAGAAGGACAGAGACACAAGGACACACACAGAGGACAGAGAGACAAGGACACACACAGAGGACAGAGGGACACAAGGACACACACAGAGAGGACACAGGGATGCCAGGACACACACAGAGGACACAGAGACACACAAGAACTGTCCTTTTAATTATACACATAGGTTTCATATGCTTTGATGCTATCAGTGTCTCTACAGTACATCAAATGAAAACGCAGACGTCTGGTATTTTTCCTTTGTATAGCTGAATAAATGAAACTTCACTTACTGTAATGATTTATTTCAGCATCATATCGACTCAAACCTGACTCTGTGTACTGAGGCACAGTGCATCAGAGCACACAGTAACTACAATCACTTAGTTATATGTAGACACCGGAGTAAACTGGAATGCTGCAAACTTTGGCTCAGCAGCACTTTCACATGTGTGATGTATAAGTACACGTTTCCACTGTCAGCATGAATGACTGATGTGATTTGTGGTTGTTCAGGAAACTACGGCTAAGATGGGCCAGAAGGAGATTGTTTGCAGCTGGAAGAAAAGCACCAGTAACATCAAGGACGTGTTTGACTTCAATGGGAAGATGGGCTCGTGAGTACTTTTCACTCATGGTGATGGTTCTGTGTGAGGATACCTCTAAGCCTGCCGGAGCACTCAACGCACTTCATGCAACATTCACACAAGCTCTGCTTCTGTGTTTCTAGCTAACTAGCTTTCTAGCTAACATTCTCACATATTCAAAGTATCGTGCCTAGCAGAAGACCCGCTCTATCTGCTGAGCTGCAGGCACCCCAGACTATGGAAGCCTGTTTCTGCCACAAAGAAAGCATCCATAACTCGAAATTTTGAGTTATCTTTCTCAAAATTTCCACTTATTAACTTGAAATTTTGAGCTAGCTCTGCCAATCAGTAATCTATGTGAAGACGATATATATTTTCACTTCCTCCTCAGTTGAAAAAGTTCTATATTGTTGTTTAGTAGCAGGAGCTAAGAAATGCAAAGTTGGTTTTCCACATAAACACATATGAACAGAGAATGATGATGTAGGAACTGGTCTGATGTCACCAGTGGAAACAGGCTGAGCCGTGGAGCTGACAGGAGCATTTGCTTTCATTAACCTCTCTCAGGTACATCCCAGTCATGCTCAGGGCTGCCGTGCATGTGTGCACCTGTTACTATTGTACTGTTAGATATGCAGCTTCTGGGTTGGGACATTCTGATTGGCTGTGGCCTTTCTGTGTGGAGTGTGTATGTTCCACACACCTGTGTGGTAGGGATGCACCGATACCGATACTGGTATCGGGTATCGGGGCCGATACTGTAAAATGTGTGTGTACTCATACTCGTAAAAGTTAACCGATACCATGAACCGATACCAACTTATTTCATTAATCAGAGGGTGGCTTGTCATTTCTGTTGTAGTTTTTTAGATTGGCCACTAGGGGGCCAATTATTATTTTATTTATTATTTATTTTATAATTTTTTATATTTTATTATTTATTTAATAATAATTATTTTGTTTGTTTGTTTACAATATGGACACTCTGCAATAATTTAAAAGTTTATTTTATTCTCAAACCTAATTTGTATTTATTTTATTCCAAACTGAAGTGTTTATTTATTATTCTGAAAGCTCGAGACAGTGCCAATAGTTCAGTGATATTTTGTTAAATTACAAAGTGGAGACTCTGCAATAATTTAACAGAAGTGCTTATTTTTCACTTGAAATTTTTTTGTGGTCATTTTTATTAAGATTTTATTTTTTATCGGCAGAGAATAAAATAAAACCTGTCTTCCAATTCATTGCATTTGTGTGTGTGTGTGTGTGTGTGTGTGTGTGTGTGTGTGTGTGTGTGTGTGTGTGTGTGTGTGTGTGTGTGTGGTAGAAGTATCGGTTTTTGTACTCAGTATCGGCAAGTACTCAGATCCAAGTATCGGTATCGTATCAGTTTGAAAAATTGGTATCATTGCATCCCTACTGTGTGGGCTTCCTTTTGGTACAAAGGTGAGCATGTTACATTTACTGCTAATTTAAAATTGTCTGTAAGGTTGATAAAGTGTTGAATATGTATGCAGTGAATGAAATGTAACTTTGGTCATTAGGACCAGAGCAGTGCTATAATGTGCCTCAGTTACACAGCTCTCTGTGAATAATACACAATGTTAACACAATGTTATGGGAAATGAAAGAAGGTGATCCTTGCTGTGCTGCTGCTACTATCCAGATGGGAGTATGCTCTCTGCAGATAACTGCGTCACCCACTCCCAGATTTGGTGTGCAGAGAGTGAAGACAGTGTTTTCACCTTGTTCCACATAGGCCACATCTCTGTATCACCTTCATGTGATCTGAGGGCAACCGGTGGATAGTTGTAAGCTCTGACAGCGCTGCCTCAGAGCAGGAAGCAGGCAGAATGATTTCCATATCCCCAGTATTTACTGTTTAGGCTGAGGCTACTGTGTCCACACTTACTTCGTAGACAAACCCGAATGGAAAAGTTATAAATGGATACAAGACAGCTGGTTTCTCAGACTGTTTAAAATTGTTTTGGCTGCTAACCTGGGAGATACTGGCTTCACTGAATCAGTGAAGAGCAGCAACGTGTTACATTAACGTTAGGAGCTGTTTAAGAGCGAGGTAATAAACCCGTCTCAGAGTGCATGAGTAAGGCTCCTGTGTGTGAGACGTCAGTCTGAGAACATCCTAGCACTGCTTCATTACAGGATTAAGTGTCTGGCTGCCTACACTTGTGAATGGATGTGCTGAATGTAATTAAAGGCAGGTGTTATGAACAGGTGTCGGCGTCTGTGCAGGTCAACACGTGCTGTTCCTCAGGAAATTAGAGCAGATTTGTTGCACACAGAGTCAAATGAAGTGGTGTTTACACATCATTCTTCTAGCCTTAGTCATCATTCAAAGCACCGTGTTATATGAGACATGTTTATTGGTTAATACACACAGTAAACAGTGTTTATCTCATAGCCACAGCTGATTTAGAATCAGCTGATAATCTAACAAACATGTGTTTGGATGGTGGAGCCAGGATCACAACACACAGGAAACACAGGGACGGTTTGAAACCAGAACTTTGCTGCTGTTAAAGTTCAGTCTGGTGGTGGTGGTGGTGGTGGGGGGGGGGGGGGGGGGGGTGTGGGGGGGGGGGGGGTTGGCATCAGTGTGAACGTAAGGAGGTAATTGTTGCTTTAATGTTAGTTTCTCAAACATACCACCAGATGGTATTTACTTCACAGTAGATCAGGGGTGGGCAACCCCAGGTTTTAGATCTCACCCTGGGTCAGCACACCTGAGTCACATGATGAGTTCATTCCCAGGCCTCTGGTGTCTTAAAGACATGTTGAGGTCATTTAGCCACTTAAATCAGCTGTGTTGGATCAAGGACACATCTAAAAGCTGCAGGACACCGGCCCTCGAGGCCTGGGGTTGGACACCTGTGCAGTAGATCCTCCACTGTGTCCATTAGTTCTCATCTGAATCGCTTTCTATGAAATTATATGATCAAAGGGTTTTGGTCTTGGATGATAAACTTGCCACTGTCCTAATTAAACTTTGTATTTCTTTCACACCTTTGAATTTTCCCTGTTAAAAAGCAAACCCCAGTATAAATGGTTTCAGATGAGGTAATAAAGAAGTCGTAGAGCTGATGTTTGAGCAGCTAGCCCTGCTTGTTGGATCCATCGCCCTGGGAAGATGTTTCTGTAGATCTCTGAGAGGATTGTAAGAACAAACAAAATAAAACTGTTGTTTCTAGCATTTGGACAGGCTGTCATTAATCCTCTGTGATGTTTTTGTACAGGGGCTCATTTTCAGAGGTTTTCATGGTGAGAGAGAAGAAAACTGGGAAAATGTATGCTCTGAAATGTCTGAAGAAGAAACATCTCGCCCACAGCAACCTAGAAAATGAAATAAATGTGCTGAGGAGGTAACAAACACACACACTTATTCAAATGTGTAATAAATAAAGTCTAGCGGTAACTAGTTCTGCTGCCTAACAGGTCAAAGGTTAAAGAGAACGAGTTATCCTTCTGTTTCAACTGTTTCAGGATAAAGCACGACAACGTGGTGGGACTGGAGGACTTCTACGAGAGTCGGACACACTACTACCTGGTCATGCAGCTGTAAGTGGAACTGTGAGCTGACTTTCTATTAACATTTACCTTGACATAATGCAACACTGACAATGGGTAATCTCATATTACTGCAGTATAATCGTTAACGATGTGAGTATACAGTGTGTACAGGATAGTAAGAATTCAGCCTTGTTTGCTAACATTAGGATGAATTATTGTTCAAATTGAATAAAGAATATTGGTACAAAGTAATATAGCAAATAACTGTTGTATTATTATATTCTTCGCTCATTATTGACTGTTTCCAGGATACACCAGGCTGTTACATTACAAATCAAAAACAAAAAAGGTCGGCTTTAATCTTTATATTTTACAAACATGTTGTATGATCACTGAAGAATTATTGGCATCATTTCTTGGTGTCATCAAACATCCACGTTCTTCTCTTTCTGTTTCTATTTGCGTTGTTCACAGAACCACTGCGGCTGCTGTAAGACAGAGCAGTTTAATCCAGAACATCCAGCTCTCCTTAATGATGTTACTGCTTAGGGACTCCTTTGCTGCCACAACTCGTCAATAAACGGGTCCAAATCCAATATTTGACCACCTTGTATGGATGAGGGGGTTGTAGCAGACCTTTTACTATCTTTACACAAGAAACGTTAAATATTTAGAAATCCGTGTTTCCTCCAAGCTGATAGAGTTGTTCAGCCTTAATTTTATTCTGCTGCATAAGTCAGGAAAAGATGATTTAGACCAGCGGTCCCCAACCCCCGGGCCTCGGACCGGTACCGGTCCGTGAGTCGTTTGGTACCGGGCCGCGAGAGTTGAGGCTCAGGTGTGAAATGTATAGTTTTCAGGGTTTTTATCGGTTTTCAGCGTTATTTTGTTATCGTTTTTATCGTTTACTCCGTTTTCCTGGGTCTTTTCACGTGTGTTATGAATAAATCTTCTTTTTTTCGGTACCGGTACTAGTTTTATTTTGTTGTATTTATCCGCGACACCTTAAAGGCCAGTCCGTGAAAATATTGTCGGGCATAAACCGGTCCGTGGCACAAAAAAAGTTGGAGACCGCTGATTTAAACTGCTGGATCAGCCTCTGCACATCACTCTGTGGATGGATGGCAACAGTTAAATGGGTTTCTTAAAATCAATGATCTTATCTGAACAATCCCAGTTGTGCTGGAGGCTGTCTCAGCCAGCACAGGGCTGGGTCTATCACAGGGCTGGGTCTATCACAGGGCTAACAAACA
Source organism: Neolamprologus brichardi (assembly GCF_056152115.1). Taxonomy (NCBI): domain Eukaryota; kingdom Metazoa; phylum Chordata; class Actinopteri; order Cichliformes; family Cichlidae; genus Neolamprologus; species Neolamprologus brichardi. Next base: position 32,362,804 of record NC_142116.1, read on the forward strand.
GAGACATCCTCACACTCACAGCCAGTTTAGAATCACTAATGAACCTGAGCTCACTGACTGCATGTTGAAGGAGGCTGGAGTATGTGGAGAGGATCCACGCAGACACGGGGAGAAAAGAGCCCACAGAAAGGATTTGTACCCTTGTTGCTGCGAGGCACTGCTAACCACTGTGACACTGTGCATTCAACGTTACACTTTACAAAAGCCCAGATCTCAAGGAGGTCTGCAAGCACCGAACATAGAGTCAAACACCTTAAAACACAGTGTTTATCCTCAGTCCAATTCACTGTGGTTAGAAAGTGAGACGTGCACTTTATCAGCCCAGCTATCAACAAACACCACTGCTTTCATCGCATATGTCAGCTCTCCTTCAGCCTCCTCAGACTTCATCATCAACAATAAAACATTAAGCTTCACGTCTCAGCTGTGCTAAGCAAACTCATAAACACACAAGAAACCTTTGAGCTAAGGAACAGGAAAACATGTGGGATCTAGCCCCTACAGGTGAGCCACAGAACTGCAGAACATGAGCGAGGACAATGCAACAACAAGTCGACGGAGACTAAGGACATCAATGCACACAGGATAACGAGAGGATGGGCAACAGGTGGGAGCACCGCTGGAACTAATACAGACTAACAGGACAGGAGGAGCAAAAGTGAACACTGGACAAGAGACTGTCAAAATAAAACAGGAAGTACAAAAAACACAGAGACAAACACTGAGATGGTGGGACAGGACAGAAATAGACATGAGGAGAGGCTAAACATGGAACGTGGAGCACCTGTAAGGTTTCTGTTGTCATGGCCGACTACCAAGTCGACGAAAGCAGAGCAGATGTAGAACCCTGCGTGGCGGGCATGGGTGGAGGCAGAGACCCTCAGATGGCTTGGCTGGAGGCTGGTTATGGTGGCGGAGACCCTCGGAAGACAGAACTGGAGGCTGACGAAGGCGGCAGAGGCAGAGACCCGACACAGACGGAGGCGCCCTGGTACGGGCGGAGCAGGACCTGAAGGTAAGAGATTACCTCAGGCTCGGGTGGAGCCTGACCAGACAGTGCAGAGACCTCTGGCAGAGCAGGACAAAGTGGCGTGGAGACCTGTGGTGGAGCAGGACCAGGTGGCGTGGAGACCTGTGGTGGAGCAGGACCAGGTGGCGTGGAGACCTGTGGTGGAGCAGGACCAGGTGGCGTGGAGACCTGTGGTGGAGCAGGACCAGGTGGCGTGGAGACCTGTGGTGGAGCAGGACCAGGTGGCGGCAGTAAAAACTGCTAAATCTAACCAGTCCAAAGAAAACCCAACATTTACACAACTGTGTGCAACTGCATTAACACCTGTATCACATCTGGAACATGACCTCTCTGTCTGTTCTGATGGGAAATATGTCATACTAGATTACCACGCCTCCTCATGCCTCAGTGTTCATCCAGGACACATGTCAACACTACAGCAACAAAACTCTACTGCTGATGTTCTCTTCACAGCACGAACTATTGCAGAAAGAGCCATCCTCCAAATCCTGGAATCACAAACACAACCTGAACGTGTTACAGTGGAAAACCTTCTACTAGATCATTATAGATGATCCCTATGTGCACATGTATGTGATGGATATGAAAATGGGAATATGCATACACAGAATTCAGCTACTTCACAATCTATTGCTTGCTGCTGATGGTAATGTTAATAGTATAATTATAATGCACATATTTTCCCTCAGCCTGTCCTCTTCATGTTTAATGTCTCAGTATGGAGGACTTCTGAATGTAGACGTGGTTCCATGAGAGGGGCCTCAGGTCCCTCTGCACTGCTGAGCCTCACAAAATATCTCCTGAAGTGGACCAGTCATCCACTCATGAACAGGGGGCTAGCCGCATCACCAGCAGCAAAAGGAGAGGCGAAGGAGACGGGATGTCTTCAGTGGCTTGCAGGGGACCAGGCCTGGCACTGGCAAAGAAAGTGACGGGACCACTCAGGTCTCGGTTGGGTGGTGAGGGATCCACAGGCACTGGTGGAGCAGGAACCATGGCTTCAATTCAATTCAATTCAATGTTATTTATATATGCGCCAAATCACAACAACAGTCGCCTCAAGGCGCTTCATACATACTGAGAAAAACCCAACAATCATATGACCCCCTATGAGCAGCACTTTGGCGACAGTGGGAAGGAAAAACTCCCTTTTAACAGGAAGAAACCTCCGGCAGAACCAGGCTCAGGGAGGGGCGGGGCCATCTGCTGTGATTGGTTGGGGTGAGAGAAGGAAGACAGGATAAAAGACATGCCTTGCCAAGGAAAGACATTCAGGGCACTCAAGCTCAGGGGGATCCATGGACCCTTGAGGCTGTCTGGATCTCTCAGCAAAGCAGACAGGTCCCACTGCAGACTGGGGTTGTAACAGTGCTGGGTGGAGACCCTCCAGATTGTTAGGACGCACCGGTTTCTGTGTGTGTGTTGGGCATTCAGCCAGCTCGGTTTGCACAAGCTAGGGGGAAAGCAGTCTTTGAACATGTGGACTCTAGAACAGAAAACTCAGCCTTGCTGAAACATGTCTTAGAGGACATCCAGGTGTGGCTGGCTGAGATACAAATACACCCCAGAAACGTGTCAGATGACTGCTCCACAGTAAGACCATGGACTCAGCTGAACAGTCTTTCCTCCACTGCTGAGAACCTGTCAGAAAGCACACAGGTGATAGCAGAGGTGTGGAAGTGGAAAGAGCTGGGTCGGATGAGTCACAGGCAGATAGGGATCCAGAGCTGATGGGGAGTGAGGTGGTGAGGAGCAATTAGGCAGTAGCAGTAAAACATGATGACCTTTGAGGTTAAGCAAGGCAGGCTGCCAAGGTCCAGAGTCCAGGGCAGAAGCCGTGGGAGGATGTGTGGTGGCTCCAGCAGGTCCCGTGGATCAGCCGCTCCACCCCGGGACTCTTGGAGGAACTAAAACAGATGACAGGAACTAACAACCAAGAAGATGACCTAGAAAATAATCAGACTGCAGAGGATATAATAAATGCTAAGGGAAACTATCAGTCATACTCATACACAAAGACAGCCACAAAAGATTGTCACAAACCCAGAATCAATAAAGAAACGACAAAACACTCTCCGATGGACAGTGGACAGTATGGATATGTCTTCAGTAACTGCCAGAGTATCTCCGTGTACATTTCAGAAAGGTTGGGGTGTCTGGCTTCCTCCTTGGAGACTATTGTTTCTTTATTGTCTCCTACTTTGGCCTTAGCGGTGCAAGTTTGTTAAACAGAGAACTGGAAATGGCAGTCCTGTACACACAGATGATGGTGAGGACAAACCTGACAGTAGGCACATTTCCTAAATGCTACTCGAAGTCTGTTTGCACAGCGTAACAACATTTTCGGTTATTATATCATTTGATGACTTTCTCAAAGGTGGACCGTGGTCGTCCTTCGTCTACCGTCCTGCAGGAGTTCAGAAGACCTGATTGCCAGACACAAACGCTGATAACTCTTCTTCTGTTTTGTGCAGGGTATCAGGTGGGGAGCTGTTTGATCGCATTTTAGACAAAGGTGCTTATACTGAGAAGGATGCCAGCAAAGTGATCAAACAGGTGCTGCAGGCTGTCAGCTACCTGCATGAAAACAGCATTGTGCACAGAGATCTGAAGGTAAGACACAAAGATCCACCATAACAGAGACACAAACATGCTCCCAGTAGGAGAGTGAAAGCCACAGATGTTGACATGTTTGGTAAAATGACTTTAACAGATGTTTACTGAGTGTATTTGAACATTTGAGGTACATTTCTTTATTTCATGTCTTGCTTTTCCTGCTCTCTCAGCCTGAAAACCTGCTGTACTATAATACAGATGAGAATGCAAAGATTATGGTCAGTGACTTTGGTCTGTCTAAGACGCTGGAGCACGGTGTGATGTCTACAGCCTGTGGAACACCAGGATATGTTGGTGAGTTTCTCTGCATATGTAATGTGTGATATAGTTAAAAATGATAGATTGACTTACTGTTTTTCCCTCTGCAGTGATAGAGCACAAACAATTACTTTGGTCAAAATCTCATCACACTGGAGCAAGAAAAAAAATCAATTTTCATAAATCAGACAGTTATTGTGTATGTGCTGAATGACAGCACCTGACCTCCAGGAGTCACTGGGCGCTCCATCGTCCTGCTGAGAGGCTTCAGTGCTCATGTGGGCAGTGACAGCCAGTGTTGGTCAAGTTACTTGAAAAAAGTAATCAGTAATCATCAATATGGCAGTCCTGGCGTTCCATAGTCCTGTTGCTCTATTTTCACCTGTAAAGCAGGAGTGGGGTAGGCGGAGGGTTACCCTGGTGCAGGTGTGCAGCGGTCAGTGGAAGAATCCGCGAGTTTCTCTGTGAGTTTCCCATTACGTCGTAGCTACTCGGTGCTTGTTTGGAAGTTTAGGGGTTTTTTCGCTGTAAAAAGAAGTTTTCTTCCCACGCACAACGGACACTAATGTTTTTGTCACTTTTTATGGAATCAAACTCAAAGTAAGGTCAGTACTTCCACGCTTTAAACGCTGCACGCTCATACTCTCTCTGCACTCGATATATGATCCATTGTTGATCTGCACACAGCTGTTGTCACGAACGTCGCACTCGCTTACGTCACTGTCATGAGACATTCTCGCAAAAAAATCACGGTTTTAGTAACGCAGTAACGCAGCGTTCCTACGGGAAAGTAACGGTAATCTAATTACCGTTTTTACAATAGTAATCCCTTACTTTACTCGTTACTTGAAAAAAGTAATCGGATTACAGTAACGCGTTACTGCCCATCTCTGGTGACAGCACGACCTGGAGGGCTCGATTGATTTATTGTGAAAGTAACGACCAGGTGGAGCAGCAGGAACTTTGGTCAGCTCTGTTGTTTTTATGTGATAAACTGGACTTTGATCTTATTATTACTGAAAACTAAAGGTAACTTTTTGCCTTTAGTTTTGAACCATATATTAACTTAACTTTAACATATTAGCTTTAACATATTAGCTTTAACATATTAACTTTAACATATTAGCTTTAACATATTAGCTTTAACATATTAGCTTTAACATATTAACTTTAACATATTAGCTTTAACATATTAACTTTAACATATTAACTTTAACATATTAACTTTAACATATTAGCTTTAACATATTAACTTTAACATATTAGCTTTAACATATTAGCTTTAACATATTAGCTTTAACATATTAACTTTAACATATTAGCTTTAACATATTAGCTTTAACATATTAACTTTAACATATTAGCTTTAACATATTAGCTTTAACATATTAGCTTTAACATATTAACTTTAACATATTAACTTTAACATATTAGCTTTAACATATTAACTTTAACATATTAGCTTTAACATATTAGCTTTAACATATTAACTTTAACATATTAGCTTTAACATATTAACTTTAACATATTAGCTTTAACATATTAACTTTAACATATTAGCTTTAACATATTAGCTTTAACATATTAGCTTTAACATATTAACTTTAACATATTAGCTTTAACATATTAGCTTTAACGTGACTTTTTCTGGAGTGGAACAGTCTGTTGTTTGGTGCTTATATTGCACGTTGTTTGTCCTGCTTCTGCAGCTCCGGAGGTTTTGGCCCAGAAACCCTACAGCAAAGCAGTGGACTGCTGGTCAATTGGAGTCATCACGTATATTCTGTAAGTACAGGCCTGTGCGTTCATGATAACATGGCTAACTGTAGACATGAATATTCATTATGGAGAACTGTGAACATTCATCAGTTATTGATTTTATTCATGTTCCAAAAGTCAGAAGTACATGAATACTTGTACAACATTAGAGTCACCAGATACTGCAGTATTTACTTCCACTGTAGTAACTGTGGCTCCAGCAGTAGCCGGGTCACTGCGAGCTGGAAGGTTGGGCTGAACACGAAGCTGTGTGCTCCAACAATGTTGTGTGAAATATAAATAAGAGCAGAAGCATCTGAAAGCTCATCAACTCATCAAAGACGGGATCAAATGATCGTTGCTGTAAAAGCATCAATACATCATAGAAATACATCAAATGTTTAAAATGAGACAATTTACTCATTTTAGAAAAACATCAGCTCATTCTGAATTTGGTGGCAGCAACAGGTACGAAAGGTTGGGAGGGGCCACGTTTACACTTTATCAGCAGTTCATCATGTCTGAGGAGAGAGTGGTTTGGATTTGTCCTCATCTGGTGAACGTAGCTGCTGTCGTGGTCTTTGTCTGTGCAGAGCCTGCAGAAAGTGTGTGGAGGGGAACACATGGCGCTCTTCTCTGCAGCTGCATTTCCTGATCATGTTCACAGAGAGCTTTAGCTTATGGCGTGGTTCAACAGGTCACATACAGTGACGTGCACGACAGGATGATGTCTTTAATTACGCACACACATTTCTCCAGTTTCCTGGAATCGTTTCAGGATATATTCTGTTTTCACTTTTCTTTTGTGGCCCTCCACCAACTCTAAGTGAGAAATGTTGCCGCCATCATATCCAATGTATCCATCTCAAATCAGCCAGTTTCTGAACTTTTCCAGTTTGCATAAATATTTGTCCTGTTTATGAGAAGCTGGATGATTGAGCATCAAGATATTTTATGGTATAACTATACACCATTCAGAAATCCTTTGATTAATGTGTGCTCACAGGAACTTTACAGGAATCCTGGACTGTTGTCACATTTTCACCAGCCAGTACTCAGACATGTAATGTCTCAAATTACAGCTCCTGACTGATTTTGATGGAAAGTGAAAGGTGAAAGTACTTTTTATTTAATCGTCTTTGAGACATTTATGTTCAAACACTGCCTCACAGCTCGTGTCGATAGTCCATCAAAAGAAGAAAAGTGAAGCGTAAATTTCACAGCCCTCACTATCAATGTTCATATTTTCAGTAACATTTTTATAAAATCAGAGATGGTTGAGCAGAACAGTAAAATGTGTCAGTTTAAACATTTCTTTGTCCTGCTGTGTGAATCAGTGCAGTTTGTGTTTGTGGTGAAAGGCTTTGGCTGCTCTGCCCGTTTGCTACAGTAGCTGAGGAAACCAGCGTCAGGGCATATTGTATAAATGTCATATAAGCATGACGATGGTTGCTGAAGTAACCAGAGCTGATGCAAAGCTGCGTATCTGTGTGTGCTGCAGGCTCTGTGGCTACCCTCCATTCTTCGAAGAAAATGAGACGCGTTTGTTTTCAAAGATCATGAGAGCTGAGTACGCCTTTCACTCGCCCTTCTGGGACGACATCTCCGAGTCAGGTACGCTAACAGCTACACGCCACAGTTTCCAGCATTGACCCTCCTCTTTCCTTCATCTGTACTCGATGTAGCTGAGACTGGCTCAGATAACCAGTCCTTTTTCTAACACACTTACATTACAGGTTGCACTGTTTCACTATCATTTAAAGAGGGAATTATTCATGTGACTCCACAGACTAAGTTCCACGTTTCTTCACAAAACCTGGAGGATGTAAAACCACAGCTTCCCATGAACATGAGCCTGATCCATCATGCAGATGTCAGAATGAGAACAAATCTTGATCCACCTCATTTCTTTATATTTGACCTCCAAGGAACCAGACTTTCTTGTCCTGTTCGCCCCTCAGCTGTAAAAGGCTGATGGGGTATTATCGTCAAGTTTGTGCAATAACTCGGCAATGAGGCAACTTAGGAGCTTCAAACTGATACCACGGGTGTATCTACTAAAAATCTTGGACCAGTTTGAATCTCAGTGACCTTGCAATGAAGGTCAAGGTCAGAGGTCAAGTTTTATGAACATGTAAAAGGAACAGTGAGAAAGCAGACAGACACGCTGACATGACTGGAAGATAGAAATCCAAACAGAGCAGACGGAGATGCAGGCAGGAGCACTCCAGCCAACAAAAGCCACAGCAAGCAAACATCATCTGTCCAAAACACAGGGAGCAGAACAGAAATCGTTCCAGCTGTGGTGGCCTTACGTTTGTGAACAAACACAGCTTCTCCTCTTCCTCTTTGAAAAACTTGAACTCACAGAATTGACATCAAACAAACAAGCTTTATTTGTCACATACACACTCATGCAGTGAAATGTTTTGTGTGTGAGCTGTGGACAGCTCCAGATGTAGCCGGACCTTTCCAGGGCTGGTTTTAGCATCAATCTGCTCTGATCGCTCATCAACAACAAGGCCCGTTCATCCAGGACACTGCTGCTTTTCTACAAGTCAACCTTCTGTGTGAACTCTAGATGATCTTGCTGTGAGAGTCCAATCAATCAGCAGCCGTGTTTGGCACCACCCAGCATCCTCCTGTTTGTTCACACGTTTCTTGATATGCAGGTGTCCTAATGAAGGGTTTTAATAAAACTGTGTAACATAGAGAAATCAGGCTACTGTACGCTGAAGTCTGTCCATGTTATGTGTCAACAGCCAAAGAGTTCATCAAGAACATGATGGAGAAAAACCCCACGAAACGCTTCACCACTGAACAGGCGCTCAGGCACCCCTGGTTAGTGCTTTGCCTCTTACATGTCATAATGTTTGGACAATGATTACACATTTAAACCACATAATCAACATGTGACTGAAGATAGCCGTCTGCTTGATTTATGAAGAAAAGTATCAACTGTTTATGAATTACAGTCTTTTTCTGACTCAAAAGTAATTGGTTAGTTGACACGTGAGACCTCATTATTCAAAGAAACTGATCTGGTCTAATATCTGGGGTTCAGTCCAAGTCTTCAACTATTGTTGAGGTTCACTGAAGGAGGCAAGGAGGTTGTCAGCAGGATGAAAAACCAAAATAAGGGAGAAACATTGTATGATTGGCCAAATCAACAATCATTCTTAAAGAGAAGGAAAGTTATGGGCAGCTATGCAAGACAAAGGCCTGAAAGACAGAAGACAGACCTCGGTTAAGAGACAACACAGTATGTTTGTTTGTCTTTTGAGCCTCGGAGAATGTGGAACAAAGACTAGCTCTATCTGCCCGATGATGCTACAGACGCAGCGTTGTCCAAATACCCAAGAAGCTAACGTCTGCTCGTGTTCCCCTCGCAGGATTGTTGGAGACACAGCCAGAGACCAGGACATTTATCAGTCTGTGTGTGAACAGTTGGAGAGAAACTTTGCCACATCCAAATGGAAGGTAATGGCTAATGATTGGAAAGGTTACAAGTGTGACTACATACGGTGTCAAACACCGGGCTGGGGGCCCAGAATCGGCCCAGCAGAGACTCCAGTGCAGCCCATTGGACGACTCTGTGCATAAATTGTAATATTTTCATAAGTTTTACTGCTTTTCCTGTTGATAGAGAATCCCCTTCAACTGCCATTCACATGTATTAACACAAACATGTTAATCCATAAAACATCTGCTATAAGGAGTCCATTAAGACATTTTAATATTGATAGAATTCAATATAATTCTATCAATAAGTAGTTCAAGTTAAAGAGGACAGAGGAATACTAAAACAAAGGACTTATGCCGTCTGAGAAAGCAAAAACAATACGTCTGGGTACCTGTTCCACCTCTATAGACGTACAGACCTGGTTTCTGAAATAATGGATATATGAACACATGTTCTGTTCCAGCAGGAGTCTAAACTCTAAAAGACACTTTTCCTATACGAGATGTTTTTCTATACAAGATGCAGGCTGCACCAGTACTAACTGCTCACTCTGTGGATCTCCAACAGCAAGCCTTCAATGCAGCCTCTGTAATCCAGCACATGAAGAAAATGTCCCACAGCGTGCCCTCCACACCCTCCATACCGAACATCAAACCAGAGTCCTCGTCCCAGAACGACTCGGAGCCTGTGAGGAGCTGCCGAGGTCAGGCGGACCCCCTTGACCCCAATGGAAACCCCGTCCAGTCTGCCAGTCGTCTCTCCTGGAGTGACTGTGAGCTGGAGACAGGACTGTGTCCTTCACTGAGTCAAAGTGAACCAGGAAGTCCTCTCAGCACTGATGAGTCCAGACAAGTTCATGCCTTCCATTCAGAGAGTGATGCTCTGTTTTTTCAGTCTCAGAGGTAACTGCTGACCCCTTCCAGCTGCCGTCTGCATCAGATAAAGAGAAATAACTAGAATAAATGGCCATCTACATCTTTCTTTACTTTGCTTCTTTTATGTGTATATTTATACTGTTTCAAATGATGCTTAAATGTGTAAACTGATTATTAAGACCTCCAGAGTGACGCTTTATATAATTTGCCATCCATTCGTTGGCTTTGAATAAATCCTGAGTGTGTTGCAGGCTCGATGCAGGGGCTCCGAGGAAGGACCAGCCGCTTCAGTCTGGTGTGTGCTGCATCATGTGACTTGATGACGAGATGCAGGTAAATGTGTGTATCCACGTTTACATGTCAGCTGTACTTAACAGCCATAACACCCACACCCCCTCTCTGATGTTGTGCAGGCCTCTTCTTGCTGCCGTAACAGCTCTGACCCATCAGGGCACCGACAAGGAGCCTTTGGCGGTGTCCTGTGGCGTCTGGCACATCTCCCGGGTATTTCCTGTTGTTCCTGAGCAGCGTCTACAGTGTCCACCACAGCTGTCTACCAGTGCTTTAGAGGGATGTGCTTGATCAGCAGAAATATTTAGGTGGGAGGTACCAAACAAGCAAGTCTGGCTACCTGCCCACGACGTCTGGGTGCAAGCTTTGGGTAACCGTTGGGGCAGTGTCAGGTGACGCTCGAGAGACGGTCAAGGTGTTAATATCCAGCCTCATGTGAACACTGATCAGAGAGCTACATAGTGTTTCCCCATTTTAACAATAAACCATCTTCATTATTCATCAAATATACATTGATATAAGTCAATATACAAATAAAATAAAGTAGTAAAAACGACTCTTCTGGTGGATTAATTTTGTGTGTGCACAGGATCTAGAGGTGACTCCAGGAGTGTGACTCTGTCGCTGCACCATCATTACACTTGGTTTTAAATGAAAGGTTATTGAACACGATTCATATGCGACCTTGCTGATAGTTAACTGGTCTTAATGCTGGTCATGCATAGGTGGAAATTTGAGTTTATGGATCACAGAGTGACCTGTGTGTGTGTGGAAGACGACACATCTCAGAGAATATCTGACTCATACTTTGTATGATTTAATAAAAAGAAGTTGTTTTAAATAAATGAACAAACAGAGTTTTAAAAGGTAAAATAAAGTATTTGTCTGTGTTTGGAGTAAAGGGATTATATTACACATCATGTGAGAATGTGCTAAAGGCTAATCTGATTAAAGCAGAATTACATAAACTGAATATGAAATGAATCATATCCACATGTGATGGTATTTCTGTGTTAAATAAGATTCACTGAAGTGATTTTAAAGGTTAAATCATGTGATCAGCAGGATGATGAGGTGTCAATCATGTGATTGGACGATGTGACGTCCAGTAGAGAGGAGGGAGAAAGGCTCCGTGTGATGTTGTGAGGTGAGATGTTCTCAGTGGAGACAGCAGAGGGGAACAGAGTCCAACCTGTGAACTGATTTGGTCATTTGTGGCTCGTCATCACGTCGCCGTGTTCGACGGTTCGTTTAGAAGGACTTCGAGTGACATCATCCTTCACTGAATTCCTGCTTTCCTGTGCAGTGATCATCATCATGGGGATGAGGAGTGTTGGCTTTATTACAGTACAAAACCCGCTGGAACACAAGACCAATAACTGCACAACAAGGCAAGCGAGCGTTTGTGGCTCACGAGGGAAGTCAGCCGAAGGTGAGGAAAGGATTCCTTCACCTGAACTCAGCTCACGTCGACTGATTCCTTCACTACAGCTCTTTTTATTGTCAGCAAGCAATCATTCATGAATATGCAATTACAAATACACGTGACCTTCTTATGCAGGCATCTCTGAACAACATCAGTGTCTGGATTCTGTCTGTGTGTTTCCAGCTATACGATACATAGACACACGACCTTTCAATGATCTTAAACTGTGTGTGTGAGGCAGAAAAGCAGAAGAGTCTCGCTAAATGATAAGAACAGTAACCTACAACAGGTCACGTCTCAGACGAACATTTAAAGGTGTGGAGTCTTTTAAGAAACAGACTAAAGCTATAATGGAAATGATAAGGCTGAGGCTGCTTCCTCTCATGGTACACAAGTGCACACAGAATCAGACCTAATAAGGATATGATTTTATCAGCATACAGATGATTATATATTTCTAAGCATAAATGAAAACATAAAAACATCAATTCCAACAATTCCTCCTGTTTGTCGTTTGTGCAAGGCCGTCGTAATATCTCTCAGCTCTTCATCGTTTGTACGTAACATTTTCAGTGCATGCATCATTTTAAACACGTGTCAGCCACGCCATCCACATCACTGCTGCAACAGAGTATAGTTAGTTAGTATTAGCAATCATTTTATTTATCATTGATCTTAGAAATGGTAAAACAATGTCAACAGTACAAGAACGGGGTTAACACTCTTACAAACATGTGCCACCACAGCCCGGACATCAACCAGGCTGTCCAGCCTTTTCCCCTCCAGCTGTGACCTGTGACATCTCTGCAGAGTGGTGAAGTTCTGCAGGGCTTCATAGATGTCTCCTCCAGTCGTATATACACCTGCATACAGGTGCAACAAATGTCTCCGATGATCTCGCACACACCTTATTATGATGCAGTTATCAAGTTCAAAGTCAGCCTGTGCTGCATCGTTCTGATGGCTTCCTGCTCTTCTCCCAGCGCTCTCCTGAGGGTCAGGTTTATGTCTCAACAACACATCACAGTTGATTTCCACGTGGTTTCCTCTCCCAGGGTGACCCACGGAAACAGGCTTTGACCAAACGTCACTCCGACTCTCCAAAGGAGGAACTGGTACGGCACATCCGTCTGCACAGTCAGTCCGTCTGCGCAGTCAGTCCGTCTGCGCAGTCAGTCCGTCTGCGCAGTCAGTCCGTCTGCACTGCATCCTCTGCAGTAGGGTGATGCTCCAGTCTTTCCATGAAGAAAATATGATCTGATAGTTTCACAAGAGCGCAGGCCTCCTCTTTTCGGCTGGGTGCAGTTCTCAAACAGGCGCTCGCTCTTTGGCTGAAGCTTTGAATGTCATCCTATACGATGGGTTGAACTGGCATTCCTTCGCCCTAGATCCGCAGTCTCCAACCTTTTTTGCGCCACGGACCGGTTTATGCCCGACAATATTTTCATGGACCGGCCTTTAAGGTGTCACGGATAAATACAACAAAATAAAACTAGTACCGGTACCAAAAAACCTGAGCCCAGGCCAGTCCTTCTCTTCCTGGCCGGGCAGGTGATCTATCCTGTGAGGTTTAAAAGTGTCGAGACGTTGGCCTCCACAGCCAATAGACAAACAGTTTTGTTCTCTGTAATGTTGCATGGCCACAGTCTAGATGTGTGTGTGGAGACAAAGGCATTTTGACACAGATACAGCAGTAGGTTTTATTGTTCAGGTGAGCAGTTGCATTCATAAACTGCCACCAGGAGTTCACTGAGAATCCATGAGGGTACTGGGTGTGATTTCCTCATTTACTCATGACTTCTTTGCTTTTCAGCTCTTGGGTCTCCTGAGCATACATGCTCTACAAACAAGTTTTTTCCAGGGGGTGTTATCCCACTGCTGCTACCCCCCCCCCCCCCCCCCTGCTGAGACAGGGCGTGGCCCATGGCTCAAAGACTGCAGCAGTTTCATGCAGGTGTTTTCTGAGATAGTAAATATTAACTCACAAGCATCCCCCTTCAGTTTGTTTTCTCTCAGGAGGACTTCCTCTTGTGTACTCACTGCAGCCTCAACAGTGACGTCTTTCCTGTCTGAGCTAAATGTGTCAGAGATATGTTTGCATTAATATCTGTTAGTGAACAAAAGTGTCGTTCAGTGACCTGTTATACAATCAGTCATTTTAATGTCAAGGCTTCGGTCCTCGTCGGTGTGTCGCCGAGGTTGTGGGCGGGTGGGTGCATGGGGGCTCAGCCCTGGCGCAGGGGGCCTCTTGTGCATCGGCCTAACCGGGGGGCTCTTCAACTGGCAGGGAGGTTGTTCCATCTTTGCAGGAGTCCACTCTGCAGGTGGGGGAGAGACATAGGAGAGGTGGAGAATAAACTTAACCTGGGTGTCTGTGTCTTGTGTAGTCTGGGAGATGATTGAATGTTGGGGTGGGTACAGTTTCCTCTGTGGTGGGGTGGGGTGGGCTGCCCCGGGTCCTGTGGGGCTTGGCGGTGCTGCTGCCGTAGGCCCCGGTCTGGATGGGCCTGGGCTCCCTTGACTTGGTGGATACCAGAGGACGGGGGTGCCTATTGGGGTCAGTGGGGGAGCTGGCCCTAGGGAGGGACACCCTCCCCTCCCTTCTTTTCCTCCCCATCCCCGGCTGCCTCCCTCTTCCCGCTCCACCACACCCACCCACACAGGTAGGGCTTTGGGGTGCGGGTGTGTCACCAGGGTGCAGGGGAGACATTCCCCCCCCCCCCCCACCCCCCCCCCCCTCTGTCCTCTTCTGGCCACCTGTGCCTCAATTTTATCTCACAACTTAGACATCCACATTACTTACACTCTCATAACACACACACACATATATATATATATATAGGGCCTTGAGGGTGGGCACGTTAACGGCGTCCAGTAGACGGTCTGTGTATTCAAACCTACCTCTGGCGTCGGTGCCCACCTCTCAATTTTAAATCCATGTAGACATTGAGGGTTCTTGGGAGGGGCCGTGCTAACACCTGCTGCTCTCTGGCAGCAGCACCATGCTCTCCCTTGTTTTAAATACACTTTAGAGCAACACGCAGCAACACTACACTTGAGCGGGAGGAGGAGGGAATGGGGTCTTAACACACCCCCGTTCTCTGCTAGCCATCGGGGCGGGGGGGCTGGGAAGAGATGCTGGCTGTCCGATTGGCCTCCCTGCTGCTGCGGAGCCTGGGGCGGTCTGCTTGCCTCCACCCCGGAGGGAAGGGTAACATCTCTTGGGTCTGGGTGCCGTTTCCCCCTCTGGGGGCGAGGATACCTGGACCCGGGGTATAGAGTATGTTTGGGGAGTGTGATTGTGTGTACATGTCCATTTACGTTTATTCCTACGTTGGGTGAGTGCTGAGTGTTTGTATATGTGTGCATGAGGGTGGGAATGCATGTCTGTGTCTGTGTGTGCCTGTTTGTCTGTGTCTGTATGTCAGGTCGGGTCTTAGACTCCACCTCTCTGGGAACTCCCAGGCCCTCCAAGTGTGGAGGCCTATCTCCCCTCACCACACTCCCTGCCGGTGACTGATGCCCTCAGGGGTCGGTGCATTGTTGGTTCTTGGTGTCTGGGGCTGGGCGCTCAGGTCATGTGCCAGCTCACTCCCGGTGGCTACTTGGCGGGGCCTGGCGCCTGTTGCTCGGTCAGGCCTCTTCCGGGGCGCGGAGGGCCCTCGGGCCTCCGGCCTCTGTGCCTGCGGCTCGGTTCACTGTGGCACAGCTGGCTGCCGGCGGAGCCGGCGGGCACGCCGGTGCAGCCCCCTCTAGTTTCTGCCCGGTGGCTACTGGGTGACCCCTCGCCTGGGGATCCTCAGCCCTTCCCATGAAGGTGGCACGGATGCCCCTCCGGTGGTCCTCCTTGGGCTCTTGTACTCTGGGGCCTCTGGATGTCTGGGGCCTGGATCTCCTCCATGCCTGCTTCATGCCCGGGGGGGCGGGGCTATGGCGCTCTACATCCTCTTGCAGACCATTACATGGGGAAACCTTTTGAATACAAGCGCGCCGACCCACACAGGTGTGCACACAGGTGTTCACTGTTCGTAGACTTAAATCACACCTTTCTTGGCTGCTACTTCAAAGCACATTGTGCGCTGTCTGTCCTGCGTGCTGCACAACAACATTCAATATTTAGTATTTACTGCTGTTTACACTTAGCTAGATTAATGCGATGGTGTTGTGTATAGTATGTTGCTTTGTTTTGTTTTTTTGCTTGTTTTCTATTCTTTTTCTCTCAACAGGTGATCCCGGAGATATTTCCCCCCCCCTTTCTCACTGTCCCTCTCCCCTTCTGTTTTTCTTTTCCTTCCTCTTTCTTTCTCCCTTTCCTATCCCTCACTCATGTCTGTCCCGTCTGTAACAACTGAAAATAAAATAAAGACAAAGGTCGATCAAATGGACCAATACGGCAATGCCATGATGATCCATTTGGCAAAATAAATCCATTGGGTCTCCTTGTTGGTCTTCAGACAACAATTCTGACGGCTAAAGAACCAAATGGGACAGGCAGAAAAAAAAAAAAAAAAAAAAAAAAATGTCAATGCTGCATGAAACTAACAGCTATTGCAATAAAATAACATCAAATACTTGCAAAACACTTCATGCAATTACAGAAACACAAACATCAGTTAGTCATCCTTCCTTTCACAGTGTAACAGCCCAGCATGGTCAGTTACTGTCACTTCAGAGTTAAACAAAGCACTAAATGAACTGAACACGTCACACCAGCAGATACAAAAAGAAAGTGTTCTGTGAGTAAATAAATACTTCACAAATATAAAGAGATATATTCATATATGTTTTGTAGGGAGTCTCCCAGCCCATGCATGCAGTGACAGACTGTTTCCACAGGTCCTTCAGTGACAGACTGTTTCCACAGGTCCTTCAGTGACAGACTGTTTCCACAGGTCCTTCAGTGACAGACTGTTTCCACAGGTCCTTCAGTGACAGACTGTTTCCACAGCTCCTTCAGTGACAGACTGTTTCCACAGCTCCTTCAGTGACAGACTGTTTCCACAGCTCCTTCAGTGACAGACTGTTTCCACAGGTCCTTCAGTGACAGACTGTTTCCACAGGTCCTTCCTCCCTGCAGCTGTCAGAACTAAAATCACAGCTGCTCCTTACAAACATAGATGTTTACATCAGCGCTGTAATTTGCACTAATCAACCAAACAACTGTTATAACTTGCACAAGTGTTTTCTTCTAAAATGTTTCAGTGCTGTTTGTCTGTGTGCTTTTTCTCTGCTGCTGTAACAACCACATTTCCCCTTGTGGGACAAGTAAAGGATTATTCTATTCTATTCATATATATTTACAGTGGTTTGCAAAAGTATAACTTTCCCACATTTTGTCACATTACAGCCACAAACATGAATCAGTTTTATTGGACTTCCACGTGAAAGACCAACACAAAGTGGTGAACACGTGAGAAGTGGAACCAAAATCAGACATGATTCAAACATTTGTTACAAATAAATAACTGCAAAGTGGGGTGTGTGTAATTATTCAGCCCCTTTGGTCTGAGTGCAGTCAGTTGCACATAGACGTTGCCTGATGAGTGCTAATGACTAAATGGGGAAGCAGCAATGGCGCCTGTGTTTGGCTTTGCCGCTGCTACAGCTCGTTGGAGGCGACAGTGTAGTTTTTCACTGTCTTGTCGTTTGCAATATACTTTTTGCTCTTTTGTATTCTGACTTTGCTTCTGCTGCTTTAATTTATGATCAGGATACACTGTTAAACATCAAAGACTCAACGGAGATCTACTGTGACAGCTGGGACAGCTACAGAAAAACGTTTCCTCCTCCTCTGGTGTGATCCTCACCTGAGTGCTACTGTGCACGACCTGCGACATTTCCACCCTCAAGAGACGGAAAAGGGGAACGAGGGCCGGCGTCCAGGTGAAACGGAGAAGGTACCGGAGGCTAGCTGCTTGGCTGTGGGGTGACTCTCGGTGCCTGCGACCGGTTCCTCTCTGTCGTTTGCTGGGGACGTTACGCCGCCGCCTGGGACCCGAGCCCCATGGCTCTAAAGCAGTTTGCTCGCTCTGTGTCCGTCATCCGTTCTCTGTGTTGCTGGTGGCAGCTACGTCTGCTCATCGATCACGGTTTTTTCCAGCTCTGGAGTCGCCGCCCTGCCCGGCAGGTCCACAGGTGTGCACAGGTGTTTAATTCAAGAACCGCTGCAGTCAGCTGTAGATTCTGCAGATAAACCGTCATCAGTTCGGTTCGCCCTGCTAAACGTTCGCTCTATAACGAACAAATCATTTATTCTAAATGATCTTTTCATTAAAGAGTCTCTTATGTGTCTGACTGAGGCAGCAAAATAAGGATGATCTCCACGTGAATGAAGCCTGCCGGCTCCGTCACTGAAACTCTGCGTCCGGTGGAGGACTCGCTGTTGACCAGGACAGACCCACATGCGGACTGATGACCTCGGACTGCTTTTCTTCATTTGAGTCACAGATGATGAAGGTCGGTTCTCTGAAAACCTTTTACTGTATTTAATCTGTCGACCTCCTGGACCTGCTGGGGTCTTTCTAACTGAGTTTAACGACCTCCTGACATCGATCATTAAACTGGAGAAGGTTGTAATACTGGGAGACTTCAACCTTCATGTTGATGACGCTTCCTGTAGCACTGCTGCTGAGCTCATCACTGTCACTGAGTCTTTTAACTTTAAGCAGCATGTTTCTGGCCCCACACATACAAAGAGCCACACTCTGATCTCGTTTTCTCCCTGGGTTTAAACATACATGATGTATGTGTGGAAGATGTGTGAGTGACCATCGTTGTATATTCTTTAATTTGTCATGTTACGTGGATCCTTCACCTCCTAAACTGATGATCCAAAGGCGGATTATAAACCAGGAAGCTGCTTGAAGGTTCTCTGCCATGTTTGTCCCTCGCATGGCTCAAAATGATGTGGATTCACTTATTCTGTCTTTTAACAATAAATGTGAATCTATTTTAGATACGGTGGCACCTCTGAAACTAAATGTTGTCCATTCTTCAGATTTCTGTCCTTGGATAAATGAAAATATTCAACATTTTAGGAGATATTGTCGCAGATTAGAACGTTTATGGAAGGCGTCCAAGCTCGAGGTCTATAGGGTCCATCTCAAGGAATCAGTTTCCTCACTTACCTCACGCCAAAACTGAATATTTTGCTAATCTAACAGCTTCAAAAAAGGAAAATCCCAGAGTATCGTTTGATAAAATTAAAAACGTCTCTCCTGATATTCCTCATGTACCAGTCTGTACTAAATCTGATTGTAATGACTTTTTAAACTATTCTGTTAATAAGGTCGCTGCTGTCAGGTCTAATATCTCACCATCATCCTCTCAGCATCACACTGACACGTCGCTGATACCTGCTCCTCTGTTACTCCTGTCACCTTACAGGACGTCAGTGTCTGCTTGGTCGAATGAAACTGACTTGAAGCCACCTTCATGTATGTCCTCCATCATTTTTCATTAGTGTGTTTGACTCTATTGGCCTCTGTATTCTGGAAATAATTAATACTTCTCTTCATACTGGCTCATTTCCAGCTATTTTAAACAAGCTATTGTTGAACCAGCATTAAAGAAACCAAATGTGGACCCATCTCTTCCAAGCAGTTACAGGCCAACATCAAAATGACCGTTGGTGTCAAAGATCTTGGAAAAAACAGTTGCAGAACAACTGAACAACTTTTTGGAGAAGAACAATGTTCTGGACATTTACACTCCACTGAAACCGCTTTGCTTACAGCGCCTCCCGTGGACGAACGTGATAGAGCCTGAAACTAGGAGAAAAACTGAAACGGGAGTGGCATCCGGGGAGGGAAACGTGGGTGTACGGGGCGGGAGCCAACCCGGATGCGCGGCCTGTGAAATGCGACCCAGTGGAGAAGGCGGCGTGAGAGGATAGCGCTTGTATTACGTGAAACTCCCTGGCTTGTGGAGGACAGATGTGTGATAAGCATGAACACAGGCTCATGAACACAGGCTCATGAACACAGGCTCATGAACACAGGCTCATGAACACAGGCTCATGAACACAGGCTCATGAACACAGGCTCATGAACACAGGCTCAGATCTCATGCAGAGGGTCTGAAATTGAGTCTCATGCGCTGAATAAAAAAAAAATAACAACAACAAATTAGGCAAGGTGAAATTGTAAGCAATCTTTATATATGGGGGGGGGGGGGGGTGCAAAACACACACGGAGCAGAGTGTGGTGGAGGGTGGGACACGGACAGAGCAGAGCTTTCGCGTAGCTTCACCATATTGTCTGTTACCACACGCGGGAGCCAACCGTTGGCTTTGGGTGGCTGTAGCTCAGGTGGTAGAGCAGGTCATCTACTGATCGGAAGGTTGGTGGTTCGATTCCTGGCTTCCCCAGTCTGCATGCCAAATATCCTTGGGCAAGATACTAACCCCAAATTGCTCTCCGATGCATCCATCGGAGTATGAATGTGTGTGTGAATGCTTCTTAGAAAGCACTTAGAGAAATGTGCTTGTGCGAATGGGTGTGAATGGGTGAATGTACAAGTTGTGTAAAGCGCTTTGAGTGCTCAGAAAGAGTAGAAAAGCGCTATATAAGAACCAGTCCATTTACCATTTACCCTGATGCGCGGCCTGCGAAATGCGACCCGGGGGTCCCAGAGTACCCCACCCTCAGTAGAGACAGGTGAATGAAAATGAAAAAAAAAACCAGAACGATCATTTGGGGTCGTCGAGTGCCCCAGAGCGATTCTAATGGGTTTTGTCAGGGGATCGGGAAAGAAAACGTAGCACTTGGGGGCCACGCACAGAAGCTGCTGCGGCAGCGTGGGGGTCATTGATACCCCAGTACATGAAAATGAAGCATAATCACAATAATGATAATAATAATAATAATAATAATAATAATAATACAACACACAGATGCTTCTGAGTTTTATTTTACTTTATTTGAAATTACACTCACGATACAACTGAGGCAATCTGGAAGGCAAAATAAAAGTCAACACGGGGTTGAATCAGCCTTTCAAGACAAACGAATCTCAGTAGATATGTCAAGAACAGGTTTACATGAAAAAAAAGGTTTACATGAAAAAATATCAACAAACTGTCCGTGTTTCAGGCGCTCGGTGCTGTACAGCGCCTCCTGTGGACGAACGTCATAGAGCTTGCCCGAAAGTAGGAGAAAAATTGAAACGGGAGTGGCAGCCACAGAGGGAAATGATGACCTATCCAGGCCATATCATCTAGGGACATGCGCAATAGGGGGGGGTGCGTTTTTAAAATGCACCCCCCCCTCCCCCTTGGGGCTGTATTTTTGATTACAATATCAACAAACTGTCCGTGTTTCAGGCGCTCGGTGCTGTACAGCGCCTCCGGTGGCTGTGAATACATGATAAAAATATCACCGTAGGATGCGTGCATTGAAAGAATCAGCCTTTCGTGACAAACGGATCTCAGCAATCTCCTTTGTAACACTCTGTGACCAGCCGCAGCTGGCCGATTTTCACCACATCCTCTCCCACCAGTTTGTCGTAGGCCTCGGTGATGGCGTCAAAGATTTTCCTCGCCGATTTCAGCTCATGCAACAGTGTCTCCGCCACGGTGCCGACCTTGACGTCGTCCGCTTCCATGTTGCGGGCGATCAGGAGACGTTGAATGGAAGGAATGAAATGAGGCGTGAGGAGTCTTTTTCTGATGCTGTAATAATGTTCAGCGTAAAAGTCATCGTCCAAGACTCGCAGACACTCGTGTTGTCTCTGGCTGGGGTGATTGGTCTTGCACCCGTTGCACGCTTCGGTGCGGTACTCGTTGATCACTAGGTCGAGTAGGTGATACACCGCAGTTTTCACGGTATCGACGAGTAAAGAAGACGCCCAACCGTCAGGCTCGGCGTCTTGCCGCTCGCCCGCCGCCGCCACATCACACTTCGCGTCGGACAGTATCTCCCCCTCTTCCGAGGAACTGTCAGTTGAGCCATCCGAGGAACGGTCCTCCTCGTCGCGACGCAGCGGTGCAGAGTCCATCTTTTTCTATTTTTTTTGTTGTTTTATAGCGACTTCATAGAACAGCTACAGCATAGGCAAACATTCAGTGAGTAAGTAAGTAAGTAAGTAAGTACATAGACTGCATTGGAACTAGAAATCCTAGAAAACAAGTGAAATGAAACTCAGCCTTCATAGTTTAACAAGAAGAAACGGGGTGGGTTTAGCTAAGAGAACGTTGACAGTGTACAATTTAACTGAGTATATCCAAGGGCTCCACCGAGCCCCATGAGAACATAAGATGTAAAGTACGCTCCTGCGCCAAATAATCCCAAGGAAAGGAGGCCGAAGAATTTACACCGCTCCTTCAATTCGATCCGCTCCTCTTCTTCCCTTTTTCTTTGTTCTTCCTCCTTTCTCCTCTTCAGCCTTTCTCCTTCGAGTTTCTTCTGGGCCGCCTTATACATCTCGTCGGTGTAGTGGTTTCGGAGTGTCGATCACAGCGATATTTCTTCCGTCTTCGCCCTCTGCCTCTTTTCTGAGACAGCCGTCGGTGACAGAGTCGGCCGAAACGTCTTCTTTGAAAGCGTTCGCATCCCCCAGGATGGTGTTTCCGGACGCACTCTTTCCCGATCCTGTTTTACCGACCAGAAGGAGTCTCAGTTCTTCACGGGTCGCAGAGCCTGTGGGGTTGGGGAAATGATGGTAACATTTGAATCATTCTAGAAAAAAAACCCCATAAAACACTATGTTACACTAGGCTATTCTTTTGTTATCTTTGTATTGATGTTGACAGCAAGCAGTTTGTCCACATAAAGCGAGTACCACCAGCAGCACACAACCCTGGGATTGCACTTTACCTTTGTATCGATGTTGACATCGAGCAGTTTGCCCACATAATGCCAGTAGCACAAGCAGCACACATCCCTGGATCCGGACTTTGGTCGCCAACATTTTCAGTAAGCTAAGAAAAGAAGAAAGAAAAAAGAGGTGAAATTAAGGTACATTCAATGAAAGTATTCCAGATCAGATTAGCAAGTTAAACCACACTGAAAATACACGTTGAATAAACCATGCCCCAAACTGGTTGGTTGTCCCATGTGTTTCCCCCGTAGCTGCTCCGGGCGCACACACAATGAGCCCTGGTTTTGCGACGCAGGCGTAGCAACAACCTCCTTCTACTCCTCACTGCCTCCTGTGTGTGTGTGTGTGTGTGGGTGTGTGTGTGTGTGGGAGGTACTGGGTTACTCACAGACAGTGGTGTTCGCAAAACCCGCCCTTCCCAAAGCTAAGGGCTTGCCAGCGGGGCCCGTGAAAGCGAGGGTCCGAGGTCCAAACGGAGGGCTGTGTTCGCATAACCCGCCCTCCGCAGACCTAAGCGTACACTACCGAGGCGCTTGAGAACGATGTAGAGGGAGCAAGGATGAGGAGGAGGCAAGGAAGTCTGAAGTCTGTCTGAAGTCCAAACGGAGGGCGGTGTTCGCGTAATGGGCAGGCCACAGAGCTGCTCTTTCACTAGCGAGGCACATGAGAACGAAGGAGAGGGAGCGAGAAGGACTAGGGGCATGGAGAGCCCCAGGTCCAACTGGAGGGCGGTGTTCACATAATAGGCAGGCCAAGCAGCTGCTCTTTCACTAGCGAGGCGCTTGAGAACGATGTAGAGGGAGTAAGGAGTACGAGGAGCAATGGAGAGCCCTAGGTCCTCACCGAAGGGGGTGTTCACGAAACCCGCCCTCCGCAGACCTAAGCGTACACTAGCGAGGAGCATGAGAACGATGTAGAGGGAGCAAGGATGAGGAGCAGGCAAGGAGTTTCTGAAGTCCAAACGGAGGGCGGTGTTCGCGTAATAGGCAGGCCAAGCAGCTGCTCTTTCACTAGCGAGGCCCTTGAGAACGATGTAGAGGAAGCAAGGAGTACGACGAGCAACGCAGAGCCCGAGGTCCAACTGGAGGGTGGTGTTCGCGTAATAGGAAGGCCAAACAGCTTCTCTTTCACTAGCGAGGCGCATGACAATGGTAGAGAAGGAGCAAGGAGGACGAGGAGCAACGGAGAGCCCGAGGTCCTCACCGAAGGGGGTGTTCGCGAAACCGGCCCTCCGCAGACCTAAGCGTACTCTAGCGAGGAGCATAAACCGAGGGCGGTGTTCACGTACTAGGCAGGCCAAACAGCTGCGCTTTCACTAGCGAGGCACTTGAGAATGATGGAGAGAGAACAAGGAGGACACGGAGGCACGGAAAGCCCGAGGTCCTCACCGACGGGGGTGTTCGCGAAACCCAAGCTCTGCAAACCTAAGCGTACGCTAGCGAGGAGCATGAGAACGATGTAGAGGGAGCAAGGATGAGGAGGAGGCAAGGAGTTTCTGAAGTCCAAACGGAGGGTGGTGTTCGCGTAATAGGCAGGCCAAGCAGCTGCTCTTTCACTAGCGAGGCACTTGAGAGCAATGTAGAGGGGGCAAGGAAGACGAGGAGCAACGCAGAGCCCGAGGTCCTCACTTAGGCACATTTACGCGTAACCCAAGGCCCATCCGGCAAAGCGCTCACCTGTGAGGAGCAGGAGAACGGAGCAGAAGGAGGTCGCAGGACGGGGAGGCAGGAAGAGTCCGAAGTCCTCACTTAGGCCGGTTTACGCGAACACTGCCGAGAAGGAGACATTGATGATGATGATGATGATGATGATGATGTGAAGTTGAGAGTTGTTTGATCCGGCGGTTCGGGGTCCCTCCAGACCCCAGTGTTTGCCATCGTAACTTACGAATGTGCATTGGGGTTGCGCAATACCCCATCGCGATTACTAAGGGGTCACAGTGTACCCACGGAGTAGAAAGCACCCCTAGTCCTCGCGAAGGCCGGTTTACGCGTAACCCGGGGCCCAGCAGCTAAGCGCTTGCCTGCGAGGAGCAGGAGAACGGAACAGAAGGAGGTAGGAGAACTAGGAAGCAGGAAGAGTTTGAGGTCCCCGTTTAGGCCGGTTTACATGTAACCCGGGGCTCATCCAGCTAAGTGCTCGCCTTCGAGGAGCAGGAGAACAGAGCAGAAGGAGGTAGGAGGACAAGGACGCAGGGGGAGTCCGAGGTCCTCATGAAGGCCGGTTTACGCGAACACTGCCCTTTGCAAAGCTAAGCGTCCGACAGCGAGGAGCAGGAGAACCGAGGAGAAGGAGGACGCTGAGGCAGGGAGAGTCCGAGGTGCTCACTGAGGCCGGTTTACGCGTAACCTGGGCCCATCCGGTGTTTATACCAACTCTACTGTCTGACTGGCTTTTGGAGACTCAGATTTGAAGCCAAACAGAAAAATCGATGTTTTCACTGAATGTTTTCTAACAGTAAATATTTTTCTAACATTTGTTCCCAGTTTCTGTCTTTCCATGTGTTGTCCCGTAATCTGAACTGGAACCCAATGAAGCAGAGTGTGATCACCTCCTACGAGCCATCCTGTCACAGTGAGTGGAAGCTGCAGTATCAGATACTGGCTCTTTGTGATTTACAATGTGAGCTGTTCATGGTGGCCTAAACAAACTGTGTGCTCCTGTTGTTAAAGGGAATCATCCTGCGAAGCCACAAGTCAGCGTCACCTCTGTTTCCTGCTTGTTCAAAGTGAACCGTGATGAAAACATCAATTCATACAGAAGTGAAGCAGCAGGATCAGTCATGGACGCACGAGTTTGTTTGTTTTGTGGCACCACAAGGGAGCCTGCAGTGACTGGAGCCCCACTGGATCATCACCAGTAAGAAAAAAAAAAAACACCACGTGGAACATTTTTGTAGAATCGTTGCAAATTTTCCAGCACACACTGGATGTGATCTGGGAATGTAGTTTCTTGCAACGTGTACTCAGATATTTCTGCAATACTTATGTAAGAATGCTGTTTGTTCACTTCAGCTCAGCATTCAGTACAGTCATTCCCTCCAAGCTGATCACCAAACTTGTGGATTTTGGACTCAGCAACTCCATCTGTACCTGGATCATGGACTTTCTGACCAACAGACCCCAGCATGTTAGGTCAGGTCATAACTGCTCTACCACCATCACACTCAACACTGCACTCCACAGGCTGTGTGCTGAGTTCCTCTATGACTGCAGACCTGGGTATGGATCCAACTCCATCATCCAGTCTGCAGATGACACCACGGTGACCGTCTCATCAGAGACAACGATGAGTCTGCTACAGGTAAAGCACCTAGCTGTGTGGTCTGACAATAACCTGCTCCTGAGTGCCAGCAAAACCAAAGAGCTCACTGTGGACTTCAGGAGGGAGAAGACAGACCCCCATGTCCCCATCTACATAAATGGCACAGCTGTTGAACGGGTCTCCAGCTTCAAGTTCTTGGGGACCCACATCTCTGAGAATCTGTCCTGGTCAACTAACACCTCCAGCCTGGTCAAGAAGGCCCATCAGCGCCTCTTTTTCTTTACGATACTGAAGAAGAACCACCTGTCTGCTGACATACTGGGTAACTTCTACCGCTGTGTGATAGAGAGCATCCTGACCAACTGTGTCACAGTCTGGTGTGGGAACTGCAGCGTGTGGTGAAAGCCGCCCAACGCATCACAGGGACTCCACTTCCTGCCATTGAGGATGTCCACAGGAAGAGATGTCTATGCCGAGCACGCATCATTCTCGGGGACTCCTCTCATCCTGCCTCCAGCTCCTCCCCTCCAGACGGCGCTACAGGAGCCTTCAGACTAAAACCAGCAGGTTTAGGAAGAGCTCCTCCCCCACAGCTGTCACCCTACACTGTTCACTGTTGTAGTCTGTTCAGAGATCTACGCTTCCACTGCTGTAGATATATTCATAGCACTCTGTAGATCTGTTTACCTCACACCGACACATCTGTATATTTGCTCTTATTGCACTTACTGATAAGATGCAAACTGTATTTTGTTACCCTGTATTTAGACATGTATGACAGTAAAGTGGAATTCTAAATCCTAAACATTTAAACAAAAGCAGCTACAGGAGAAGTTTTTAGAAGTGATTTTTAGAAGGCCAGTAAAGAGAGCATGGAGACAGATGGAGGACGCCAAATCCACTGAATCTACACGCTTCCTGTTTCCACCTCATCCTTCCAGTGCTCTACTATACTCCCTGCTCTCTCTACCACAGCTGTCTTTGAACTTGCCTGGGCCAGGTCTGAGTCCAGCTTTGCAACTCCAGCCAGGTCACATGACACAGGGGTTTGCTCTGATGTCAGCAGGCAGGTCAGTGGAGCCCTCTGGTGATGGATTTATGCCAGTGAAACAGGAGGAGGCCTGAGAACAGACAGCAGGCTTAACTAGCAGGACAAAGTAGCATGTAGTACTTGAAGGAGTCATCACAGCCAATCAGCTCTCAGGAAAATGGAACATCACATAAATATTTTCTCTTCTTTGATTTTCATCAATGTATTTCCTTTGAAATTTAAAAAATTATTATTTTTTTTATTTTGAAATATTTCCTTCTGTCAATATTTCTGCCTGATTAGAAGCTCGTAGGCACTTCCTGTCACTCTACAATAAAACAATGTAAAGGCTGCCCTCTCTGCCCTCCCACTAGCTGACCTAACTGACACAAGTAAACTGTGCTACGATGCCCTACATGGACTGAGGTTCTTGGCCACATACATATAGATTTGTGTGGCTGTAGAAATCCTGCCATGAAGCTCCCAGCACACATTTTTGATGCTTCTGTCTGTGGCAGAGGAGGTTTGGAGCTCTGCAGAGCCTTGGTGGCTTTTACTGACTATACACCCCTACCCATTTATTATGAACTAACAGCACAACTGTTTGTGTTTTTTCTATATCACACTTGCATGATTTAGATTTATACGTATGTGGCAGCTGTTCACTGGCCTGACAAAGTTATTTTAAATGATATCATGTCATGAATAACACAAGTTTGTTTCCATGAAATCGAAAAGTGGTGAAATTCTCAAAAATGAATGAGACGTGTAATTTGACATGTTTTGTTGTTTTGTGTGTTTGTCTGTGTGAAGTTTTGATGTGTATCTGAAAAACACAATTTTGAAAACACTGGAAAGACCTCGAGACATTTTTTATTTATTTTGCTTTCTATGTAAACAAAAATTCCCACCAAGGCTTTTCAGTGTGAAATTTAGTGTGTAGAGAAAACACCTGTGCCAGGTTGGCTCCATCTAGTGGTGAATAACGCATCACCACTAAATCAGGTGAGTTTTTCTCTGTGCACAGTGACACAAAACTCATTTAACAACATAAACTATTTAAAAAATGATGCAGGCAGATCAAGGCAATGTTACAGATTCAGTAAGAACAGAAGTTTATTCCTTCAAATATGCAGGGCGTCACACTAACACAGCTGCTTATGTCCAGCATCGCTCTGTTATTATCAATTTGATTCAAACGTGTCCAGTTTATCGTCTTAAACTGGCATTAAAGCTTCAGTGAACTAAAGTGGTCCCTCTGAGTCAGCACCCAGAAAGCTCGTCTCTTTGAAAAATGTGGCCATAAATACGAGCGCTGCTGGGATCTTAAAACACTGGGGCTAAATCCACACCTGAAATCTTTGTTTCACTCAGTAACAGCAGCTTTTTAATATTATTGACTATATGTTACAGTCACATTTATATAAAATGTCAAAAATTATACGTTAGCTAAAGGTTGAAGTCACAGAATTATACTGAACAACAATGCAGATTGAGTTCTTCTTGTTTGTATATATTTGATTTACTGTCAGCAGCGGGAGTAAAAGCTAAAGAAGAAACAGTAAAGATATGAATGAATCTCTGCTCTTACAGCTTTTATTGTGCCGTGATGTCTCCTTTGAAACTGTCCTCTTGCTCGTCTTTTGGATGCTCTCCTCTTCTTCACCTTTCCTGTTCCTTTCACTAAACTGCTGCACTCTTGTTCTCTGCTCTCGCCTCCTGTTCTGGTTACAATCAGAATGCAGTCAGCATGTGCCAAACAAACTCCCCCAAATCGATCATGTTTGATATGATGATGACGTTTTTAACATCTTATTTATCAACTTATTTGATGCACTGTATCGATCAATTATTAAACAAATATCAGACTGTAGAAAAGCCAATAATAATGCACTGAGCACGTTCATGCCATAAGAGCTAAATGTTCATCAAAGAAAACCCTGAATGCCTAATACAGGACAGGCCAACAGTTAATGCAGCCACAGATGGACATCAGTCAGCTTTCTGCACTTTCCAGCTGATCACATCTGTCCTCAAAGTCACGTCACTTCCTCTGTGGTTCATTTATGTTTACTTTTACATTTGCAGTGACAATAACTTTAGTGACATAGTGCACACATTGTTTCCTATGGACTGCTGGGTTATCTTGGTTTATTTCAGTTAGTATTTTTAAAGGTGCAGTCAGTCATTTTTAGGTTATTTGATAGAAAAAAGGATCTTGTACTCATAAACAAACAGAATAGTGGATAAAAATGACACATTGTTAAACGTGTCATTGGTCACTGCTTACTTTCCTCATTCTTTAAGCATTACTCATCCTTAGTGTGTCATTTATAAATACAGATATACGTTCTTAGAAAGAACCACTTCTGAGCCTGATCTCTTTACTCCAAGGAGCTTTTGTGAGTTATCATTGTGCCAGAGGAGGAGGGCATCCACTACTTCTTTCATGTCACCTGAGTTCACCTGTGGGAAAGCACAGCGCTGAATCCCCTGACTATTTCTTTGAATTCAGGAGGACTAGTGAACTAATCTTGAGTGATTACTGAGTTATCTGACTAAAGCTAATGAACCAGAGAAATTCTAAACTCTTAAACATCCAGAGATGTCTGAATTTATGTCTGCACCTTCACACTCCAGATATGAAGGATCATACCTGTTTTACCTCCAGTGTTGTGCCAAAAAGTCGTCTGACAAAAACTGATTTCCAATGTCTTTACTTATGTTGGTAAATAGACTTTAGTGAACATGATCTACAAAAGGGTATATATCAAGTTTAATAACGACCCATTTTTTCAAGTATATTTATAACTCTGTGTTATTGTAACTATATCAAAACCAACCCAGTCCTTTTGGGACACTTAAAATATGTTTAGAGAACTATTATTATATTTGTTGCAGTTTCTGCTCCTCTTGGCCAGATTACTCTTTAAAAAGTCATTTTAATGTCAAATGAATGAATAAGAAGTAAAAAAAAAGCCAAAAAGTGATTGCAGCTTCTACCTTGTGACAGGAATGTTGTTTGTGGCACAAGATGACTCGATATCACTCATGAGGGATACATGTGACATGTTTCACATATTAGAGACCAAAAAGTTGTCTATAGCAGTTTATCCCTCCTGTTATGTTGCGGTCAGATTGACCCAGAACAGAAGAGATGTCACATGTCATCTGCATCACTACAGAAAACGAAAAAAATCTAAATGATAAAAGAAAATGGTAAAATAATCAATGCCAGTGTTTCTGACACTTTTGGATGAGTAAATTTGCCCCGGGTCAAATGAACCCAGAAGCATAATTGGTGTTCCTGGAAACCAACATAACAGGAGGCTTAAATATGATCAACTGGTTTTTGACAAATACCGAAAATGAGTTTATGGCAGATATGACTTTTTGACACAACACCAGCTAACTGACAAGACCTAGTTAAAAGCTAATATTACGGCTGAATATTAACCTAACCTTAGGCTCCAGTATTCTAAAACTGGCACTTCCCCTCTGATAAACCACATGATCATGTAACAAATATGTCAGCTTACCAAAGAACAGAGGACAGTTTATTCAGGGTGTGACAGCACTTTACCACCTGTGTCCAACATATTATACACATTTCTGGACTGGAGCACGTACATCCTTAAAAACTCCAGGACTTCATCACAGCCTCTCTCACATCCGCTTCACATGTGTAGTTTACAGGAAACTTAAATAACACTGGCTGAATATGTTTGTAGCAGGATAACATTAGGCTCCCTTATATGATGGGATTTAAACAGGGAGAAAGAAGAAAAATGTTGGCATCAGTTACCAACACTTCACTCAACTGAGACTCACTTGTGTTTAACACTGGAATATGTGAACAGATTACTTACTGAGTCCTTTCTCAGTCCATGAGTTGTAAAACTGCAACATCCTCCATCCGTAGTAAGAGAAAGCGTCTGTGGCAATAACCAAAATGTCTCCATACAGCCTCTGTGAATAAGAAAACAGTTTTAAAAAATCTTTTTAAAATGTATAGAGCTAAATATGAAACGTGTCTGTGAGTCCTTCAGTCCAAATACTCGAGGTCGAGAAGAATATATAGCAGCCGCTGATCCCTCAATGGCACCAGTAAGACGGCAGGACAGCAGGGCCTCTTCCTCAGCAGAAGTCTTCTCCACTGGAGAATGACACATGAGTATTTTAAAGGTACTGCGTGTACAGATATCACCGCTGGCTCACACAAGCTTGCTCTGACACAGCTACAGACCTTGGCTGTGTCCCAATCCAGCGACCGCACGCTCCTGAGTACGCATTTTGAAACCTATTACGTCACAGCGACGTGACGACGGCCAAATGTAATAATGCCAACATACTGAAGGAACAATATTTGTCTCTTATATATGATACATCTATATCAGGGGTCGGCAACCTTTCTGATGACGAGTGCATCTAAAATTTCCT
Organism: Neolamprologus brichardi; assembly: GCF_056152115.1. Lineage (NCBI taxonomy): Eukaryota > Metazoa > Chordata > Actinopteri > Cichliformes > Cichlidae > Neolamprologus > Neolamprologus brichardi. The sequence goes on from NC_142116.1 coordinate 32,394,073, forward strand.
CAGAAGTCAGTGTGCCATATGATGCATTAGCAATAAATTTAATAACGCTCTATATGAACAGTTACACACTATATAGAACAACTTTATAGATTATATTTGTTCACAGATGTTGGCAGCTGTCAGTGAATAGTTATCAGTTATTTTGAAACAAAAAAAGACTTTTTATCCATAACAGCAAATGAACTGAACAACAGAAAATACAAATGCTGTTTATGGTCTCCTCACAACAATGATAAGAAAAATAAACTGGGCCAATATGGCATGTTTGTTAATACAGAGACACACATGTTAATGTGATCTCTGGTCTCCCACTCAGAGACACAGGTCTCCCAGTGTCCAGCATTCAGACCTGAGGACTCATGTGAGAGAAAATCTGCTCACACAGACATGTAGAGCCAAACACTGTCAATAAGGCCTCTGCAATGTTCTGAAGACAGTTAAACTTGTCAGGTAGTGACGTCCAGCAGGTGAACATGCAGCTCCATGAACACACAGCTGTGGATTCCAGCTGCTTCGATGTTGCATTAACTGGCATTAACTCAGCCAGTTAATGTGAGACAAATCCAGCTGCTCATTAAAGATTTCTGGTTTGATCTGAAAAGAAAACATTGGTCCAAACACCTGAAAGTCCCAATAACACATTGTGAATTCTGTCTCGAGTCTACGGATGTATCCGTGTATCTCCGTGGTGCTGAAGCTGAGCGGACAGCTGCTGAAGCTTTTGAAGTGTCTGAATGTAGAACGCTAACAACGTCCCTCTCACCAGTAGGCGAAGTTATTTTAACCCAATTACAAGTTGAATCTGATTGTTAGGTTTGTTAGCTAAGATACCGTCATTAAGAAGTGCCACAACTAATGTGTCTGTGAGCTGATTTGCGATGAGCACCGCTGGCCCGGCCATTTATTTTTTAATGCTCCCTCTCAGATTAATTCACTGCGTGTCGTGCCCAGGGCTGGACTGGGACAAAAAATGGGCCCGGGCATTTTGACAAGAGACCGGCCCCCAAGGTATTAAAGCCATAAAGCCTTTGAATGAAAACAGACGCTGTTGTGACAGTGATGTACAGTCTTGTTGGTATATTTATGATTTCTATACATTTTACATCAGATAAAAACTTTGGTTGTAAGATTCAGATAATTATTTAATAACAGCGAGACATTTTAAATGAGAATAAGAAAGAAAAGTATTTCTTTGTGCCCCCCTCTCCCTGTTAATGCCCTACCTGGCCCCCTGGCAACACTTTGCTAGACCCGCCCCTGCACAGTTACCAGCTGTCAGCTACATAAAAAAGGATCCTGGTGTTATTTGTCTCTCAGAAACAGTTCATAACTTCAACTCATCCATGTCACCTAAAAGGTGAACCTGTTTCTCCATCAGCTGTTCAGCTCTGATGATTCAGTAAGGACATCTCCTGGTTTCATCTTCATGTTTCCCTCTCACCACATATCCAAACCCACATCATGACCAGCAGCTTTACAGCTGTGGCTCCAGCAAACATCAGCTGATACTAGAAATTAATATTAAATAAATTCTAACAACAGCTGATCAAGCTTAAACGTGCTGCTGTTGTTTAGCGCAACATCAGCTGGTTTCCTCTTTCTGGTGCAAAGTTGGCGATAAACAAACAAGAGAGATAAATGGTAAATGGCCTGTATTTGTATAGCGCTTTTACTAGTCCCGCCTAGGGACCCCAAAGCGCTTTACACGTCCAGTCATCCACCCATTCACTCTCACATTCACACACTGGTGGAGGTAGGACGATTTGCCACTAAATTTTAGCTGTTAGTATGCTTGTAGGTCACATTCACAAAGGTAGGATGGTTTGCCACTTAATTTCGTGTTGTGCGCATGTGCAGAAACAATGGGTAGGATGGTTTGTCAGGTAGGATGGAACGGGACAAACTGCATTCCTTTTCAGCTCAATACCAAACGCGTAATATTTTCTCTGAATGCGGGACGATTCCGTCTTTTTACAGGACGGTTGGCAACTCTACTAACTATCAGTAACATCATAGCACCACCCAGCTGTATAGAAACTCCATCATGCTAGCTAGCACGCAGTACGAGTTATTGTAATTGACTGTAAAAAGTCAGCACAACAAAAATAAACTCCACCTAAACTTGGTTTATATCTGACCAACATAGACTGCAGGTCATAACTTCTTACCTGAAGTTCAGTTCACCTGACACTCAGACCGGCGGCCGCCTCGGGTCTCTCCTCTTGCCTCCCCTTTCTCTCATCCACCTGCTGGCCTCCACCACTTGCTAATGTTACTGTGGAAGCTCCACCATAGCCACCAACAAACAACTGAGTTATTTTTACACACCGACCAGCATCTGGCCAATCCACCAGCTTTCAGTGTTTATAACGTTACAAAAAAAATAAAAAATCATCGGCCCACCGCGCAAATGCCCGGTATGCCCGATGGCCAGTCCAGCTATGGTCGTGCCATCACTTAACCCTTCGCCTAGGGTTGCCGACCCCTGATCTATATATACACTGTCAAAGATACTTGTCTTTGAGTGAAGATTTAAGGTGACAGGAAATATAAATAACTTCAACTTGAATCTTTGACACAGAGTTCAAGCTCACTGCTGTAATATATCATAATAATCTGACAATAAATATAATATCGGCCATATTATATTTACATTACCAAAATGAGATGACTTTAGTCTCATGAACAACATTAGCTAATTGTTATTTACTAACTAATCTTGAAATGACTGTTCAGTACAGAAATGAAGCCCAACAATCATGTTTTTACAGTCCCGTGGTCTCAGCCTCAGCTAATCAAAGTGATGTCATAAAAAAAAATAATGAATGAACAACAAAACATTTTTCTCATTTCTGTCAAACAAAGCTGTATGAAACGTTTCTCGCGGTTAGCATCATGGTTGCTAGGCAACCTAAGCAGCGCGACGACAGCCAGACCGTCCCATTTCACAAGCCTCTCATTTCCGCACTTCTCGTACTTCCTAGTACGCACCGAACTGCGCATTCTCCGAAGCGTGCGGTCGCTGGATTGGGTCACAGCCCATGTGTGCTCATAGTGCAGTCTGCTAGTTCAAATGCACAACATAAATTACAACTTACTGTACAATGAACACACATCGCTCACTGAGTTAGGTCATTCTTGCACCTTTTTTAAAACACACCCCTTTAGCTTACATCTTGAAAGTAGTGCCAGCCATATGGGTTTATATTCCAAACAGTGACACACGAACTTTATCACCGAAATCCGCTTAACATGGCTGCTAATTTTCAAGCTTACTAGCTTATTCACGATTAGCACACTAATAATCATCATTAACCACACATCATAACATAACCAAACGATAACATGTAGAAAGAAACAATGTACGTATAAAACACAAATTCTTACCTAGCAGGAGAACAAATAATCAGTATTTTAAGGCTACTGCATGTACAGATGTCACTGCTGGCTCACATGAGCTACCTCTGAGAACCCCACAGTTTACTCCCCAGCTGACTGGCGCGAAAGAGTCGTAAATCACCGGCATTGTAAAACTTTAAATTATTCCAGGGCATGTTAAAAACAAAACACCAAACAGATGGACTGGATATTAAACGGTATCAACCCAGATAGCAAGGAGACATTGAACAGATGTTGATTTTCCATCTGAACCATCAGAATCGTCATGCTTGAAATGTCAACACAAAACCAATGTTGAAACAACATTGAAATACTGATGAAACCTGACACTGACATTGAAATAACATTGATTCACTGTTGTTCTGTCATCGTTGATTGTTGATCTATTTATAGTTGACAAGGTGACAACAATCACGTTGAAAAACCATTGATTTATGGTTTCGCGGGAAATTAAAGCTGCTACCACTTGGACTATTCCATAGCCCCCCCTCTCACAGTGGTACATCCCTTCAGGTAACCATTGTCTTGTACGGTAGAGCGGGACATTAGATTTACTCTCAGCGGAATTGACCGGAGAAGGCATCAGTTCATGCACTGCACTGGCCTGCACCACGATTAATATAAGGTAAGAATGAATGACTTTTGTTCTATTCGTTATTTCCACGGTTGCATTTGAATAACAGTAAAAAACAAACAAACTTGTTAATGTAAAGTTTCGGACAAAATGTGGGAGCCCGAAATTGTGTCTACTTTCATCTTACAATCCGGCAACAAATAAATTGCACTGCGAACAAAGTCAACAAAGAAAACATTTTCGTTTCATACTTTTCCGTTATATTCCCTTACAAAGCTAGCTTAACGCTTCGAGGGTTCCTTTGTTCTTGCCGTCGCCTCGGCGCTTGACCCAAACTTTCGCTCTGCAGTTGCTTTTTAGCATAGTACTACAAAAAATTGTAAATCTGTGATATATGATTGATAAACGTAAAGGTAACTGTATAAATGTGTTCAATGACTTTGTTACTTTTAATGATTGGAGAGCACCCGCTTCGATTCGCACTCAATTCAAACTTTACGTTGCACGCTCACCTAACTTTACGTTGCACGCTCACCTAACTTTACGTTGCACGCTCACCTAACTTTACGTTGCACGCTCACCTAACTTTACGATGCACGCTCACCTACCTTGCGTTTGCACCTTTTGTCCACACGTAAACTGCGTTTTATTATTTATTTATTAGTTTTTCGCCTCTCACTGCTTAAGCCATTAATCTTTCTGGAATTGTTTTTTTAAACAGATGCGACCTCACAAAAGATATTAGCTATGCTGTCAGACCTGACGACAGCTGTTAACGAACTCCGTGAGGAGGTCAGAGCCATCCGCCATCCCTGCTGAAATGAATCGGTAGATGCTGGGGTACTGCCTCTGGATTTGCCCTTGCACAACATTGAGGAGCTAAACAATGCAGAGGCAGCTCTTCAATCATAAGAGGCAAATAAGGCAATGGTAAGTATATAAAGGTTATGTACACTTTGTAATTATAAAGTGTAATAGCTGTCAGATGTGATTTAAATACATAACAACGGCCTGTTGATTAAACACACAAGCACTTGCATACACATTTAAGACATGAGACACGCTAATTCCATCTCTTAAAATGTGTCTATAGGTGAGACGCTTTGCCTTGATTGGAGGGACCACACTGGAGGTGCGAGTCCGCCGTGTAATGGCTTATGCCATTACAAACGAGCTGGCCTCGGTACTCAACTGGGCAGGGAAAAAAACCAAGGACCAGACAAAGCAAAAAATGGCATTTAAAGATACAGCGCTCTGCAAATGCATATATGGTGGTAAGTTTTACAGTTTTTTTGCTATATTACTTTGTCTTTCTTAATAACAAGACTTTCATGTCCGGTTAATCTGGAGATGGAGTCTTTGGTCTTTGGCTTGTTTAGTCCTCGGGTTGTAGTTGTACAGCCCGAGGACCCCATGTTTATTTTGTTTTAAAGGATACACGGCACACCATGCTAAGACTTATCACTTTTTCCGCTCATAGCTCTTTGGGAATCAAATGCGGCAGTTTGCAGATTTACGCCTGGTGACTTTCATGTTTATCAGCCTAGGAGTTTACATACTTTCTCCCCGCTGAAGACAGTTAACAAGAGCTTATTCATGTGCTCTAATTCACTTTTTGTGTTTGTGTGTGTGTATTTTTTTCCTAGATGGCCTGACGCAGCAGTTAGGGGCAAACTCTATGTCCGAGTTTGTCTTTGCACAAGCAGTGCAGAAATGGCTCCGATACGCCCCAGATCGTATGGGTATGGGTGGTGCAGGACGCACATCATGCATCCCCATCCCAGAGTAAAAAATTACAAACTTCTGTGAAACATATAAATGTAAATAGGAAACTGTCTTTTAATAAAGTATTTAGCAAACGAAACATGCCTATTGACCTTTTTTTTGTTTATTTTTTTTCTCTGTTACATCACATGCAATGCTTTCTTATTTTAGGATATTAATATTGACATGATACATTGTGAGACATTTGTTGTTGTTTTTTTTATAAAGGGTGTCCAATTTGAGGAATAAGTACAATTATGTGTTTAGGTGGTTTAAGTATTGATGGAAACATGCAGTAGTTTAGTATTGGTTAAAATACTTATAAAGAAAGGTAGATTTCCAGTCATGATTTAACTGTTGTTTTAATAAAAAGCAACTGTGCGAAAGAGGTGGAAAATCAACACCATAGCTCAACAGTGTTTCAATATCAGAATCTGACATTGTTTCAATGTCAGGTTTCAACATTGATTCAACATCAAAACCTGACGTTGTTTCAACATTAAAAAAGGGTGCAAGAGTGACGTTAGGTCAACGTCACACTTCAACGTTGGTTCAATGACGTCGCCTGATATTGACTCAACGTTGTTTCAATGTTTCCTTGCTATCTGGGAAACGACTAAATTAACACAGGGTTACAATTACATTCTACCATCGTCACATCGAGAGTTTATTCATTAATCATCAGAGTTCAACAATGTGACATCCAGTTGAAAACAGCTTCAGTAACGCCAGCAAAACAGGCTAACAGTAAATAACAGCACAAAAACAGCCGTGCTTATCGACAGCTCGACATATCCTCAACAACTCACCTCAGCATGGCTGCCATCGGTCACATTTTAACTGTCCGTTTTACAGCCTCTTCCAGAAAACGAACGCTTACGGTACACTATACACATATACAGTATATTGATTTTATTTGGTTTTAGAGTTTAACCTGAAATCTTTTGCTGCTGAGCAGCAGAGCTCCAAAGCGTCCCCTGTAACCATGGTTACGCAGAGGCGTAACAGTGTTCCAACTGTGACGTCACGGAGGAGAACCTATGTCACTGATACCTGGATCAGCCTGCAACTTTTATTGGCACTTTTCTGCTGAGATCCGGAGCTCGACGCCCTGGCACCCCGGGATAAGATGAGCTGCTGTGTTTTTCACGGAGAAAAAATAATGAACATGGAATAACGTCAGTCTCAGATGGAAAAATAGATGCAAGCAAAACAGGACAGCAGATTGAGAAGAGATTTCTTCAAACGGTAAGGAGCTTCTACCAAGTGATATCTGATAAGGTTAAAACTTCAAACTTAAATCTAATGTCCAGAATCATGCTAAACTTTTCTGATTACTCAGTGAATCTGTTCATATGTTGCCGTTTTAAGCTATTAATTTCATGGTGACAAATATCTTTGACAAAAAATGCAGGATTAATTAAAGGCTATATATGACTGCTTTGTTAGGACGTGGTTAGGAGCAAATACTTAAGAGAGAGAGAGAGAGAGAGAGAGATTTTTGCTCTGATAGAAATCTTTATTAATATTTATGGGAAATGGGACTCTATTAGATTGTTTGTGGCCAATACAATAAATTGTCTCCTGGCTTTCAGGTCCCCCTGAGCCAAATTTGCAAAAATACCAGATTTTACAATCAAGGAACAAACTAGAGTAAAGAACAAATTGCCTATTAAACAGTAATTTGGAGCAGAGGGGCAACTTCCTGAAGCCATTAAAATGATTTGAGAGTAAAGATCATGCATCATCGTGGTAAGAAAAATTATATCCAACGTGTAGCAAAGATACAAGCGGGAGTCATTGAAGTGACAGAACACTGAAGTGACACAAAAGATAATTCAAATTTTACAGTTTTTGCAATTAAGAAAAAAACCCAAACAGATTTAAAGTGAAACAAATATTTTACACATTTTGTCACCTTACAGCCACAAACAAAATGTGTTTTTTATTGACCTTTTCTATGATAGAATAACACAAAGTAGCACATAATTGTGAAGTGGTATGAAAATAATACATGAATGTCAAAATTCTAAGCAAATAAATTTGGAAAAGTGTGGCATGCATTTCTATTCAAACCCCTGCTCTTCATAGAACCACCTTTTGCTACAGTTACACCTGCAAGTCTTTTGGAGTATGTCTCTACCAGCTTTGCACATCTAGAGACGGAAATATTTGCCCATTCTTCATTGTAAAACAGCTCAAGCTCAGACAGATTGGACAGAAAGCGTGTCTGAACAGCAATGTTCAACTCTTGCCACAGATGCTCAATGGGATTTAGGTCTGAACTTTGACTGACCCTTCTAACACATGGATATTCTTTGATCTAAAGCATTCCATTGAAGCTCTAACTGTATATTTAGGGTCATTGTCTTCCTGGAAGGTAAATCTACATCCCAAGCTCAAGTCCTTTGCAGCCTCCAACAGGTTTTCTTCCAGAATTCCCATCTATTTAGCTCCATCCATCTTCCCATCATCTCTGACCAGTTACTCTGTCCCTGTAGAAGGAAAACATCCCCACAGCATGATGTTGCCACCACCATGTTTCACAGTGGGGATGGTACGTTCAGGGTGATGAGCAGTGTTATTTTTCTGCCACATGTAGCGCTTTTCATATAGGCCAAAAAGTTTAACTTTGGTCTCGTCTGATCAGAGTACCTTCTTCCACATGTTTGCTGTGTCCCCTACATGGTTCCTGGCAAACTGCAGATGAAACTTTTTATGACTTTCGGTCAACATTGGCTTTCTTCTTGCCACTCTTAAGTAATCGTAAGCCAGATTTGTGGAGTACACAACTTACAGTTGTCCTGTGGACAGATTCTCCCACCTGAGCTGTGGAATTCTGCAGCTCCTCCAGAGTGACCATGTGCCTCTTGGAAGCTTCTCTGACCAGTGCTCTTCTTGCTCAGTCTGTCAGTTTAGGTGGACGGTCATATCTTGGTAGGTTAGCAGTTGTAGGAAACTTTTTCTATTCTTGGATGATGGATTGAACAGTGCTCCTTGAGATGTTCAAAGCTCAGGATATTTTTTTATAACCTATCCCTGCTTTAAACTTATCTACAACTTTATCACTGACCTGCCTGGTGAGTTCCTTGGTTTTCATGAAGCTGTTTGTTCATTAATGTTCTTTAACAAACTACTGAGGCCATCACAGAGCAGTTGTATTTATAATGAGACTAAATTACACACAGGTAAACGTGTCTAATTTGGTTGAATTCTAAAGGCAATTGAAATCACTGGATTTTGTTTAGGGGTATCAGAGTACAGGGAACTGAATGCTAATCAACATGACACTTTTCTGATTTTATTTGCTTGATATTCTGAAAACCATGTATCATTTTGTCTGTGAAGGTTCTCAGTCATCCAGGTCATCGTAGTCAAAGGAGCTTGCAAAGAAAAGCGTCTGGACTTCTTTAAGTTACTTGAAGAAGTTTCACCTCTCATCCGAGAAGCTTCTTCAGTTCTAAGGTCAAATGGTGGGGAGTCCCAGATTTCCCAGACTTGGCACAGGCGATTAGAGGATCATCAGGGGGTCCTTTTGTCCCTCTGTGGGGGGAAACTCCAACTAGGTTTAAATCTGGGACTCCCCACCATCTTGTAAACACACAAAGGGTGGCCAGGTGGCCCGGTCCGGGTTTTTTCTTCTTTCTTTCACATGCATGGTGGGCGGTGCCACCTGATCACAAGGACTGGCAAGGCTTTCGGAGCCTGGGGAGCGGACACCCGCACAAAGGGTGGCCGGGCGGCACGGTCTTGGTTTTTTCTTCTTTCTTTCAAACGCCTGGTGGGCGGTGCCACCTGATCACAAGGGCTGGCAAGGTTTCGGAGCCTGGGGAGCGGACACCCGCACAAAGGGTGGCCAGGCGGCCCGGTCCGCGTTTTTTCTTCTTTTCTTCTTTCTTTCACATGCCTGCTGGGCGGTGCCACCCAATCACAAGGGCTTTCAAGGCTTTCGGAGCCTGGGGAGCGGACACCCGCACAAAGGGTGGCCAGGCGGCCCGGTCCGGGTGTTTTCTTGCTTCTTTCAAACGCCTGGTGGGTGGTGCCACCCGATCACAAGGGCTGGCAAGGTTTTCGGAGCCTGGGGAGCGGACACCCGCACAAAGGGTGGCCAGGCGGCCCGGTCCGCATTTTTTCTTCTTTCTTTCACACGCCTGGTGGGCGGTGCCACCCGATCACAAGGGCTGGCAAGGCTTTCGGAGCCTGGGGAGCGGACACCCGCACAAAGGGTGGCCAGGCGGCCCGGTCCGGGTTTTTTCTTCTTTTCTTCTTTCTTTCAAATGACTGGTGGGCGGTGCCACCCGATCACAAGGGCTGGCAAGGCTTTCGGAGCCTGTGGAGCGGACAGCCGCACAAAGGGTGGCCAGGCGGCCCGGTCCGGGTTTTTTTTCCTTCTTTCAAACGCCTGGTGGGTGGTGCCACCCGATCACAAGGGCTGGCAAGTTTTTCGGAGCCTGGGGAGCAGACACCCGCACAAAGGGTGGCCAGGCGGCCCGGTCCGGGTGTTTTCTTCCTTCTTTCAAACGCCTGGTGGGCGGTGACAGCCGATCACAAGGGCTGGCAAGGCTTTCGGCGCCTGGGGAGCGGACACCCGCACAAAGGGTGGCCAGGCGGCCCGGTCCGCGTTTTTTCTTCTTTTCTTCTTTCTTTCACATGCCTGGTGGGCGGTGCCACCCGATCACAAGGGCTTTCAAGGCTTTCGGAGCCTGGGGAGCGGACACCCGCACAAAGGGTGGCCAAGCGGCCCGGTCCGGGTGTTTTCTTCCTTCTTTCAAACGCCTGGTGGGTGGTGCCACCCGATCACAAGGGCTGGCAAGGTTTTCGGAGCCTGGGGAGCGGACACCCGCACAAAGGGTGGCCAGGCGGCCCGGTCCGCGTTTTTTCTTCTTTCTTTCACACGCCTGGTGGGCGGTGCCACCCGATCACAAGGGCTGACAAGGCTTTTGGAGCCTGGGGAGCAGACACCCGCACAAAGGGTGGCCAGGCGGCCCGGTCCGGGTTTTTTCTTCTTTTCTTCTTTCTTTCACATGACTGGTGGGCGGTGCCACCCGATCACAAGGGCTGGCAAGGCTTTCGGAGCCTGTGGAGCGGACACCCGCACAAAGGGTGGCCAGGCGGCCCGGTCCGGGTTTTTTTTCCTTCTTTCAAACGCCTGGTGGGTGGTGCCACCCGATCACAAGGGCTGGCAAGTTTTTCCGAGCCTGGGGAGCAGACACCCGCACAAAGGGTGGCCAGGCGGCCCGGTCCGGGTGTTTTCTTCCTTCTTTCAAACGCCTGGTGGGCGGTGCCACCCGATCACAAGGGCTGGCAAGGCTTTCGGCGCCTGGGGAGCGGACACCCGCACAAAGGGTGGCCAGGCGGCCCGGTCCGCGTTTTGTTCTTCTTTTCTTCTTTCTTTCACATGCCTGGTGGGCGGTGCCACCCGATCACAAGGGCTTTCAAGGCTTTCGGAGCCTGGGGAGCGGACACCCGCACAAAGGGTGGCCAGGCGGCCCGGTCCGGGTGTTTTCTTCCTTCTTTCAAACGCCTGGTGGGTGGTGCCACCCGATCACAAGGGCTGGCAAGGTTTTCGGAGCCTGGGGAGCGGACACCCGCACAAAGGGTGGCCAGGCGGCCCGGTCCGCGTTTTTTCTTCTTTCTTTCACACGCCTGGTGGGCGGTGCCACCCGATCACAAGGGCTGACAAGGCTTTTGGAGCCTGGGGAGCAGACACCCGCACAAAGGGTGGCCAGGCGGCCCGGTCCGGGTTTTTCCTTCTTTTCCCCTTTCTTTCACACGCCTGGTGGGCGGTGCCACCCGATCACAAGGGCTGGCAAGGCTTTCGGAGCCTGGGGAGCGGACACCCGCACAAAGGGTGGCCAGGCGGCCCGGTCTGGGTTTTTTTTCCTTCTTTGAATTGCCTGGTGGGCGGTGCCACCCGATTACAAGGGCTGGCAAGGCTTTCGGAGCCTCGGGAGCGGACACCCGCACAAAGGGTGGCCAGGCGGCTCAGTCCGGGTGTTTTCTTCCTTCTTTCAAATGCCTGGTGGGCGGTGTCACCCGATCACAAGGGCTGGCAAGGCTTTCGGCGCCTGGGGAGCGGACACCCGCACAAAGGGTGGCCAGGCGGCCCGGTCCGGGTTTTTTTTCCTACTTTGACACGCCTGGTGGGCGGTGCCAACCGATCACAAGGGCTGGCAAGGCTTTCGGAGCCTGGGGAGCGGACACCCGAACAAAGGGTGGCCAGGCGGCCCGGTCCGCGTTTTTTCTTCTTTTCTTATTTCTTTCACATGCCTGGTGGGCGGTGCCACCCGATCACAAGGGCTGGCAAGGCTTTCGGAGCCTGGGGAGCGGACACCCGCACAAAGGGTGGCCAGGCGGCCCGGTCCGGGTGTTTTCTTCCTTCTTTCAAACGCCTGGTGGGTGGTGCCACCCGATCACAAGGGCTGGCAAGGTTTTCGGAGCCTGGGGAGCGGACACCCGCACAAAGGGTGGCCAGGCGGCCCGGTCCGCGTTTTTTCTTCTTTCTTTCACACGCCTGGTGAGCGGTGCCACCCGATCACAAGGGCTGGCAAGGCTTTCGGAGCCTGGGGAGCGGACACCCGCACAAAGGGTGGCCAGGCGGCCCGGTCCGGGTTTTTCCTTCTTTTCTCCTTTCTTTCACACGCCTGGTGGGCGGTGCCACCCGATCACAAGGGTTGGCAAGGCTTTCGAAGCCTGGGGAGCGGACACCCGCACAAAGGGTGGCCAGGCGGCCCGGTCCGGGTGTTTTCTTCCTTCTTTCAAACGCCTGGTGGGCGGTGCCACCCGATCACAAGGGCTGGCAAAGCTTTCGGAGCCTGGGGAGCGGACACCCGCACAAAAGGTGGCCAGGCGGCCCGGTCCGGGTGTTTTTTCCTTCTTTCAAACGCCTGGTGGGTGGTGCCACCCGATCACAAGGGCTGGCAAGTTTTTCGGAGCCTGGGGAGCAGACACCCGCACAAAGGGTGGCCAGGCGGCCCGGTCCGGGTTTTTCCTTCTTTTCCCCTTTCTTTCACACGCCTGGTGGGTGGTGCCACCCGGTCACAAGGGCTGGCAAGGCTTTCGGAGCCTGGGGAGCGTACACCCGCACAAAAGGTGGCCAGGCGGCCCGGTCCGGGTGTTTTCTTCCTTCTTTCAAACGCCTGGTGGGCGGTGCCACCCGATCACAAGGGCTGGCAAGTTTTTCGGAGCCTGGGGAGAGGACACCCGCACAAAGGGTGGCCAGGTGGCCCGGTCTGGGTTTTTTTTCCTTCTTTGAATTGCCTGGTGGGCGGTGCCACCCGATTACAAGGGCTGGAAAGGCTTTCGGAGCCTCGGGAGCGGACACCCGCACATAGGGTGGCCAGGCGGCTCGGTCCGGGTGTTTTCTTCCTTCTTTCAAATGCTTGGTGGGCGGTGCCACCCGATCACAAGGGCTGGCAAGGCTTTCGGAGCCTGGGGAGCGGACACCCGCACAAAGGGTGGCCAGGCGGCCCGGTCCGCATTTTTTCTTCTTTCTTTCACACGCCTGGTGGGCGGTGCCACCCGATCACAAGGGCTGGCAAGGCTTTCGGAGCCTGGGGAGCGGACACCCGCACAAAGGGTGGCCAGGCGGCCCGGTCCGGGTTTTTTCTTCTTTTCTTCTTTCTTTCAAATGACTGGTGGGCGGTGCCACCCGATCACAAGGGCTGGCAAGGCTTTCGGAGCCTGTGGAGCGGACACCCGCACAAAGGGTGGCCAGGCGGCCCGGTCCGGGTTTTTTTTCCTTCTTTCAAACGCCTGGTGGGTGGTGCCACCCGATCACAAGGGCTGGCAAGTTTTTCGGAGCCTGGGGAGCAGACACCCGCACAAAGGGTGGCCAGGCGGCCCGGTCCGGGTTTGTTTTCCTTCTTTCAAACGCCTGGTGGGTGGTGCCACCCGATCACAAGGGCTGGCAAGTTTTTCCGAGCCTGGGGAGCAGACACCCGCACAAAGGGTGGCCAGGCGGCCCGGTCCGGGTGTTTTCTTCCTTCTTTCAAACGCCTGGTGGGCGGTGACACCCGATCACAAGGGCTGGCAAGGCTTTCGGCGCCTGGGGAGCGGACACCCGCACAAAGGGTGGCCAGGCGGCCCGGTCCGCGTTTTGTTCTTCTTTTCTTCTTTCTTTCACACGCCTGGTGGGCGGTGCCACCCGATCACAAGGGCTGGCAAGGCTTTCCGAGCCTGGGGAGCGGACACCCGCACAAAGGGTGGCCAGGCGGCCCGGTCCGGGTTTTTTCTTCTTTCTTTCACACGCCTGGTGGACGGTGCCACCCGATCACAAGGGCTGACAAGGCTTTTGGAGCCTGGGGAGCAGACACCCGCACAAAGGGTGGCCAGGCGGCCCGGTCCGGGTTTTTCCTTCTTTTCCCCTTTCTTTCACACGCCTGGTGGGCGGTGCCACCCGATCACAAGGGCTGGCAAGGCTTTCGGAGCCTGGGGAGCGGACACCCGCACAAAGGGTGGCCAGGCGGCCCGGTCTGGGTTTTTTTTCCTTCTTTGAATTGCCTGGTGGGCGGTGCCACCCGATTACAAGGGCTGGCAAGGCTTTCGGAGCCTCGGGAGCGGACACCCGCACAAAGGGTGGCCAGGCGGCTCGGTCCGGGTGTTTTCTTCCTTCTTTCAAATGCCTGGTGGGCGGTGTCACCCGATCACAAGGGCTGGCAAGGCTTTCGGCGCCTGGGGAGCGGACACCCGCACAAAGGGTGGCCAGGCGGCCCGGTCCGGGTTTTTTTTCCTACTTTGACACGCCTGGTGGGCGGTGCCAACCGATCACAAGGGCTGGCAAGGCTTTCGGAGCCTGGGGAGCGGACACCCGAACAAAGGGTGGCCAGGCGGCCCGGTCCGCGTTTTTTCTTCTTTTCTTATTTCTTTCACATGCCTGGTGGGCGGTGCCACCCGATCACAAGGGCTGGCAAGGCTTTCGGAGCCTGGGGAGCGGACACCCGCACAAAGGGTGGCCAGGCGGCCCGGTCCGGGTGTTTTCTTCCTTCTTTCAAACGCCTGGTGGGTGGTGCCACCCGATCACAAGGGCTGGCAAGGTTTTCGGAGCCTGGGGAGCGGACACCCGCACAAAGGGTGGCCAGGCGGCCCGGTCCGCGTTTTTTCTTCTTTCTTTCACACGCCTGGTGAGCGGTGCCACCCAATCACAAGGGCTGGCAAGGCTTTCGGAGCCTGGGGAGCGGACACCCGCACAAAGGGTGGCCAGGCGGCCCGGTCCGGGTTTTTCCTTCTTTTCTCCTTTCTTTCACACGCCTGGTGGGCGGTGCCACCCGATCACAAGGGTTGGCAAGGCTTTCGAAGCCTGGGGAGCGGACACCCGCACAAAGGGTGGCCAGGCGGCCCGGTCCGGGTGTTTTCTTCCTTCTTTCAAACGCCTGGTGGGCGGTGCCACCCGATCACAAGGGCTGGCAAAGCTTTCGGAGCCTGGGGAGCGGACACCCGCACAAAAGGTGGCCAGGCGGCCCGGTCCGGGTGTTTTTTCCTTCTTTCAAACGCCTGGTGGGTGGTGCCACCCGATCACAAGGGCTGGCAAGTTTTTCGGAGCCTGGGGAGCAGACACCCGCACAAAGGGTGGCCAGGCGGCCCGGTCCGGGTTTTTCCTTCTTTTCCCCTTTCTTTCACACGCCTGGTGGGTGGTGCCACCCGGTCACAAGGGCTGGCAAGGCTTTCGGAGCCTGGGGAGCGTACACCCGCACAAAAGGTGGCCAGGCGGCCCGGTCCGGGTGTTTTCTTCCTTCTTTCAAACGCCTGGTGGGCGGTGCCACCCGATCACAAGGGCTGGCAAGTTTTTCGGAGCCTGGGGAGAGGACACCCGCACAAAGGGTGGCCAGGTGGCCCGGTCTGGGTTTTTTTTCCTTCTTTGAATTGCCTGGTGGGCGGTGCCACCCGATTACAAGGGCTGGAAAGGCTTTCGGAGCCTCGGGAGCGGACACCCGCACATAGGGTGGCCAGGCGGCTCGGTCCGGGTGTTTTCTTCCTTCTTTCAAATGCTTGGTGGGCGGTGCCACCCGATCACAAGGGCTGGCAAGGCTTTCGGAGCCTGGGGAGCGGACACCCGCACAAAGGGTGGCCAGGCGGCCCGGTCCGCATTTTTTCTTCTTTCTTTCACACGCCTGGTGGGCGGTGCCACCCGATCACAAGGGCTGGCAAGGCTTTCGGAGCCTGGGGAGCAGACACCCGCACAAAGGGTGGCCAGGCGGCCCGGTCCGGGTTTTTTCTTCTTTTCTTCTTTCTTTCAAATGACTGGTGGGCGGTGCCACCCGATCACAAGGGCTGGCAAGGCTTTCGGAGCCTGTGGAGCGGACACCCGCACAAAGGGTGGCCAGGCGGCCCGGTCCGGGTTTTTTTTCCTTCTTTCAAACGCCTGGTGGGTGGTGCCACCCGATCACAAGGGCTGGCAAGTTTTTCGGAGCCTGGGGAGCAGACACCCGCACAAAGGGTGGCCAGGCGGCCCGGTCCGGGTTTGTTTTCCTTCTTTCAAACGCCTGGTGGGTGGTGCCACCCGATCACAAGGGCTGGCAAGTTTTTCAGAGCCTGGGGAGCAGACACCCGCACAAAGGGTGGCCAGGCGGCCCGGTCCGGGTGTTTTCTTCCTTCTTTCAAACGCCTGGTGGGCGGTGCCACCCGATCACAAGGGCTGGCAAGGCTTTCGGCGCCTGGGGAGCGGACACCCGCACAAAGGGTGGCCAGGCGGCCCGGTCCGCGTTTTGTTCTTCTTTTCTTCTTTCTTTCACATGCCTGGTGGGCGGTGCCACCCGATCACAAGGGCTTTCAAGGCTTTCGGAGCCTGGGGAGCGGACACCCGCACAAAGGGTGGCCAGGCGGCCCGGTCCGGGTGTTTTCTTCCTTCTTTCAAACGCCTGGTGGGTGGTGCCACCCGATCACAAGGGCTGGCAAGGTTTTCGGAGCCTGGGGAGCGGACACCCGCACAAAGGGTGGCCAGGCGGCCCGGTCCGCGTTTTTTCTTCTTTCTTTCACACGCCTGGTGGGCGGTGCCACCCGATCACAAGGGCTGGCAAGGCTTTCCGAGCCTGGGGAGCGGACACCCGCACAAAGGGTGGCCAGGCGGCCCGGTCCGGGTTTTTTCTTCTTTCTTTCACACGCCTGGTGGACGGTGCCACCCGATCACAAGGGCTGACAAGGCTTTTGGAGCCTGGGGAGCAGACACCCGCACAAAGGGTGGCCAGGCGGCCCGGTCCGGGTTTTTCCTTCTTTTCCCCTTTCTTTCACACGCCTGGTGGGCGGTGCCACCCGATCACAAGGGCTGGCAAGGCTTTCGGAGCCTGGGGAGCGGACACCCGCACAAAGGGTGGCCAGGCGGCCCGGTCTGGGTTTTTTTTTTTTCCTTCTTTGAATTGCCTGGTGGGCGGTGCCACCCGATTACAAGGGCTGGCAAGGCTTTCGGAGCCTCGGGAGCGGACACCCGCACAAAGGGTGGCCAGGCGGCTCGGTCCGGGTGTTTTCTTCCTTCTTTCAAATGCCTGGTGGGCGGTGTCACCCGATCACAAGGGCTGGCAAGGCTTTCGGCGCCTGGGGAGCGGACACCCGCACAAAGGGTGGCCAGGCGGCCCGGTCCGGGTTTTTTTTCCTACTTTGACACGACTGGTGGGCGGTGCCAACCGATCACAAGGGCTGGCAAGGCTTTCGGAGCCTGGGGAGCGGACACCCGAACAAAGGGTGGCCAGGCGGCCCGGTCCGCGTTTTTTCTTCTTTTCTTATTTCTTTCACATGCCTGGTGGGCGGTGCCACCCGATCACAAGGGCTGGCAAGGCTTTCGGAGCCTGGGGAGCGGACACCCGCACAAAGGGTGGCCAGGCGGCCCGGTCCGGGTGTTTTCTTCCTTCTTTCAAACGCCTGGTGGGTGGTGCCACCCGATCACAAGGGCTGGCAAGGTTTTCGGAGCCTGAGGAGCGGACACCCGCACAAAGGGTGGCCAGGCGGCCCGGTCCGCGTTTTTTCTTCTTTCTTTCACACGCCTGGTGAGCGGTGCCACCCGATCACAAGGGCTGGCAAGGCTTTCGGAGCCTGGGGAGCGGACACCCGCACAAAGGGTGGCCAGGCGGCCCGGTCCGGGTTTTTCCTTCTTTTCTCCTTTCTTTCACACGCCTGGTGGGCGGTGCCACCCGATCACAAGGGTTGGCAAGGCTTTCGAAGCCTGGGGAGCGGACACCCGCACAAAGGGTGGCCAGGCGGCCCGGTCCGGGTGTTTTCTTCCTTCTTTCAAACGCCTGGTGGGCGGTGCCACCCGATCACAAGGGCTGGCAAAGCTTTCGGAGCCTGGGGAGCGGACACCCGCACAAAAGGTGGCCAGGCGGCCCGGTCCGGGTGTTTTTTCCTTCTTTCAAACGCCTGGTGGGTGGTGCCACCCGATCACAAGGGCTGGCAAGTTTTTCGGAGCCTGGGGAGCAGACACCCGCACAAAGGGTGGCCAGGCGGCCCGGTCCGGGTTTTTCCTTCTTTTCCCCTTTCTTTCACACGCCTGGTGGGTGGTGCCACCCGGTCACAAGGGCTGGCAAGGCTTTCGGAGCCTGGGGAGCGTACACCCGCACAAAAGGTGGCCAGGCGGCCCGGTCCGGGTGTTTTCTTCCTTCTTTCAAACGCCTGGTAGGCGGTGCCACCCGATCACAAGGGCTGGCAAGTTTTTCGGAGCCTGGGGAGAGGACACCCGCACAAAGGGTGGCCAGGTGGCCCGGTCTGGGTTTTTTTTCCTTCTTTGAATTGCCTGGTGGGCGGTGCCACCCGATTACAAGGGCTGGAAAGGCTTTCGGAGCCTCGGGAGCGGACACCCGCACATAGGGTGGCCAGGCGGCTCGGTCCGGGTGTTTTCTTCCTTCTTTCAAATGCTTGGTGGGCGGTGCCACCCGATCACAAGGGCTGGCAAGGCTTTCGGAGCCTGGGGAGCGGACACCCGCACAAAGGGTGGCCAGGCGGCCCGGTCCGCATTTTTTCTTCTTTCTTTCACACGCCTGGTGGGCGGTGCCACCCGATCACAAGGGCTGGCAAGGCTTTCGGAGCCTGGGGAGCGGACACCCGCACAAAGGGTGGCCAGGCGGCCCGGTCCGGGTTTTTTCTTCTTTTCTTCTTTCTTTCAAATGACTGGTGGGCGGTGCCACCCGATCACAAGGGCTGGCAAGGCTTTCGGAGCCTGTGGAGCGGACACCCGCACAAAGGGTGGCCAGGCGGCCCGGTCCGGGTTTTTTTTCCTTCTTTCAAACGCCTGGTGGGTGGTGCCACCCGATCACAAGGGCTGGCAAGTTTTTCGGAGCCTGGGGAGCAGACACCCGCACAAAGGGTGGCCAGGCGGCCCGGTCCGGGTGTTTTCTTCCTTCTTTCAAACGCCTGGTGGGCGGTGACAGCCGATCACAAGGGCTGGCAAGGCTTTCGGCGCCTGGGGAGCGGACACCCGCACAAAGGGTGGCCAGGCGGCCCGGTCCGCGTTTTTTCTTCTTTTCTTCTTTCTTTCACATGCCTGGTGGGCGGTGCCACCCGATCACAAGGGCTTTCAAGGCTTTCGGAGCCTGGGGAGCGGAAACCCGCACAAAGGGTGGCCAGGCGGCCCGGTCCGGGTGTTTTCTTCCTTCTTTCAAACGCCTGGTGGGTGGTGCCACCCGATCACAAGGGCTGGCAAGGTTTTCGGAGCCTGGGGAGCGGACACCCGCACAAAGGGTGGCCAGGCGGCCCGGTCCGCGTTTTTTCTTCTTTCTTTCACACGCCTGGTGGGCGGTGCCACCCGATCACAAGGGCTGACAAGGCTTTTGGAGCCTGGGGAGCAGACACCCGCACAAAGGGTGGCCAGGAGGCCCGGTCCGGGTTTTTTCTTCTTTTCTTCTTTCTTTCACATGACTGGTGGGTGGTGCCACCCGATCACAAGGGCTGGCAAGGCTTTCGGAGCCTGTGGAGCGGACACCCGCACAAAGGGTGGCCAGGCGGCCCGGTCCGGGTTTTTTTTCCTTCTTTCAAACGCCTGGTGGGTGGTGCCACCCGATCACAAGGGCTGGCAAGTTTTTCCGAGCCTGGGGAGCAGACACCCGCACAAAGGGTGGCCAGGCGGCCCGGTCCGGGTGTTTTCTTCCTTCTTTCAAACGCCTGGTGGGCGGTGCCACCCGATCACAAGGGCTGGCAAGGCTTTCGGCGCCTGGGGAGCGGACACCCGCACAAAGGGTGGCCAGGCGGCCCGGTCCGCGTTTTGTTCTTCTTTTCTTCTTTCTTTCACATGCCTGGTGGGCGGTGCCACCCGATCACAAGGGCTTTCAAGGCTTTCGGAGCCTGGGGAGCGGACACCCGCACAAAGGGTGGCCAGGCGGCCCGGTCCGGGTGTTTTCTTCCTTCTTTCAAACGCCTGGTGGGTGGTGCCACCCGATCACAAGGGCTGGCAAGGTTTTCGGAGCCTGGGGAGCGGACACCCGCACAAAGGGTGGCCAGGCGGCCCGGTCCGCGTTTTTTCTTCTTTCTTTCACACGCCTGGTGGGCGGTGCCACCCGATCACAAGGGCTGGCAAGGCTTTCGGAGCCTGGGGAGCGGACACCCGCACAAAGGGTGGCAAGGCGGCCCGGTCCGGGTTTTTTCTTCTTTCTTTCACACGCCTGGTGGACGGTGCCACCCGATCACAAGGGCTGACAAGGCTTTTGGAGCCTGGGGAGCGGACACCCGCACAAAGGGTGGCCAGGCGGCCCGGTCCGGGTTTTTCCTTCTTTTCCCCTTTCTTTCACACGCCTGGTGGGCGGTGCCACCCGATCACAAGGGCTGGCAAGGCTTTCGGAGCCTGGGGAGCGGACACCCGCACAAAGGGTGGCCAGGCGGCCCGGTCCGGGTGTTTTCTTCCTTCTTTCAAACGCCTGGTGGGTGGTGCCACCCGATCACAAGGGCTGGCAAGTTTTTCGGAGCCTGGGGAGAGGACACCCGCACAAAGGGTGGCCAGGTGGCCCGGTCTGGGTTTTTTTTCCTTCTTTGAATTGCCTGGTGGGCGGTGCCACCCGATTACAAGGGCTGGCAAGGCTTTCGGAGCCTGGGGAGCGGACACCCGCACAAAGGGTGGCCAGGCGGCTCGGTCCGGGTGTTTTCTTCCTTCTTTCAAATGCCTGGTGGGCGGTGTCACCCGATCACAAGGGCTGGCAAGGCTTTCGGCGCCTGGGGAGCGGACACCCGCACAAAGGGTGGCCAGGCGGCCCGGTCCGGGTTTTTTTTCCTACTTTGACACGCCTGGTGGGCGGTGCCAACCAATAACAAGGGCTGGCAAGGCTTTCGGAGACTGGGGAGCGGACACCCGAACAAAGGGTGGCCAGGCGGCCCGGTCCGCGTTTTTTCTTCTTTTCTTATTTCTTTCACATGCCTGGTGGGCGGTGCCACCCGATCACAAGGGCTGGCAAGGCTTTCGGAGCCTGAGGAGCGGACACCCGCACAAAGGGTGGCCAGGCGGCCCGGTCCGGGTGTTTTCTTCCTTCTTTCAAACGCCTGGTGGGTGGTGCCACCCGATCACAAGGGCTGGCAAGGTTTTCGGAGCCTGGGGAGCGGACACCCGCACAAAGGGTGGCCAGGCGGCCCGGTCCGCGTTTTTTCTTCTTTCTTTCACACGCCTGGTGAGCGGTGCCACCCGATCACAAGGGCTGGCAAGGCTTTCGGAGCCTGGGGAGCGGACACCCGCACAAAGGGTGGCCAGGCGGCCCGGTCCGGGTTTTTCCTTCTTTTCTCCTTTCTTTCACACGCCTGGTGGGCGGTGCCACCCGATCACAAGGGTTGGCAAGGCTTTCGAAGCCTGGGGAGCGGACACCCGCACAAAGGGTGGCCAGGCGGCCCGGTCCGGGTGTTTTCTTCCTTCTTTCAAACGCCTGGTGGGCGGTGCCACCCGATCACAAGGGCTGGCAAAGCTTTTGGAGCCTGGGGAGCGGACACCCGCACAAAAGGTGGCCAGGCGGCCCGGTCCGGGTGTTTTTTCCTTCTTTCAAACGCCTGGTGGGTGGTGCCACCCGATCACAAGGGCTGGCAAGTTTTTCGGAGCCTGGGGAGCAGACACCCGCACAAAGGGTGGCCAGGCGGCCCGGTCCGGGTTTTTCCTTCTTTTCCCCTTTCTTTCACACGCCTGGTGGGTGGTGCCACCCGGTCACAAGGGCTGGCAAGGCTTTCGGAGCCTGGGGAGCGTACACCCGCACAAAAGGTGGCCAGGCGGCCCGGTCCGGGTGTTTTCTTCCTTCTTTCAAACGCCTGGTGGGCGGTGCCACCCGATCACAAGGGCTGGCAAGTTTTTCGGAGCCTGGGGAGAGGACACCCGCACAAAGGGTGGCCAGGTGGCCCGGTCTGGGTTTTTTTTCCTTCTTTGAATTGCCTGGTGGGCGGTGCCACCCGATTACAAGGGCTGGAAAGGCTTTCGGAGCCTCGGGAGCGGACACCCGCACATAGGGTGGCCAGGCGGCTCGGTCCGGGTGTTTTCTTCCTTCTTTCAAATGCTTGGTGGGCGGTGCCACCCGATCACAAGGGCTGGCAAGGCTTTCGGAGCCTGGGGAGCGGACACCCGAACAAAGGGTGGCCAGGCGGCCCGGTCCGCGTTTTTTCTTCTTTTCTTATTTCTTTCACATGCCTGGTGGGCGGTGCCACCCGATCACAAGGGCTGGCAAGGCTTTCGGAGCCTGGGGAGCGGACACCCGCACAAAGGGTTGCCAGGCGGCCCGGTCCGGGTGTTTTCTTCCTTCTTTCAAACGCCTGGTGGGTGGTGCCACCCGATCACAAGGGCTGGCAAGGTTTTCGGAGCCTGGGGAGCGGACACCCGCACAAAGGGTGGCCAGGCGGCCCGGTCCGCGTTTTTTCTTCTTTCTTTCACAAGCCTGGTGGGCGGTGCCACCCGATCACAAGGGCTGGCAAGGCTTTCGGAGCCTGGGGAGCGGACACCCGCACAAAGGGTGGCCAGGCGGCCCGGTCCGGGTTTTTTTTCCTTCTTTGACACGCCTGGTGGGCGGTGCCACCAGATCACAAGGGCTGGCAAGGCTTTCGGAGCCTGGGGAGCGGACACCCGCACAAAGGGTGGCCAGGCGGCCCGGTCCGGGTTTTTTCCTCTTTCTTTCACTCGCCTGGTGGGCGGTTCCACCTGGTCACAAGGGCTGGCAAGGCTTTCGGAGCCTGGGGAGCGGACACCCGCACAAAGGGTGGCCAGGCGGCCCGGTCCGGGTTTTTTCTTCTTTGTTTCAAACGCCTGGTGGGCGGTGCCACCCGATCACAAGGGCTGGCAAGGCTTTCGGAGACAGGGGAGCGGACACCCGCACAAAGGGTGGCCAGGCGGCCCGGTCCGAGTGTTTTCTTCCTTCTTTCACACGCCTGGTGGGTGGTGCCACCCGATCACAAGGGCTGACAAGGCTTTCGGAGCCTGGGGAGCAGACACCCGCACAAAGGGTGGCCAGGCGGCCCGGTCCGGGTTTTTTCTTCTTTTCTTCTTTCTTTCACACGCCTGGTGGACGGTGCCACCCGATCACAAGGGCTGGCAAGGCTTTCGGAGCCTGGGGAGCGGACACCCGCACAAAGGGTGGCCAAGCGGCCCGGTCCGGGTTTTTTTTCCTTCTTTGACACGCCTGGTGGGCGGTGCCACCAGATCACAAGGGCTGGCAAGGCTTTCGGAGCCTGGGGAGCGGACACCCGCACAAAGGGTGGCCAGGCGGCCCGGTCCGGGTTTTTTCTTCTTTCTTTCACTTGCCTGGTGGGCGGTTCCACCCGGTCACAAGGGCTGGCAAGGCTTTCGGAGCCTGGGGAGCGGACACCCGCACAAAGGGTGGCCAGGCGGCCCGGTCCGGGTTTTTTCTTCTTTGTTTCAAACGCCTGGTGGGTGGTGCCACCCGATCACAAGGGCTGGCAAGGCTTTCGGAGCCAGGGGAGCGGACACCCGCACAAAGGGTGGCCAGGCGGCCCGGTCCGGGTGTTTTCTTCCTTCTTTCACACGCGTGGTGGGTGGTGCCACCCGATCACAAGGGCTGACAAGGCTTTCGGAGACAGGGGAGCGGACACCCGCACAAAGGGTGGCCAGGCGGATCGGTCCGGGTGTTTTCTTCCTTCTTTCACAGGCCTGGTGGGCGGTGCCACCCGATCACAAGGGCTGGCAAGGCTTTCGGCGCCTGGGGAGCGGACACCCGCACAAAGGGTGATCAGGCGGCCCGGTCCGGGTTTTTTTTCCTACTTTTACACGCCTGGTGGGCGGTGCCACCCGATCACAAGGGTTGGCAAGGTTTCGGAGCCTGGGGAGCCGACACGCGCACAAAGGGTGGCCAGGCGGCCCGGTCCGCGTTTTTTCTTCTTTCTTTCACACGCCTGGTGGGCGGTGCCACCCAATCACAAGGGCTGGCAAGGCTTTCGGAGCCTGGGGAGCGGACACCCGCACAAAGGGTGGCCAGGCGGCCCGGTCCGGGTTTTTTCTTCTTTTCTTCTTTCTTTCACGCGCCTGGTGGGCGGTGCCACCCGATCACAAGGGCTGGCAAGGCTTTCGGAGCCTGGGGAGCGGACACCCGCACAAATGCTGGCCAGGCGGCCCGGTCCGAGTTTTTTTTCCTTCTTTGACACGCCTGGTGGGCGGTGCCACCCGATCACAAGGGCTGACAAGGCTTTTGGAGCCTGGGGAGCAGACACCCGCACAAAGGGTTGCCAGGCGGCCCGGTCCGGGTTTTTCCTTCTTTTCTCCTTTCTTTGACACGCCTGGTGGGCGGTGCCACCCGATCACAAGGGCTGGCAAGGCTTTCGGAGCCTGGGGAGCGGACACCCGCACAAAGGGTGGCCAGGCGGCCCGGTCCGGGTTTTTTCTTCTTTCTTTCACACGCCTGGTTGGCGGTGCCATCCGATCACAAGGGCTGGAAAGGCTTTCGGAGCCTGGGGAGCGGACACCCGCACAAAGGGTGGTCAGGCGGCCCGGTCCGGATGTTTTCTTCCTTCTTTCAAACGCCTGGTGCGCGGTGCCACCCGATCACAAGGGCTGGAAAGGCTTTCACAGCCTGGGGAGCGGACACCCGCACAAAGGGTGGCCAGGCGGTCCGTTTCGGGTTTTTTCTTCTTTCTTTCACACGCCTGGTGGGCGGTGCCACCCGATCACAAGGGCTGGCAAGGCTTTCGGAACCTGGGGAGCGGACACCCGCACAAAGGGTGGCCAGGCGGCCCGGTCTGGGTTTTTTCTTCTTTCTTTCACACGCCTGGTGGGCGGTGCCACCTGATCACAAGGGCTGGCAAGGCTTTCGGAGCCTGGGGAGCGGACACCCGCACAAAGGGTGGCCAGGTGGCCCGGTTCGGGTTTTTTTTCCTTCTTTGAAATGCCTGGTGGGCGGTGACACCCGATCACAAGGGCTGGCAAAGCTTTCGGAGCCTGGGGAGCGGACACCCGCACAAAGGGTGGCCAGGCGGCCCGGTCCGGGTGTTTTCTTCTTTGTTTCAAACGCCTGGTGGGCGGTGCCACCCGATCACAAGGGCTGGCAAGGCTTTCGGAGCCTGGGGAGCGGACACCCGCACAAACGGTGGCCTGGCGGCCCGGTCCTGGTTTTTTCTTCTTTCTTTCACACGCCTGGTGGACGGTGCCACCCGATCACAAGGGCTGGCAAGGCTTTCGGAGCCTGGGGAGCGGACACCCGCACAAAGGGTGGCCAGGCGGCCCGGTCCGGGTTTTTTTTCCTTCTTTGAAACGCCTGGTGGGCGGTACCACCCGATCACAAGGGCTGGCAAAGCTTTTGGAGCCTGGGGAGTCGACACCCGCACAAAGGGTGGTCAGGCGGCCCGGTCCGGGTGTTTTCTTCCTTCTTTCAAACGCCTGGTGCGCGGTGCCACCCGATCACAAGGGCTGACAAGGCTTTCGGAGCCTGGGGAGCAGACACCCGCACAAAGGGTGGCCAGGCGGCCCGGTCTGGGTTTTTCCTTCTTCTCTCCTTTCTTTCACACGCCTGGTGGGCGGTGCCACCCGATCACAAGGGCTGGCAAGGCTTTCAGAGCCTGGGGAGCGGACACCCGCACAAAGGGTGGCCAGGCGGCCCGGTCCGGGTTTTTCCTTCTTTCTTTCACACGCCTGGTGGGCGGTGCCACCCGATCACAAGGGTTGGCAAGGCTTTCGAAGCCTGGGGAGCGGACACCCGCACAAAGGGTGGCCAGGCGGCCCGGTCCGGGTGTTTTCTTCCTTCTTTCAAACGCCTGGTGGGCGGTGCCACCCGATCACAAGGGCTGGCAAAGCTTTTGGAGCCTGGGGAGCGGACACCCGCACAAAAGGTGGCCAGGCGGCCCGGTCCGGGTGTTTTTTCCTTCTTTCAAACGCCTGGTGGGTGGTGCCACCCGATCACAAGGGCTGGCAAGTTTTTCGGAGCCTGGGGAGCAGACACCCGCACAAAGGGTGGCCAGGCGGCCCGGTCCGGGTTTTTCCTTCTTTTCCCCTTTCTTTCACACGCCTGGTGGGTGGTGCCACCCGGTCACAAGGGCTGGCAAGGCTTTCGGAGCCTGGGGAGCGTACACCCGCACAAAAGGTGGCCAGGCGGCCCGGTCCGGGTGTTTTCTTCCTTCTTTCAAACGCCTGGTGGGCGGTGCCACCCGATCACAAGGGCTGGCAAGTTTTTCGGAGCCTGGGGAGAGGACACCCGCACAAAGGGTGGCCAGGTGGCCCGGTCTGGGTTTTTTTTCCTTCTTTGAATTGCCTGGTGGGCGGTGCCACCCGATTACAAGGGCTGGAAAGGCTTTCGGAGCCTCGGGAGCGGACACCCGCACATAGGGTGGCCAGGCGGCTCGGTCCGGGTGTTTTCTTCCTTCTTTCAAATGCTTGGTGGGCGGTGCCACCCGATCACAAGGGCTGGCAAGGCTTTCGGAGCCTGGGGAGCGGACACCCGAACAAAGGGTGGCCAGGCGGCCCGGTCCGCGTTTTTTCTTCTTTTCTTATTTCTTTCACATGCCTGGTGGGCGGTGCCACCCGATCACAAGGGCTGGCAAGGCTTTCGGATCCTGGGGAGCGGACACCCGCACAAAGGGTTGCCAGGCGGCCCGGTCCGGGTGTTTTCTTCCTTCTTTCAAACGCCTGGTGGGTGGTGCCACCCGATCACAAGGGCTGGCAAGGTTTTCGGAGCCTGGGGAGCGGACACCCGCACAAAGGGTGGCCAGGCGGCCCGGTCCGCGTTTTTTCTTCTTTCTTTCACAAGCCTGGTGGGCGGTGCCACCCGATCACAAGGGCTGGCAAGGCTTTCGGAGCCTGGGGAGCGGACACCCGCACAAAGGGTGGCCAGGCGGCCCGGTCCGGGTTTTTTTTCCTTCTTTGACACGCCTGGTGGGCGGTGCCACCAGATCACAAGGGCTGGCAAGGCTTTCGGAGCCTGGGGAGCGGACACCCGCACAAAGGGTGGCCAGGCGGCCCGGTCCGGGTTTTTTCCTCTTTCTTTCACTCGCCTGGTGGGCGGTTCCACCTGGTCACAAGGGCTGGCAAGGCTTTCGGAGCCTGGGGAGCGGACACCCGCACAAAGGGTGGCCAGGCGGCCCGGTCCGGGTTTTTTCTTCTTTGTTTCAAACGCCTGGTGGGCGGTGCCACCCGATCACAAGGGCTGGCAAGGCTTTCGGAGACAGGGGAGCGGACACCCGCACAAAGGGTGGCCAGGCGGCCCGGTCCGAGTGTTTTCTTCCTTCTTTCACACGCCTGGTGGGTGGTGCCACCCGATCACAAGGGCTGACAAGGCTTTCGGAGCCTGGGGAGCAGACACCCGCACAAAGGGTGGCCAGGCGGCCCGGTCCGGGTTTTTTCTTCTTTTCTTCTTTCTTTCACACGCCTGGTGGACGGTGCCACCCGATCACAAGGGCTGGCAAGGCTTTCGGAGCCTGGGGAGCGGACACCCGCACAAAGGGTGGCCAAGCGGCCCGGTCCGGGTTTTTTTTCCTTCTTTGACACGCCTGGTGGGCGGTGCCTCCAGATCACAAGGGCTGGCAAGGCTTTCGGAGCCTGGGGAGCGGACACCCGCACAAAGGGTGGCCAGGCGGCCCGGTCCGGGTTTTTTCTTCTTTCTTTCACACGCCTGGTTGGCGGTGCCATCCGATCACAAGGGCTGGAAAGGCTTTCGGAGCCTGGGGAGCGGACACCCGCACAAAGGGTGGTCAGGCGGCCCGGTCCGGATGTTTTCTTCCTTCTTTCAAACGCCTGGTGCGCGGTGCCACCCGATCACAAGGGCTGGAAAGGCTTTCACAGCCTGGGGAGCGGACACCCGCACAAAGGGTGGCCAGGCGGTCCGTTCCGGGTTTTTTCTTCTTTCTTTCACACGCCTGGTGGGCGGTGCCACCCGATCACAAGGGCTGGCAAGGCTTTCGGAACCTGGGGAGCGGACACCCGCACAAAGGGTGGCCAGGCGGCCCGGTCTGGGTTTTTTCTTCTTTCTTTCACACGCCTGGTGGGCGGTGCCACCTGATCACAAGGGCTGGCAAGGCTTTCGGAGCCTGGGGAGCGGACACCCGCACAAAGGGTGGCCAGGTGGCCCGGTTCGGGTTTTTTTTCCTTCTTTGAAATGCCTGGTGGGCGGTGACACCCGATCACAAGGGCTGGCAAAGCTTTCGGAGCCTGGGGAGCGGACACCAGCACAAAGGGTGGCCAGGCGGCCCGGTCCGGGTTTTTTCTTCTTTGTTTCAAACGCCTGGTGGGCGGTGCCACCCGATCACAAGGGCTGGCAAGGCTTTCGGAGCCTGGGGAGCGGACACCTGCACAAAGGGTGGCCAGGGGGCCCGGTCCGGGTTTTTCTTCCTTCTTTGACACGCCTGGTGGGCGGTGCCACCCGATCACAAGGGCTGGTAAGGCTTTCGAAGCCTGGGGAGCGGACACCCGCACAAAGGGTGGCCAGGCGGCCCGGTCCGGGTGTTTTCTTCCTTCTTTCAAACGCCTGGTGGGCGGTGCCACCCGATCACAAGGGCTGGCAAAGCTTTCGGAGCCTGGGGAGCGGACACCCGCACAAAGGGTGGCCAGGCGGCCCGGTCCGGGTTTTTTCTTCTTTGTTTCAAACGCCTGGTGGGCGGTGCCACCCGATCACAAGGGCTGGCAAGGCTTTCGGAGCCTGGGGAGCGGACACCCGCACAAACGGTGGCCTGGCGGCCCGGTCCTGGTTTTTTCTTCTTTCTTTCACACGCCTGGTGGACGGTGCCACCCGATCACAAGGGCTGACAAGGCTTTCGGAGCCTGGGGAGAAGACACCCGCACAAAGGGTGGCCAGGCGGCCCGGTCCGGGTTTTTCCTTCTTTTCCCCTTTCTTTCACACGCCTGGTGGGTGGTGCCACCCGATCACAAGGGCTGGCAAGGCTTTCGGAGCCTGGGGAGCGGACACCCGCACAAAGGGTGGCCAGGCGGCCCGGTCCGGGTTTTTTTTCATTCTTTGAAACGCCTGGTGGGCGGTACCACCCGATCACAAGGGCTGGCAAAGCTTTTGGAGCCTGGGGAGTCGACACCCGCACAAAGGGTGGTCAGGCGGCCCGGTCCGGGTGTTTTCTTCCTTCTTTCAAACGCCTGGTGCGCGGTGCCACCCGATCACAAGGGCTGACAAGGCTTTCGGAGCCTGGGGAGCAGACACCCGCACAAAGGGTGGCCAGGCGGCCCGGTCTGGGTTTTTCCTTCTTCTCTCCTTTCTTTCACACGCCTGGTGGGCGGTGCCACCCGATCACAAGGGCTGGCAAGGCTTTCGGAGCCTGGGGAACGGACACCCGCACAAAGGGTGGCCAGGTGGCCCGGTCCGGGTTTTTTTTCCTTCTTTGACACGCCTGGTTGGCGGTGCCACCCGATCACTAGGGCTGGCAAGGCTTTCGGAGCCTGGGGAGCGGACACCCGCACAAAGGGTGGCCAGGCGACCCGGTCCGGGTTTTTTCTTCTTTCTTTCACTCGCCTGGTGGGTGGTGCCACCCGATCACAAGGGCTGGCAAGGCTTTCGGAGCCTGGGGAGCGGACACCCGCACAAAGGGTGGCCAGGCGGCCCGGTCCGTGTTTTTTCTTCTTTGTTTTAAACGCCTGGTGGGTGGTGCCACCCGATCACAAGGGCTGGCAAGGCTTTCGGAGCCAGGGGAGCGGACACCCGCACAAAGGTTAGCCAGGCGGCCCGGTCCGGGTGTTTTCTTCCTACTTTTACACGCCTGGTGGGCGGTGCCACCCGATCACAAGGGCTGACAAGGCTTTTGGAGCCTGGGGAGCAGACACCCGCACAAAGGGTGGCCAGGCGGCCCGGTCCGCATTTTTTCTTCTTTCTTTCACACGCCTGGTGGGCGGTGCCACCCGATCACAAGGGCTGGCAAGGCTTTCGGCGCCTGGGGAGCGGACACCCGCACAAAGGCTGGCCAGGCGGCCCGGTCCGCGTTTTGTTCTTCTTTTCTTCTTTCTTTCACATGCCTGGTGGGCGGTGCCACCCGATCACAAGGGCTTTCAAGGCTTTCGGAGCCTGGGGAGCGGACACCCGCACAAAGGGTGGCCAGGCGGCCCGGTCCGGGTGTTTTCTTCCTTCTTTCAAACGCCTGGTGGGTGGTGCCACCCGATCACAAGGGCTGGCAAGGCTTTCGGAGCCTGGGGAGCGGACACCCGCACAAAGGGTGGCCAGGCGGCCCGGTCCGGGTTTTTTCTTCTTTCTTTCACACGCCTGGTGGACGGTGCCACCCGATCACAAGGGCTGACAAGGCTTTTGGAGCCTGGGGAGCAGACACCCGCACAAAGGGTGGCCAGGCGGCCCGGTCCGGGTTTTTCCTTCTTTTCCCCTTTCTTTCACACGCCTGGTGGGCGGTGCCACCCGATCACAAGGGCTGGCAAGGCTTTCGGAGCCTGGGGAGCGGACACCCGCACAAAGGGTGGCCAGGCGGCCCGGTCCGGGTGTTTTCTTCCTTCTTTCAAACGCCTGGTGGGTGGTGCCACCCGATCACAAGGGCTGGCAAGTTTTTCGGAGCCTGGTGAGAGGACACCCGCACAAAGGGTGGCCAGGTGGCCCGGTCTGGGTTTTTTTTCCTTCTTTGAATTGCCTGGTGGGCGGTGCCACCCGATTACAAGGGCTGGCAAGGCTTTCGGAGCCTGGGGAGCGGACACCCGCACAAAGGGTGGCCAGGCGGCTCGGTCCGGGTGTTTTCTTCCTTCTTTCAAATGCCTGGTGGGCGGTGTCACCCGATCACAAGGGCTGGCAAGGCTTTCGGCGCCTGGGGAGCGGACACCCGCACAAAGGGTGGCCAGGCGGCCCGGTCCGGGTTTTTTTTCCTACTTTGACACGCCTGGTGGGCGGTGCCAACCGATCACAAGGGCTGGCAAGGCTTTCGGAGCCTGGGGAGCGGACACCCGAACAAAGGGTGGCCAGGCGGCCCGGTCCGCGTTTTTTCTTCTTTTCTTATTTCTTTCACATGCCTGGTGGGCGGTGCCACCCGATCACAAGGGCTGGCAAGGCTTTCGGAGCCTGGGGAGCGGACACCCGCACAAAGGGTGGCCAGGCGGCCCGGTCCGGGTGTTTTCTTCCTTCTTTCAAACGCCTGGTGGGTGGTGCCACCCGATCACAAGGGCTGGCAAGGTTTTCGGAGCCTGGGGAGCGGACACCCGCACAAAGGGTGGCCAGGCGGCCCGGTCCGCGTTTTTTCTTCTTTCTTTCACACGCCTGGTGAGCGGTGCCACCCGATCACAAGGGCTGGCAAGGCTTTCGGAGCCTGGGGAGCGGACACCCACACAAAGGGTGGCCAGGCGGCCCGGTCTGGGTTTTTCCTTCTTTTCTCCTTTCTTTCACACGCCTGGTGGGCGGTGCCACCCGATCACAAGGGTTGGCAAGGCTTTCGAAGCCTGGGGAGCGGACACCCGCACAAAGGGTGGCCAGGCGGCCCGGTCCGGGTGTTTTCTTCCTTCTTTCAAACGCCTGGTGGGCGGTGCCACCCGATCACAAGGGCTGGCAAAGCTTTCGGAGCCTGGGGAGCGGACACCCGCACAAAAGGTGGCCAGGCGGCCCGGTCCGGGTGTTTTTTCCTTCTTTCAAACGCCTGGTGGGTGGTGCCACCCGATCACAAGGGCTGGCAAGTTTTTCGGAGCCTGGGGAGCAGACACCCGCACAAAGGGTGGCCAGGCGGCCCGGTCCGGGTTTTTCCTTCTTTTCCCCTTTCTTTCACACGCCTGGTGGGTGGTGCCACCCGGTCACAAGGGCTGGCAAGGCTTTCGGAGCCTGGGGAGCGTACACCCGCACAAAAGGTGGCCAGGCGGCCCGGTCCGGGTGTTTTCTTCCTTCTTTCAAACGCCTGGTAGGCGGTGCCACCCGATCACAAGGGCTGGCAAGTTTTTCGGAGCCTGGGGAGAGGACACCCGCACAAAGGGTGGCCAGGTGGCCCGGTCTGGGTTTTTTTTCCTTCTTTGAATTGCCTGGTGGGCGGTGCCACCCGATTACAAGGGCTGGAAAGGCTTTCGGAGCCTCGGGAGCGGACACCCGCACATAGGGTGGCCAGGCGGCTCGGTCCCGGTGTTTTCTTCCTTCTTTCAAATGCTTGGTGGGCGGTGCCACCCGATCACAAGGGCTGGCAAGGCTTTCGGAGCCTGGGGAGCGGACACCCGAACAAAGGGTGGCCAGGCGGCCCGGTCCGCGTTTTTTCTTCTTTTCTTATTTCTTTCACATGCCTGGTGGGCGGTGCCACCCGATCACAAGGGCTGGCAAGGCTTTCGGAGCCTGGGGAGCGGACACCCGCACAAAGGGTTGCCAGGCGGCCCGGTCCGGGTGTTTTCTTCCTTCTTTCAAACGCCTGGTGGGTGGTGCCACCCGATCACAAGGGCTGGCAAGGTTTTCGGAGCCTGGGGAGCGGACACCCGCACAAAGGGTGGCCAGGCGGCCCGGTCCGCGTTTTTTCTTCTTTTTTTCACAAGCCTGGTGGGCGGTGCCACCCGATCACAAGGGCTGGCAAGGCTTTCGGAGCCTGGGGAGCGGACACCCGCACAAAGGGTGGCCAGGCGGCCCGGTCCGGGTTTTTTTTCCTTCTTTGACACGCCTGGTGGGCGGTGCCACCAGATCACAAGGGCTGGCAAGGCTTTCGGAGCCTGGGGAGCGGACACCCGCACAAAGGGTGGCCAGGCGGCCCGGTCCGGGTTTTTTCCTCTTTCTTTCACTCGCCTGGTGGGCGGTTCCACCTGGTCACAAGGGCTGGCAAGGCTTTCGGAGCCTGGGGAGCGGACACCCGCACAAAGGGTGGCCAGGAGGCCCGGTCCGGGTTTTTTCTTCTTTGTTTCAAACGTCTGGTGGGCGGTGCCACCCGATCACAAGGGCTGGCAAGGCTTTCGGAGACAGGGGAGCGGACACCCGCACAAAGGGTGGCCAGGCGGCCCGGTCCGAGTGTTTTCTTCCTTCTTTCACACGCCTGGTGGGTGGTGCCACCCGATCACAAGGGCTGACAAGGCTTTCGGAGCCTGGGGAGCAGACACCCGCACAAAGGGTGGCCAGGCGGCCCGGTCCGGGTTTTTTCTTCTTTTCTTCTTTCTTTCACACGCCTGGTGGACGGTGCCACCCGATCACAAGGGCTGGCAAGGCTTTCGGAGCCTGGGGAGCGGACACCCGCACAAAAGGTGGCCAAGCGGCCCGGTCCGGGTTTTTTTTCCTTCTTTGACACGCCTGGTGGGCGGTGCAACCAGATCACAAGGGCTGGCAAGGCTTTCGGAGCCTGGGGAGCGGACACCCGCACAAAGGGTGGCCAGGCGGCCCGGTCCGGGTTTTTTCTTCTTTCTTTCACTTGCCTGGTGGGCGGTTCCACCCGGTCACAAGGGCTGGCAAGGCTTTCGGAGCCTGGGGAGCGGACACCCGCACAAAGGGTGGCCAGGCGGCCCGGTCCGGGTTTTTTCTTCTTTGTTTCAAACGCCTGGTGGGTGGTGCCACCCGATCACAAGGGCTGGCAAGGCTTTCGGAGCCAGGGGAGCGGACACCCGCACAAAGGGTGGCCAGGCGGCCCGGTCCGGGTGTTTTCTTCCTTCTTTCACACGCGTGGTGGGTGGTGCCACCCGATCACAAGGGCTGACAAGGCTTTCGGAGACAGGGGAGCGGACACCCGCACAAAGGGTGGCCAGGCGGATCGGTCCGGGTGTTTTCTTCCTTCTTTCACAGGCCTGGTGGGCGGTGCCACCCGATCACAAGGGCTGGCAAGGCTTTCGGCGCCTGGGGAGCGGACACCCGCACAAAGGGTGGCCAGGCGGCCCGGTCCGGGTTTTTTTTCCTACTTTTACACGCCTGGTGGGCGGTGCCACCCGATCACAAGGGTTGGCAAGGTTTCGGAGCCTGGGGAGCCGACACGCGCACAAAGGGTGGCCAGGCGGCCCGGTCCGCGTTTTTTCTTCTTTCTTTCACACGCCTGGTGGGCGGTGCCACCCGATCACAAGGGCTGGCAAGGCTTTCGGAGCCTGGGGAGCGGACACCCGCACAAAGGGTGGCCAGGCGGCCCGGTCCGGGTTTTTTCTTCTTTTCTTCTTTCTTTCACGCGCCTGGTGGGCGGTGCCACCCGATCACAAGGGCTGGCAAGGCTTTCGGAGCCTGGGGAGCGGACACCCGCACAAAGGCTGGCCAGGCGGCCCGGTCCGAGTTTTTTTTCCTTCTTTGACACGCCTGGTGGGCGGTGCCACCCGATCACAAGGGCTGACAAGGCTTTTGGAGCCTGGGGAGCAGACACCCGCACAAAGGGTTGCCAGGCGGCCCGGTCCGGGTTTTTCCTTCTTTTCTCCTTTCTTTGACACGCCTGGTGGGCGGTGCCACCCGATCACAAGGGCTGGCAAGGCTTTCGGAGCCTGGGGAGCGGACACCCGCACAAAGGGTGGCCAGGCGGCCCGGTCCGGGTTTTTTCTTCTTTCTTTCACACGCCTGGTTGGCGGTGCCATCCGATCACAAGGGCTGGAAAGGCTTTCGGAGCCTGGGGAGCGGACACCCGCACAAAGGGTGGTCAGGCGGCCCGGTCCGGATGTTTTCTTCCTTCTTTCAAACGCCTGGTGCGCGGTGCCACCCGATCACAAGGGCTTGAAAGGCTTTCGCAGCCTTGGGAGCGGACACCCGCACAAAGGGTGGCCAGGCGGTCCGTTCCGGGTTTTTTCTTCTTTCTTTCACACGCCTGGTGGGCGGTGCCACCCGATCACAAGGGCTGGCAAGGCTTTCGGAACCTGGGGAGCGGACACCCGCACAAAGGGTGGCCAGGCGGCCCGGTCTGGGTTTTTTCTTCTTTCTTTCACACGCCTGGTGGGCGGTGCCACCTGATCACAAGGGCTGGCAAGGCTTTCGGAGCCTGGGGAGCGGACACCCGCACAAAGGGTGGCCAGGTGGCCCGGTTCGGGTTTTTTTTCCTTCTTTGAAATGCCTGGTGGGCGGTGACATCCGATCACAAGGGCTGGCAAAGCTTTCGGAGCCTGGGGAGCGGACACCCGCACAAAGGGTGGCCAGGCGGCCCGGTCCGGGTTTTTTCTTCTTTGTTTCAAACGCCTGGTGGGCGGTGCCACCCGATCACAAGGGCTGGCAAGGCTTTCGGAGCCTGGGGAGCGGACACCTGCACAAAGGGTGGCCAGGGGGCCCGGTCCGGGTTTTTCTTCCTTCTTTGACACGCCTGGTGGGCGGTGCCACCCGATCACAAGGGCTGGTAAGGCTTTCGAAGCCTGGGGAGCGGACACCCGCACAAAGGGTGGCCAGGCGGCCCGGTCCGGGTGTTTTCTTCCTTCTTTCAAACGCCTGGTGGGCGGTGCCACCCGATCACAAGGGCTGGCAAAGCTTTCGGAGCCTGGGGAGCGGACACCCGCACAAAGGGTGGCCAGGCGGCCCGGTCCGGGTTTTTTCTTCTTTGTTTCAAACGCCTGGTGGGCGGTGCCACCCGATCACAAGGGCTGGCAAGGCTTTCGGAGCCTGGGGAGCAGACACCCGCACAAACGGTGGCCTGGCGGCCTGGTCCTGGTTTTTTCTTCTTTCTTTCACACGCCTGGTGGACGGTGCCACCCGATCACAAGGGCTGACAAGGCTTTCGGAGCCTGGGGAGAAGACACCCGCACAAAGGGTGGCCAGGCGGCCCGGTCCGGGTTTTTCCTTCTTTTCCCCTTTCTTTCACACGCCTGGTGGGTGGTGCCACCCGATCACAAGGGCTGGCAAGGCTTTCGGAGCCTGGGGAGCGGACACCCGCACAAAGGGTGGCCAGGCGGCCCGGTCCGGGTTTTTTTTCCTTCTTTGAAACGCCTGGTGGGCGGTACCACCCGATCACAAGGGCTGGCAAAGCTTTTGGAGCCTGGGGAGTCGACACCCGCACAAAGGGTGGTCAGGCGGCCCGGTCCGGGTGTTTTCTTCCTTCTTTCAAACGCCTGGTGCGCGGTGCCACCCGATCACAAGGGCTGACAAGGCTTTCGGAGCCTGGGGAGCAGACACCCGCACAAAGGGTGGCCAGGCGGCCCGGTCTGGGTTTTTCCTTCTTCTCTCCTTTCTTTCACACGCCTGGTGGGCGGTGCCACCCGATCACAAGGGCTGGCAAGGCTTTCGGAGCCTGGGGAGCGGACACCCGCACAAAGGGTGGCCAGGTGGCCCGGTCCGGGTTTTTTTTCCTTCTTTGACACGCCTGGTGGGCGGTGCCACCCGATCACAAGGGCTGGCAAGGCTTTCGGAGCCTGGGGAGCGGACACCCGCACAAAGGGTGGCCAGGCGACCCGGTCCGGGTTTTTTCTTCTTTCTTTCACTCGCCTGGTGGGCGGTTCCACCCGGTCACAAGGGCTGGCAAGGCTTTCGGAGCCTGGGGAGCGGACACCCGCACAAAGGGTGGCCAGGCGGCCCGGTCCGTGTTTTTTCTTCTTTGTTTTAAACGCCTGGTGGGTGGTGCCACCCGATCACAAGGGCTGGCAAGGCTTTCGGAGCCAGGGGAGCGGACACCCGCACAAAGGGTGGCCAGGCGGCCCGGTCCGGGTGTTTTCTTCCTACTTTTACACGCTTGGTGGGCGGTGCCACCCGATCACAAGGGTTGGCAAGGTTTCGGAGCCTGGGGAGCCGACACGCGCACAAAGGGTGGCCAGGCGGCCCGGTCCGCATTTTTTCTTCTTTCTTTCACACGCCTGGTGGGCGGTGCCACCCGATCACAAGGGCTGGCAAGGCTTTCGGAGCCTGGGGAGCGGACACCCGCACAAAGGGTGGCCAGGCGGCCCGGTCCGGGTTTTTTCTTCTTTTCTTCTTTCTTTCACACGCCTGGTGGGCGGTGCCACCCGATCACAAGGGCTGGCAAGGCTTTCGGAGCCTGGGGAGCGGACACCCGCACAAAGGGTGGCCAAGCGGCCCGGTCCGGGTTTTTTTTCCTTCTTTGACACGCCTGGTGGGCGGTGCCACCAGATCACAAGGGCTGGCAAGGCTTTCGGAGCCTGGGGAGCGGACACCCGCACAAAGGGTGGCCAGGCGGCCCGGTCCGGGTTTTTTCTTCTGTCTTTCACTTGCCTGGTGGGCGGTTCCACCCGGTCACAAGGGCTGGCAAGGCTTTCGGAGCCTGGGGAGCGGACACCCGCACAAAGGGTGGCCAGGCGGCCCGGTCCGGGTTTTTTCTTCTTTGTTTCAAACGCCTGGTGGGTGGTGCCACCCGATCACAAGGGCTGGCAAGGCTTTCGGAGCCAGGGGAGCGGACACCCGCACAAAGGGTGGCCAGGCGGCCCGGTCCGGGTGTTTTCTTCCTTCTTTCACACGCGTGGTGGGTGGTGCCACCCGATCACAAGGGCTGACAAGGCTTTCGGAGACAGGGGAGCGGACACCCGCACAAAGGGTGGCCAGGCGGATCGGTCCGGGTGTTTTCTTCCTTCTTTCACAGGCCTGGTGGGCAGTGCCACCCGATCACAAGGGCTGGCAAGGCTTTCGGCGCCTGGGGAGCGGACACCCGCACAAAGGGTGGCCAGGCGGCCCGGTCCGGGTTTTTTTTCCTACTTTTACACGCCTGGTGGGCGGTGCCACCCGATCACAAGGGTTGGCAAGGTTTCGGAGCCTGGGGAGCCGACACGCGCACAAAGGGTGGCCAGGCGGCCCGGTCCGCGTTTTTTCTTCTTTCTTTCACACGCCTCGTGGGCGGTGCCACCCGATCACAAGGGCTGGCAAGGCTTTCGGAGCCTGGGGAGCGGACACCCGCACAAAGGGTGGCCAGGCGGCCCGGTCCGGGTTTTTTCTTCTTTTCTTCTTTCTTTCACGCGCCTGGTGGGCGGTGCCACCCGATCACAAGGGCTGGCAAGGCTTTCGGAGCCTGGGGAGCGGACACCCGCACAAAGGCTGGCCAGGCGGCCCGGTCCGAGTTTTTTTTCCTCCTTTGACACGCCTGGTGGGCGGTGCCACCCGATCACAAGGGCTGACAAGGCTTTTGGAGCCTGGGGAGCAGACACCCGCACAAAGGGTTGCCAGGCGGCCCGGTCCGGGTTTTTCCTTCTTTTCTCCTTTCTTTGACACGCCTGGTGGGCGGTGCCACCCGATCACAAGGGCTGGCAAGGCTTTCGGAGCCTGGGGAGCGGACACCCGCACAAAGGGTGGCCAGGCGGCCCGGTCCGGGTTTTTTCTTCTTTCTTTCACACGCCTGGTTGGCGGTGCCATCCGATCACAAGGGCTGGAAAGGCTTTCGGAGCCTGGGGAGCGGACACCCGCACAAAGGGTGGTCAGGCGGCCCGGTCCGGATGTTTTCTTCCTTCTTTCAAACGCCTGGTGCGCGGTGCCACCCGATCACAAGGGCTGGAAAGGCTTTCGCAGCCTGGGGAGCGGACACCCGCACAAAGGGTGGCCAGGCGGTCCGTTCCGGGTTTTTTCTTCTTTCTTTCACACGCCTGGTGGGCGGTGCCACCCGATCACAAGGGCTGGCAAGGCTTTCGGAACCTGGGGAGCGGACACCCGCACAAAGGGTGGCCAGGCGGCCCGGTCTGGGTTTTTTCTT
Source organism: Neolamprologus brichardi (assembly GCF_056152115.1). NCBI lineage: Eukaryota > Metazoa > Chordata > Actinopteri > Cichliformes > Cichlidae > Neolamprologus > Neolamprologus brichardi. Next base: position 32,432,618 of record NC_142116.1, read on the forward strand.
CTTTCTTTCACACGCCTGGTGGGCGGTGCCACCTGATCACAAGGGCTGGCAAGGCTTTCGGAGCCTGGGGAGTGGACACCCGCACAAAGGGTGGCCACGTGGCCCGGTTCGGGTTTTTTTTCCTTCTTTGAAATGCCTGGTGGGCGGTGACACCCGATCACAAGGGCTGGCAAAGCTTTCGGAGCCTGGGGAGCGGACACCCGCACAAAGGGTGGCCAGGCGGCCCGGTCCGGGTTTTTTCTTCTTTGTTTCAAACGCCTGGTGGGCGGTGCCACCCGATCACAAGGGCTGGCAAGGCTTTCGGAGCCTGGGGAGCGGACACCTGCACAAAGGGTGGCCAGGGGGCCCGGTCCGGGTTTTTCTTCCTTCTTTGACACGCCTGGTGGGCGGTGCCACCCGATCACAAGGGCTGGTAAGGCTTTCGAAGCCTGGGGAGCGGACACCCGCACAAAGGGTGGCCAGGCGGCCCGGTCCGGGTGTTTTCTTCCTTCTTTCAAACGCCTGGTGGGCGGTGCCACCCGATCACAAGGGCTGGCAAAGCTTTCGGAGCCTGGGGAGCGGACACCCGCACAAAGGGTGGCCAGGCGGCCCGGTCCGGGTTTTTTCTTCTTTGTTTCAAACGCCTGGTGGGCGGTGCCACCCGATCACAAGGGCTGGCAAGGCTTTCGGAGCCTGGGGAGCGGACACCCGCACAAACGGTGGCCTGGCGGCCCGGTCCAGGTTTTTTCTTCTTTCTTTCACACGCCTGGTGGACGGTGCCACCCGATCACAAGGGCTGACAAGGCTTTCGGAGCCTGGGGAGAAGACACCCGCACAAAGGGTGGCCAGGCGGCCCGGTCCGGGTTTTTCCTTCTTTTCCCCTTTCTTTCACACGCCTGGTGGGTGGTGCCACCCGATCACAAGGGCTGGCAAGGCTTTCGGAGCCTGGGGAGCGGACACCCGCACAAAGGGTGGCCAGGCGGCCCGGTCCGGGTTTTTTTTCCTTCTTTGAAACGCCTGGTGGGCGGTGCCACCCGATCACAAGGGCTGGCAAAGCTTTTGGAGCCTGGGGAGTCGACACCCGCACAAAGGGTGGTCAGGCGGCCCGGTCCGGGTGTTTTCTTCCTTCTTTCAAACGCCTGGTGCGCGGTGCCACCCGATCACAAGGGCTGGATAGGCTTTCGCAGCCTGGGGAGCGGACACCCGCACAAAGGGTGGCCAGGCGGCCCGGTCCGGGTTTTTTCTTCTTTCTTTCACACGCCTGGTGGGCGGTGCCACCCGATCACAAAAGGCTGGCAAGGCTTTCGGCGCCTGGGGAGCGGACACCCGCACAAAGGGTGGCCAGGCGGCCCGGTCCGGGTTTTTTTTCCTACTTTGACACGCCTGGTGGGCGGTGCCACCCGATCACAAGGGCTGGCAAGGTTTCGGAGCCTGGGAAGCCGACACGCGCACAAAGGGTGGCCAGGCGGCCCGGTCCGCGTTTTTTCTTCTTTCTTTCACACGCCTGGTGGGCGGTGCCACCCGATCACAAGGGCTGGCAAGGCTTTCGGAGCCTGGGGAGCGGACACCCGCACAAAGGGTGGCCAGGCGGCCCGGTCCGCGTTTTTTCTTCTTTTCTTCTTTCTTTCACATGCCTGTTGGGCGGTGCCACCCGATCACAAGGGCTGGATAGGCTTTCGCAGCCTGGGGAGCGGACACCCGCACAAAGGGTGGCCAGGTGGCCCGGTCCGGGTTTTTTCTTCTTTCTTTCACACGCCTGGTGGGCGGTGCCACCCGATCACAAGGTCTGGCAAGGCTTTCGGAGCCTGGGGAGCGGACACCCGCACAAAGGGTGGCCAGGCGGCCCGGTCCGCGTTTTTTCTTCTTTCTTTCACACGCCTGGTGGGCGGTGCCACCTGATTACAAGGGCTGGAAAGGCTTTCGGAGCCTGGGGAGCGGACACCTGCACAAAGGGTGGCCAGGCGGCCCGGTCCGGCTTTTTTCTTCTTTTCTTCTTTCTTTCACACGACTGGTGGGCGGTGCCACCCGATCACAAGGGCTGGCAAGGCTTTCGGAGCCTGGGGAGCAGACACCCGCACAAAGGGTGGCCAGGCGGCCCGGTCCGGGTGTTTTCTTCCTTCTTTCAAACGCCTGGTGGGCGGTGCCACCCGATCACAAGGGCTGGCAAGGCTTTCGGAGCCTGGAGAGCGGACGCCCGCACAAAGGGTGGCCAGGTGGCCCGGTCCGGGTTTTTTTTCCTTCTTTGAAACGCCTGGTGGGCGGTGCCACCCGATCACAAGGGCTGGCAAAGCTTTTGGAGCCTTGGGAGCCGACACCCGCACAAAGGTTGGCCAGGCGGCCCGGTCCGGGTTTTTTTTCCTTCTTTGACACGCCTGGTGGGCGGTGCCACCCGATCACAAGGGCTGGCAAGGCTTTCGGTGTTACGGTTCTGGGTCAGTGTTGACCTAGCATTTTGAGTTTCTTATGTTTTGGTTTATTTTTGCATTATGGATTGTTTCCTGATGTTCTGGTGCTTTGTTTATTATTATTATCATTACAGATCTGTTTCTGTTCTTGGTGAAGGATCAGTTCTTTGGTTTTGGGTTCTTATGTGTATTGCAGTTTCTGTTGAGTGTCTGGTCTGTCTCTCAGTGTCATGTCTGCATCTTTATTTAGTGGTTTCTGATTTCCTGCTTTATTGTGAAAGTCTTTGTCTTATGTTAGTGTGTGCAGCTTAGCTTCCCCTGTCTCGTTAGCCCTGATCTCTCCCAGCTGTGTCTCCCTCCTGTTACCCATTCCCTGATTACCACCCTGTGTATATTAGCCCTGTGTTGTCCTCAACCCAGTGTCGCGTCGTACCCTCAGATCCTGCCTGTGTGTTCCAGTTAGTGTTTCATGTTTGGTTTCTGTTTTGTTGGTGCCAGCAATAAAGCTGTGGTTTTCAGTTATATTTCCGTCTCAGAGTCCTGCACTTGGATCCACATCTCCACCTTCCTGCACACAGAGCCCTGACAGAACGACGCGACCATAACATGGATCCAGCGGACTCTGCTCACCTCGAGAGAGAGGTAGACCTTGCTCGCATCCTCGGACTAATGACTCGCATAAGCCACGCCTCGGATTTGCAGACATTCTCAGTCGGGTTGAATGCCATACAAGCCGTATTCGACAGAAATCCTCAACTGCGCCAGCTTTCTATTGCCTCGGAGTTCAGCCGTTCGCTGACCCAGGCTAAGGAGGCAGTCAAAGCCCGGGAGCTGGCCCAATTCACCCTCATCTCCTCATCCACACTGCTTCAGTCACAGCGAGCAAGCCCTCTCACGCCGCCGCAGCGGACGGAACTTTCTACAGCCCCGCTGCAGCAGCTACAGTCGCAGCATCGGACTCCTTCCTCCCTCACGTCTGGTTCCGACCACCCCTCACCTGCCTCATGCCTGGCAGGAATGTGGTCGGAGGATGAGGGCCCAGTCACTGTTGCTCCGACACCCTCCGTTTTTTCTGTCTCTCCCGTTTCCAAGAAAAAGCGGCGTTCTCGTCGTCGCCATCCCTCACCGCGACCGGAGTCTAGTTTCTGCTTTGAACAGCTGGACGTGGTGAGTGAACAGGACAATTTTCACCCAGCTTCTTCTACGCTGGGAATTTTATGCCCAGAGCCAGTAAAACATGAGTTTGTTAACTCCGTGGCTGTTTACTCTGAGTCTGTAGAATTAGAAACTGACGGTCCTAAGATGGCTGACTCTGAGGCTACTTTTCAGGACTCTGACCATTCTAATGGTTTTCCTTTGGTTCCTTTCAAATTTGAGAAAGTTCAGGGGTCAGATGGTCTTATTTCACTAGAGTCGAACGAAGTTTTGTGTTTAGTAACTGAGAGTGGTGTGTCTGGGTTTCATTCCGAAAAGGCCGGAGTTTCAGTTTTTACTCCTCAGCCAAGTTATGTTGATCCCGAGCCTCCTGTTTTTGGATCAGTTAATACTGAGCTTTCAGATGTCATGCGTGGATCGGTTATGGAAATTTGTGACCTTGACAATACTAATCTCACTCAGGATATTAAAAGTTCCGTCCAGAAGACTGGCTGCTGCTCCACACAAAAGACAATCTTTCCAACCACTGATCTAAACATGGGCCGCTTAATTTCCCAGCTAAATGCTTTCAACCCTGTTCAGGCTACACATTGTGAAACTGTTGTTGATGTTGCTTCACCCACGTGCTGTGCGGCCTCCCAGCCAGTTCAGTCTGTGACTACCTGTGACAAATTTCATGTTCCTATAACCTCTCCTGAGTTAAAAATCGCTAGCCCAGAGACTGCCAATTCAGAGTCTGTTTGTGCAACTCATTGTGAAGTCTTTAACACTGTGCATTCTGTGACTGTCCAGTCTAAGAGCACCAAGGCGTCGTCTGCTATAAACAAGCTGGCAAAAGAACTTGGTGTAAATACTGCAGAGTTGGTTGCTCTAGTTAAAGTCTTAGTTCCCCGATCTTGTTTGTTTGACTCTGTGCACCACGCTTTTCAGCCAGTAGTCCTGGAAGCTTTGTGTGCAACTTCCCAGGCTGCGTTTTGTAAGACTGTGTTTAATGTTGCTTCACACCCAGTTTATTCAAACACTGCTTGCATGAAGGCTCCAGCACCTGTGACTGCTCCTGAACTCACTTTTTCTAAGACTGTTAATGTCAACCTGGATGTTTTAAGAGTAGCAGTTCTACCAAGTTCAGCCTGCCACAAGTCTTTGTTTTCTAGGACCATGTCTGGTACCATAAACCTGTTTTTTCCTGTGACAGTTACTGCTCCACTGCCCAGTTCTCAGTCTCCAGTTTTGGTTCCCAGGACGGCTGGGGCCCAGCTTTCCCTTGCACCCATACCGGTCCCTTGGGTGGGGGTGGCTGGGGTCCAGCTCGACCCTGCTTCAGTTCCCAGGCAAACTGAGGCTCCGTTCATCCCTGCTTCCGTACCCATTTCTCGGGTGGGGATGGCGGGCGCCCAGTCGTTGTCTGTGCGTGTTCCAGTTCCTCGGGTGGGAGCAGCGGAGGTCCAGCTCGCTCCTGCACCCACACCGGCTCCCAGGGTGAGGGCGGCGGCCAGAACACAGCTCGTCCCCGCACCTGTATCTGTTCTTCAGGTGGGGATGGCTGGTGCTCAGCCGGGCCTAGTACCTGCACCTGTTCCTGTTCCCCGGAGGAGAGCTGCTGAAAATCGGTTGTCTGCTCAGTCACGAGTTCAACAACCATCATTACAACCATCACTACAACTTCTGTTCCAATCAGGAGAACCCAGCCAGCCTCCTGCCTCGTCGGCTGGAGGGCCTGAGGAGCCCATCCTGCCTCAAGTTTCGTCAGCTGGGGGTTCGGGAGAACCCAGCCAGCCTCAAGTGTTGTCGTCAGCTGGGGGTTCGGGAGAACCCAGCCAGCCTCAAGTGTTGTCGTCGTCAGCTGGGGGTTCGGGAGAACCCAGCCAGCCTCAAGTGTTGTCGTCGTCAGCTGGGGGTTCGGGAGAACCCAGCCAGCCTCAAGTGGTGTCGTCGTCAGCTGGGGGTTCGGGAGAACCCAGCCAGCCTCAAGTGGTGTCGTCGTCAGCTGGGGGTTCGGGAGAACCCAGCCAGCCTCAAGTGGTGTCGTCGTCAGCTGGGGGTTCGGGAGAACCCAGCCAGCCTCAAGTGGTGTCGTCGTCAGCTGGAGGGCCCGAGGAGCCCAGCCAGCCTCGTGTCTCGTCTGCTGGAGGGCCCGAGGAGCCCAGCCAGCCTCGTGTCTCGTCAGCTGGAGGGCCCGAGGAGCCCAGCCAGCCTCGTGTCTCGTCTGCTGGAGGGCCCGAGGAGCCCGTCCAGCCTCGTGTCTCGTCTGCTGGAGGGCCCGAGGAGCCCGTCCAGCCTCGTGTCTCGTCAGCTGGAGGGCCCGAGGAGCCCGTCCAGCCTCCCGCCTCGTCTGCTGGGGGTCCTGGAGGACCCAGCAAGCACGTCCTCATGTCAGCTGATGGTCCGGGGACGTCTGTTCAGCCGTCACCAGCTGAATCATCCCCTGCGACTTCTACACCGTCAGCGGCTGCATCCGCATCATCGCCGGCTGCATCCGCATCATCGCCGGCTGCATCCGCATCATCGCCGGCTGCATCCGCATCATCGCCGGCTGCATCGCCGCCGTCAGGTTCCGCAGCCGTCCCACCGCCGGCAGGTCCTGCCTCTGTGTCGTCATCCACGTCTGGTCCTGTGTCGTCATCCACGTCTGGTCCTGTGTCGTCATCCACGTCTGGTCCTGTGTCGTCATCCACGTCTGGTCCTGTGTCGTCATCCACGTCTGGTCCTGTGTCGTCATCCACGTCTGGTCCTGCGGTTGCAACACTGCCGTCAGAGCCAGCTGGGCCTGTTCCGCCTCGCCTCTGCCGGCCGCTTTCCGGGCCTCTGGATCGGCATCATGGCTGTCGAGGGCGGCCTCCTGGACGAGGTCGTCGTCGCCGCTGGCTTTGTGGCCGGCCTCCGGACCAGCTCTGTCATCGTCGCCGCTGGCTTCGTGGCCGGCCTCCAGAACTGTCTCGGTCTTTGTGTTGTCGACCCCTGGGTCGACCCCCAGACCTTGTTGTGGACTCATGAATGATCTTCTTTCGTGTTGGACTGTTTTCTTATGTTTATAGACCGTTCTAGACTTGTGCTCCTTGTGTTGTGTTTTGTTTCGGGCCCTCCGTCCTGGACCCCCTCCGCCCGCCCTGGTTTGGTGCTCTTGTTTTGTTCTGTTTTTTTTCGTTGGGGCTGTCGGGGGCCAGCACTTGGAGGGGGGGTACTGTTACGGTTCTGGGTCAGTGTTGACCTAGCATTTTGAGTTTCTTATGTTTTGGTTTATTTTTGCATTATGGATTGTTTCCTGATGTTCTGGTGCTTTGTTTATTATTATTATCATTACAGATCTGTTTCTGTTCTTGGTGAAGGATCAGTTCTTTGGTTTTGGGTTCTTATGTGTATTGCAGTTTCTGTTGAGTGTCTGGTCTGTCTCTCAGTGTCATGTCTGCATCTTTATTTAGTGGTTTCTGATTTCCTGCTTTATTGTGAAAGTCTTTGTCTTATGTTAGTGTGTGCAGCTTAGCTTCCCCTGTCTCGTTAGCCCTGATCTCTCCCAGCTGTGTCTCCCTCCTGTTACCCATTCCCTGATTACCACCCTGTGTATATTAGCCCTGTGTTGTCCTCAACCCAGTGTCGCGTCGTACCCTCAGATCCTGCCTGTGTGTTCCAGTTAGTGTTTCATGTTTGGTTTCTGTTTTGTTGGTGCCAGCAATAAAGCTGTGGTTTTCAGTTATATTTCCGTCTCAGAGTCCTGCACTTGGATCCACATCTCCACCTTCCTGCACACAGAGCCCTGACATTCGGAGCCTGGGGAGCGGACACCCGCACAAAGGGTGGCCAGGCGGCCCGGTCCGCGTTTTTTCTTCTTTCTTTCACACGCCTGGTGGGCGGTGCCACCCGATCACAAGGGCTGGCAAGGCTTTCGGCGCCTGGGGAGCGGACACCCGCACAAAGGGTGGCCAGGCGGCCCGGTCCGGGTTTTTTTTCCTACTTTGACACGCCTGGTGGGCGGTGCCACCCGATCACAAGGGCTGGCAAGGTTTCGGAGCCTGGGGAGCCGACACGCGCACAAAGGGTGGCCAGGCGGCCCGGTCCACGTTTTTTCTTCTTTCTTTCACACGCCTGGTGGGCGGTGCCACCCGATCACAAGGGCTGGCAAGGCTTTCGGAGCCTGGGGAGCGTACACCCGCACAAAGGGTGGCCAGGCGGCCCGGTCCGCGTTTTTTCTTCTTTTCTTCTTTCTTTCACATGCCTGTTGGGCGGTGCCACCCGATCACAAGGGCTGGATAGGCTTTCGCAGCCTGGGGAGCGGACACCCGCACAAAGGGTGGCCAGGTGGCCCGGTCCGGGTTTTTTCTTCTTTCTTTCACACGCCTGGTGGGCGGTGCCACCCGATCACAAGGTCTGGCAAGGCTTTCGGAGCCTGGGGAGCGGACACCCGCACAAAGGGTGGCCAGGCGGCCCGGTCCGCGTTTTTTCTTCTTTCTTTCACACGCCTGGTGGGCGGTGCCACCTGATCACAAGGGCTGGCAAGGCTTTCGGAGCCTGGGGAGCGGACACCCGCACAAAGGGTGGCCAGGCGGCCCGGTCCGGGTTTTTCTTCCTTCTTTGACACGCCTGGTGGGCGGTGCCACCCGATCACAAGGGCTGGCAAGGCTTTCGAAGCCTGGGGAGCGGACACCCGCACAAAGGGTGGCCAGGCGGCCCGGTCCGGGTTTTTCTTCCTTCTTTGACACGCCTGGTGGGCGGTGCCACCCGATCACAAGGGCTGGCAAGGCTTTCGAAGCCTGGGGAGCGGACACCCGCACAAAGGGTGGCCAGGCGGCCCGGTCCGGGTTTTTCTTCCTTCTTTGACACGCCTGGTGGGCGGTGCCACCCGATCACAAGGGCTGGCAAGGCTTTCGGAGCCTGGGGAGCGGACACCCGCACAAAGCGTGGCCAGGCGGCCCGGTCCGGGTTTTTCTTCCTTCTTTGACACGCCTGGTGGGCGGTGCCACCCGATCACAAGGGCTGGCAAGGCTTTCGGAGCCTGGGGAGCGGACACCCGCACAAAGGGTGGCCAGGCGGCCCGGTCCGGGTTTTTTCTTCCTTCTATCACACGCCTGGTGGGCGGTGCCACCCGATCACAAGGGCTGGCAAGGCTTTCGGAGCCTGGGGAGCGGACACCCGCACAAAGGGTGGCTAGGCGGCCCGGTCCGTGTTTTTTTCTTCTTTTCTTCTTTCTTTCACATGCCTGGTGGCCGGTGCCACCGGATCACAAGGGCTGGCAAGGCTTTGGGAGCCTGGGGAGCGGACACCTGCACAAAGGGTGGCCAGGCGGCCCGGTCCGGGTTTTTTCCTCTTTCTTTCACACGCCTGGTGGGCGGTGCCACCCGATCACAAGGGCTGGCAAGGCTTTCGGAGCCTGGGGAGCGGACAACCGCACAAAGGGTGGCCAGGTCGCCCGGTCCGCGTTTTTTCTTCTTTTCTTCTTTCTTTCACACCACTGGTGGGCGGTGCCACCCGATCACAAGGGCTGGCAAGGCTTTCGGAGCCTGGGGAGCGGACACCCGCACAAAGGGTGGCCAGGCGGCCCGGTCCGGGTGTTTTCTTCCTTCTTTCAAACGCCTGGTGGGCGGTGCCACCCGATCACAAGGGCTGGCAAGGCTTTCGGAGCCTGGGGAGCAGACACCCGCACAAAGGGTGGCCAGGCGGCCCGGTCCGGGTTTTTTCTTCCTTCTATCACACGCCTGGTGGGCGGTGCCACCCGATCACAAGGGCTGTCAAGGGTTTCGGAGCCTGGGGAGCGGACACCCGCACAAAGGGTGGCTGGGCGGCCCGGTCCGTGTTTTTTTCTTCTTTTCTTCTTTCTTTCACATGCCTGGTGGCCGGTGCCACCGGATCACAAGGGCTGGCAAGGCTTTGGGAGCCTGGGGAGCGGACACCTGCACAAAGGGTGGCCAGGCGGCCCGGTCCGGGTTTTTTCCTCTTTCTTTCACACGCCTGGTGGGCGGTGCCACCCGATCACAAGGGCTGGAAAGGCTTTCGGAGCCTGGGGAGCGGACAACCGCACAAAGGGTGGCCAGGTCGCCCGGTCCGCGTTTTTTCTTCTTTTCTTCTTTCTTTCACACCACTGGTAGGCGGTGCCACCCGATCACAAGGGCTGGCAAGGCTTTCGGAGCCTGGGGAGCGGACACCCGCACAAAGGGTGGCCAGGCGGCCCGGTCCGGGTGTTTTCTTCCTTCTTTCAAACGCCTGGTGGGCGGTGCCACCCGATCACAAGGGCTGGCAAGGCTTTCGGAGCCTGGGGAGCAGACACCCGCACAAAGGGTGGCCAGGCGGCCCGGTCCGGGTTTTTCCTTCTTTTCTCCTTTCTTTCACACGCCTGGTGGGCGGTGCCACCGGATCACAAGGGCTGGCAAGGCTTTCGGAGCCTGGGGAGCGGACACCCGCACAAAGGGTGGCCAGGCGGCCCGGTCTGGGTTTTTTTTCCTTCTTTGAAACGCCTGGTGGGCGGTGCCACCCGATTACAAGGGCTGGCAAGGCTTTCGGAGCCTGGGGAGCGGACACCCGCACAAAGGGTGATCAGGCGGCCCGGTCCGGGTTTTTTCTTCCTTCTATCACACGCCTGGTGGGCGGTGCCACCCGATCACAAGGGCTGGCAAGGCTTTCGGAGCCTGGGGAGCGGACACCCGCACAAAGGGTGGCCAGGCGGCCCGGTCCGGGTTTTTCCTTCTTTTCTCCTTTCTTTCACACGCCTGGTGGGCGGTGCCACCGGATCACAAGGGCTGGCAAGGCTTTCGGAGCCTGGGGAGCGGACACCCGCACAAAGGGTGGCCAGGCGGCCCGGTCTGGGTTTTTTTTCCTTCTTTGAAACGCCTGGTGGGCGGTGCCACCCGATTACAAGGGCTGGCAAGGCTTTCGGAGCCTGGGGAGCGGACACCCGCACAAAGGGTGATCAGGCGGCCCGGTCCGGGTTTTTTCTTCCTTCTATCACACGCCTGGTGGGCGGTGCCACCGGATCACAAGGGCTGGCAAGGCTTTGGGAGCCTGGGGAGCGGACACCTGCACAAAGGGTGGCCAGGCGGCCAGGTCCGGGTTTTTTCTTCTTTCTTTCACACGCCTGGTGGGCGGTGCCACCGGATCACAAGGGCTGGCAAGGCTTTCGGAGCCTGGGGAGCGGACACCCGCACAAAGGGTGGCCAGGTCGCCCGGTCCGCGTTTTTTCTTCTTTTCTTCTTTCTTTCACACGACTGGTGGGCGGTGCCACCCGATCACAAGGGCTGGCAAGGCTTTCGGAGGCTGGGGAGCGGACACCCGCACAAAGGGTGGCCAGGCGGCCCGGTCCGGGTGTTTTCTTCCTTCTTTCAAACGCCTGGTGGGCGGTGCCACCCGATCACAAGGGCTGGCAAGGCTTTCAGAGCCTGGGGAGCAGACACCCGCACAAAAGGTGGCCAGGCGGCCCGGTCCGGGTTTTTTCTTCTTTGTTTCAAACGCCTGGTGGGCGGTGCCATCCGATCACAAGGGCTGGCAAGGCTTTCGGAGCCAGGGGAGCGGACACCCGCACAAAGGGTGGCTAGGCGGCCCGGTCCGTGTTTTTTTCTTCTTTTCTTCTTTCTTTCACATGCCTGGTGGCCGGTGCCACCGGATCACAAGGGCTGGCAAGGCTTTGGGAGCCTGGGGAGCGGACACCTGCACAAAGGGTGGCCAGGCGGCCCGGTCCGGGTTTTTTCCTCTTTCTTTCACACGCCTGGTGGGCGGTGCCACCCGATCAAAGGGGTTGCAAAGCTTTCGGAGCCTGGGGAGCGGACAACCGCACAAAGGGTGGCCAGGTCGCCCGGTCCGCGTTTTTTCTTCTTTTCTTCTTTCTTTCACACCACTGGTAGGCGGTGCCACCCGATCACAAGGGCTGGCAAGGCTTTCGGAGCCTGGGGAGCGGACACCCGCACAAAGGGTGGCCAGGCGGCCCGGTCCGGGTGTTTTCTTCCTTCTTTCAAACGCCTGGTGGGCGGTGCCACCCGATCACAAGGGCTGGCAAGGCTTTCGGAGCCTGGGGAGCAGACACCCGCACAAAGGGTGGCCAGGCGGCCCGGTCCGGGTTTTTCCTTCTTTTCTCCTTTCTTTCACACGCCTGGTGGGCGGTGCCACCCGATCACAAGGGCTGGCAAGGCTTTCGGAGCCTGGGGAGCGGACACCCGCACAAAGGGTGGCCAGGCGGCCCGGTCCGGGTGTTTTCTTCCTTCTTTCAAATGCCTGGTGGGCGGTGCCATCCGATCAAAAGGGCTGGCAAGGCTTTCGGAGCCTGGGGAGCGGACACCCGCACAAAGGGTGGCCAGGTGGCCCGGTCTGGGTTTTTTCTTCTTTCTTTCACACGCCTGGTGGGCGGTGCCACCGGATCACAAGGGCTGGCAAGGCTTTCGGAGCCTGGGGAGCGGACACCCGCACAAAGGGTGGCCAGGTCGCCCGGTCCGCGTTTTTTCTTCTTTTCTTCTTTCTTTCACACGACTGGTGGGCGGTGCCACCCGATCACAAGGGCTGGCAAGGCTTTCGGAGGCTGGGGAGCGGACACCCGCACAAAGGGTGGCCAGGCGGCCCGGTCCGGGTGTTTTCTTCCTTCTTTCAAACGCCTGGTGGGCGGTGCCACCCGATCACAAGGGCTGGCAAGGCTTTCGGAGCATGGGGAGCAGACACCCGCACAAAAGGTGGCCAGGCGGCCCGGTCCGGGTTTTTTCTTCTTTGTTTCAAACGCCTGGTGGGCGGTGCCATCCGATCACAAGGGCTGGCAAGGCTTTCGGAGCCAGGGGAGCGGACACCCGCACAAAGGGTGGCCAGGCGGCCCGGTCCGGGTTTTTTCTTCTTTCTTTCACACGCCTGGTGGGCTTTGCCACGCGATCACAAGGGCTGGCAAGGCTTTCGGAGCCTCGGGAGCAGACACCCGCACAAAGGGTGGCTAGGCGGCCCGGTCCGGGTTTTTTCTTCTTTTCTTCTTTCTTTCACACGCCTGGTGGGCGGTGCCACCCGATCACAAGGGCTGGCAAGGCTTTCGGAGCCTGGGGAGCGGACACCCGCACAAAGGGTGGCCAAGCGGCACGGTCCGGGTTTTTTTTCCTTCTTTGACACGCCTGGTGGGCGGTGCCACCAGATCACAAGGGCTGGCAAGGCTTTCGGAGCCTGGGGAGCGGACACCCGCACAAAGGGTGGCCAGGCGGCCCGGTCCGGGTTTTTTCCTCTTTCTTTCACTCGCCTGGTGGGCGGTTCCACCCGGTCACAAGGGCTGGCAAGGCTTTCGGAGCCTGGGGAGCGGACACCCGCACAAAGGGTGGCCAGGCGGCCCGGTCCGGGTTTTTTCTTCTTTGTTTCAAACGCCTGGTGCGCGGTGCCACCCGATCACAAGGGCTGGCAAGGCTTTCAGAGCCTGGGGAGCGGACACCCGCACAAAGGGTGGCCAGCCGGCCCGGTCCGGGTGTTTTCTCCCTTCTTTCAAACGCCTGGTGGGTGGTGCCACCTGATCACAAGGGCTGACAAGGCTTTCGGAGGCTGGGGAGCAGACACCCGCACAAAGGGTGGCCAGGCGGCCCGGTCCGGGTTTTTCCTTCTTTTCTCCTTTCTTTCACACGCCTGGTGGGCGGTGCCACCCGATCACAAGGGCTGGCAAGGCTTTCGGAGCCTGGGGAGCGGACACCCGCACAAAGGGTGGCCAGGCGGCCCGGTCCGGGTTTTTTTTCCTTCTTTGACACGCCTGGTTGGCGGTGCCACCAGATCACAAGGGCTGGCAAGGCTTTCGGAGCCTGGGGAGCGGACACCCGCACAAAGGGTGGCCAGGCGGCCCGGTCCGGGTTTTTTCTTCTTTGTTTCAAACGCCTGGTGGGCGGTGCCACCCGATCACAAGGGCTGGCAAGGCTTTCGGAGCCTGGGGAGCGGACACCTGCACAAAGGGTGGCCAGGCGGCCCGGTCCGGGTTTTTCTTCCTTCTTTGACACGCCTGGTGGGCGGTGCCACCCGATCACAAGGGCTGGTAAGGCTTTCGAAGCCTGGGGAGCGGACACCCGCACAAAGGGTGGCCAGGCGGCCCGGTCCGGGTGTTTTCTTCCTTCTTTCAAACGCCTGGTGGGCGGTGCCACCCGATCACAAGGGCTGGCAAAGCTTTCGGAGCCTTGGGAGCGGACACCCGCACAAAGGGTGGCCAGGCGGCCCGGTCCGGGTTTTTTCTTCTTTGTTTCAAACGCCTGTTTGGCGGTGCAACCCGATCACAAGGGCTGGAAAGGCTTTCGGAGCCTGGGGAGCGGACACCCGCACAAACGGTGGCCTGGCCGCCCGGTCCGGGTTTTTTCTTCTTTCTTTCACACGCCTGGTGGACGGTGCCACCCGATCACAAGGGCTGACAAGGCTTTCGGAGCCTGGGAAGAAGACACCCGCACAAAGGGTGGCCAGGCGGCCCGGTCCGGGTTTTTCCTTCTTTTCCCCTTTCTTTCACACGCCTGGTGGGTGGTGCCACCCGATCACAAGGGCTGGCAAGGCTTTCGGAGCCTGGGGAGCGGACACCCGCACAAAGGGTGGTCAGGCGGCCCGGTCCGGGTTTTTTTTCCTTCTTTGAAACGCCTGGTGGGCGGTGCCACCCGATCACAAGGGCTGGCAAAGCTTTTGGAGCCTGGGGAGCGGACACCCGCACAAAGGGTGGCCAGGTGGCCCGGTCCGGGTTTTTTTTCCTTCTTTGACACGCCTGGTGGGCGGTGCCACCCGATCACAAGGGCTGGCAAGGCTTTCGGAGCCTGGGGAGCGGACACCCGCACAAAGGGTGGCCAGGCGACCCGGTCCGGGTTTTTTCTTCTTTCTTTCACTCGCCTGGTGGGCGGTTCCACCCGGTCACAAGGGCTGGCAAGGCTTTCGGAGCCTGGGGAGCGGACACCCGCACAAAGGGTGGCCAGGCGGCCCGGTCCGTGTTTTTTCTTCTTTGTTTTAAACGCCTGGTGGGTGGTGCCACCCGATCACAAGGGCTGGCAAGGCTTTCGGAGCCAGGGGAGCGGACACCCGCACAAAGGGTGGCCAGGCGGCCCGGTCCGGGTGTTTTCTTCTTACTTTTACACGCTTGGTGGGCGGTGCCACCCGATCACAAGGGTTGGCAAGGTTTCGGAGCCTGGGGAGCCGACACGCGCACAAAGGGTGGCCAGGCGGCCCGGTCCGCATTTTTTCTTCTTTCTTTCACACGCCTGGTGGGCGGTGCCACCCGATCACAAGGGCTGGCAAGGCTTTCGGAGCCTGGGGAGCGGACACCCGCACAAAGGGTGGCCAGGCGGCCCGGTCCGGGTTTTTTCTTCTTTTCTTCTTTCTTTCACACGCCTGGTGGACGGTGCCACCCGATCACAAGGGCTGGCAAGGCTTTCGGAGCCTGGGGAGCGGACACCCGCAAAAAGGGTGGCCAAGCGGCCCGGTCCGGGTTTTTTTTCCTTCTTTGACACGCCTGGTGGGCGGTGCCACCAGATCACAAGGGCTGGCAAGGCTTTCGGAGCCTGGGGAGCGGACACCCGCACAAAGGGTGGCCAGGCGGCCCGGTCCGGGTTTTTTCTTCTGTCTTTCACTTGCCTGGTGGGCGGTTCCACCCGGTCACAAGGGCTGGCAAGGCTTTCGGAGCCTGGGGAGCGGACACCCGCACAAAGGGTGGCCAGGCGGCCCGGTCCGGGTTTTTTCTTCTTTGTTTCAAACGCCTGGTGGGTGGTGCCACCCGATCACAAGGGCTGGCAAGGCTTTCGGAGCCAGGGGAGCGGACACCCGCACAAAGGGTGGCCAGGCGGCCCGGTCCGGGTGTTTTCTTCCTTCTTTCACACGCGTGGTGGGTGGTGCCACCCGATCACAAGGGCTGACAAGGCTTTCGGAGACAGGGGAGCGGACACCCGCACAAAGGGTGGCCAGGCGGATCGGTCCGGGTGTTTTCTTCCTTCTTTCACAGGCCTGGTGGGCAGTGCCACCCGATCACAAGGGCTGGCAAGGCTTTCGGCGCCTGGGGAGCGGACACCCGCACAAAGGGTGGCCAGGCGGCCCGGTCCGGGTTTTTTTTCCTACTTTTACACGCCTGGTGGGCGGTGCCACCCGATCACAAGGGTTGGCAAGGTTTCGGAGCCTGGGGAGCCGACACGCGCACAAAGGGTGGCCAGGCGGCCCGGTCCGCGTTTTTTCTTCTTTCTTTCACACGCCTCGTGGGCGGTGCCACCCGATCACAAGGGCTGGCAAGGCTTTCGGAGCCTGGGGAGCGGACACCCGCACAAAGGGTGGCCAGGCGGCCCGGTCCGGGTTTTTTCTTCTTTTCTTCTTTCTTTCACGCGCCTGGTGGGCGGTGCCACCCGATCACAAGGGCTGGCAAGGCTTTCGGAGCCTGGGGAGCGGACACCCGCACAAAGGCTGGCCAGGCGGCCCGGTCCGAGTTTTTTTTCCTCCTTTGACACGCCTGGTGGGCGGTGCCACCCGATCACAAGGGCTGACAAGGCTTTTGGAGCCTGGGGAGCAGACACCCGCACAAAGGGTTGCCAGGCGGCCCGGTCCGGGTTTTTCCTTCTTTTCACCTTTCTTTGACACGCCTGGTGGGCGGTGCCACCCGATCACAAGGGCTGGCAAGGCTTTCGGAGCCTGGGGAGCGGACACCCGCACAAAGGGTGGCCAGGCGGCCCGGTCCGGGTTTTTTCTTCTTTCTTTCACACGCCTGGTTGGCGGTGCCATCCGATCACAAGGGCTGGAAAGGCTTTCGGAGCCTGGGGAGCGGACACCCGCACAAAGGGTGGTCAGGCGGCCCGGTCCGGATGTTTTCTTCCTTCTTTCAAACGCCTGGTGCGCGGTGCCACCCGATCACAAGGGCTGGAAAGGCTTTCGCAGCCTGGGGAGCGGACACCCGCACAAAGGGTGGCCAGGCGGTCCGTTCCGGGTTTTTTCTTCTTTCTTTCACACGCCTGGTGGGCGGTGCCACCCGATCACAAGGGCTGGCAAGGCTTTCGGAACCTGGGGAGCGGACACCCGCACAAAGGGTGGCCAGGCGGCCCGGTCTGGGTTTTTTCTTCTTTCTTTCACACGCCTGGTGGGCGGTGCCACCTGATCACAAGGGCTGGCAAGGCTTTCGGAGCCTGGGGAGTGGACACCCGCACAAAGGGTGGCCAGGTGGCCCGGTTCGGGTTTTTTTTCCTTCTTTGAAATGCCTGGTGGGCGGTGACACCCGATCACAAGGGCTGGCAAAGCTTTCGGAGCCTGGGGAGCGGACACCCGCACAAAGGGTGGCCAGGCGGCCCGGTCCGGGTTTTTTCTTCTTTGTTTCAAACGCCTGGTGGGCGGTGCCACCCGATCACAAGGGCTGGCAAGGCTTTCGGAGCCTGGGGAGCGGACACCTGCACAAAGGGTGGCCAGGGGGCCCGGTCCGGGTTTTTCTTCCTTCTTTGACACGCCTGGTGGGCGGTGCCACCCGATCACAAGGGCTGGTAAGGCTTTCGAAGCCTGGGGAGCGGACACCCGCACAAAGGGTGGCCAGGCGGCCCGGTCCGGGTGTTTTCTTCCTTCTTTCAAACGCCTGGTGGGCGGTGCCACCCGATCACAAGGGCTGGCAAAGCTTTCGGAGCCTGGGGAGCGGACACCCGCACAAAGGGTGGCCAGGCGGCCCGGTCCGGGTTTTTTCTTCTTTGTTTCAAACGCCTGGTGGGCGGTGCCACCCGATCACAAGGGCTGGCAAGGCTTTCGGAGCCTGGGGAGCGGACACCCGCACAAACGGTGGCCTGGCGGCCCGGTCCAGGTTTTTTCTTCTTTCTTTCACACGCCTGGTGGACGGTGCCACCCGATCACAAGGGCTGACAAGGCTTTCGGAGCCTGGGGAGAAGACACCCGCACAAAGGGTGGCCAGGCGGCCCGGTCCGGGTTTTTCCTTCTTTTCCCCTTTCTTTCACACGCCTGGTGGGTGGTGCCACCCGATCACAAGGGCTGGCAAGGCTTTCGGAGCCTGGGGAGCGGACACCCGCACAAAGGGTGGCCAGGCGGCCCGGTCCGGGTTTTTTT
This sequence comes from Neolamprologus brichardi, assembly GCF_056152115.1. Taxonomy (NCBI): domain Eukaryota; kingdom Metazoa; phylum Chordata; class Actinopteri; order Cichliformes; family Cichlidae; genus Neolamprologus; species Neolamprologus brichardi. The sequence goes on from NC_142116.1 coordinate 32,450,116, forward strand.
TCCTTCTTTGAAACGCCTGGTGGGCGGTGCCACCCGATCACAAGGGCTGGCAAAGCTTTTGGAGCCTGGGGAGTCGACACCCGCACAAAGGGTGGTCAGGCGGCCCGGTCCGGGTGTTTTCTTCCTTCTTTCAAACGCCTGGTGCGCGGTGCCACCCGATCACAAGGGCTGGATAGGCTTTCGCAGCCTGGGGAGCGGACACCCGCACAAAGGGTGGCCAGGCGGCCCGGTCCGGGTTTTTTCTTCTTTCTTTCACACGCCTGGTGGGCGGTGCCACCCGATCACAAAAGGCTGGCAAGGCTTTCGGCGCCTGGGGAGCGGACACCCGCACAAAGGGTGGCCAGGCGGCCCGGTCCGGGTTTTTTTTCCTACTTTGACACGCCTGGTGGGCGGTGCCACCCGATCACAAGGGCTGGCAAGGTTTCGGAGCCTGGGAAGCCGACACGCGCACAAAGGGTGGCCAGGCGGCCCGGTCCGCGTTTTTTCTTCTTTCTTTCACACGCCTGGTGGGCGGTGCCACCCGATCACAAGGGCTGGCAAGGCTTTCGGAGCCTGGGGAGCGGACACCCGCACAAAGGGTGGCCAGGCGGCCCGGTCCGCGTTTTTTCTTCTTTTCTTCTTTCTTTCACATGCCTTTTGGGCGGTGCCACCCGATCACAAGGGCTGGATAGGCTTTCGCAGCCTGGGGAGCGGACACCCGCACAAAGGGTGGCCAGGTGGCCCGGTCCGGGTTTTTTCTTCTTTCTTTCACACGCCTGGTGGGCGGTGCCACCCGATCACAAGGTCTGGCAAGGCTTTCGGAGCCTGGGGAGCGGACACCCGCACAAAGGGTGGCCAGGCGGCCCGGTCCGCGTTTTTTCTTCTTTCTTTCACACGCCTGGTGGGCGGTGCCACCTGATTACAAGGGCTGGAAAGGCTTTCGGAGCCTGGGGAGCGGACACCTGCACAAAGGGTGGCCAGGCGGCCCGGTCCGGCTTTTTTCTTCTTTTCTTCTTTCTTTCACACGACTGGTGGGCGGTGCCACCCGATCACAAGGGCTGGCAAGGCTTTCGGAGCCTGGGGAGCAGACACCCGCACAAAGGGTGGCCAGGCGGCCCGGTCCGGGTGTTTTCTTCCTTCTTTCAAACGCCTGGTGGGCGGTGCCACCCGATCACAAGGGCTGGCAAGGCTTTCGGAGCCTGGAGAGCGGACGCCCGCACAAAGGGTGGCCAGGTGGCCCGGTCCGGGTTTTTTTTCCTTCTTTGAAACGCCTGGTGGGCGGTGCCACCCGATCACAAGGGCTGGCAAAGCTTTTGGAGCCTTGGGAGCCGACACCCGCACAAAGGTTGGCCAGGCGGCCCGGTCCGGGTTTTTTTTCCTTCTTTGACACGCCTGGTGGGCGGTGCCACCCGATCACAAGGGCTGGCAAGGCTTTCGGTGTTACGGTTCTGGGTCAGTGTTGACCTAGCATTTTGAGTTTCTTATGTTTTGGTTTATTTTTGCATTATGGATTGTTTCCTGATGTTCTGGTGCTTTGTTTATTATTATTATCATTACAGATCTGTTTCTGTTCTTGGTGAAGGATCAGTTCTTTGGTTTTGGGTTCTTATGTGTATTGCAGTTTCTGTTGAGTGTCTGGTCTGTCTCTCAGTGTCATGTCTGCATCTTTATTTAGTGGTTTCTGATTTCCTGCTTTATTGTGAAAGTCTTTGTCTTATGTTAGTGTGTGCAGCTTAGCTTCCCCTGTCTCGTTAGCCCTGATCTCTCCCAGCTGTGTCTCCCTCCTGTTACCCATTCCCTGATTACCACCCTGTGTATATTAGCCCTGTGTTGTCCTCAACCCAGTGTCGCGTCGTACCCTCAGATCCTGCCTGTGTGTTCCAGTTAGTGTTTCATGTTTGGTTTCTGTTTTGTTGGTGCCAGCAATAAAGCTGTGGTTTTCAGTTATATTTCCGTCTCAGAGTCCTGCACTTGGATCCACATCTCCACCTTCCTGCACACAGAGCCCTGACAGAACGACGCGACCATAACATGGATCCAGCGGACTCTGCTCACCTCGAGAGAGAGGTAGACCTTGCTCGCATCCTCGGACTAATGACTCGCATAAGCCACGCCTCGGATTTGCAGACATTCTCAGTCGGGTTGAATGCCATACAAGCCGTATTCGACAGAAATCCTCAACTGCGCCAGCTTTCTATTGCCTCGGAGTTCAGCCGTTCGCTGACCCAGGCTAAGGAGGCAGTCAAAGCCCGGGAGCTGGCCCAATTCACCCTCATCTCCTCATCCACACTGCTTCAGTCACAGCGAGCAAGCCCTCTCACGCCGCCGCAGCGGACGGAACTTTCTACAGCCCCGCTGCAGCAGCTACAGTCGCAGCATCGGACTCCTTCCTCCCTCACGTCTGGTTCCGACCACCCCTCACCTGCCTCATGCCTGGCAGGAATGTGGTCGGAGGATGAGGGCCCAGTCACTGTTGCTCCGACACCCTCCGTTTTTTCTGTCTCTCCCGTTTCCAAGAAAAAGCGGCGTTCTCGTCGTCGCCATCCCTCACCGCGACCGGAGTCTAGTTTCTGCTTTGAACAGCTGGACGTGGTGAGTGAACAGGACAATTTTCACCCAGCTTCTTCTACGCTGGGAATTTTATGCCCAGAGCCAGTAAAACATGAGTTTGTTAACTCCGTGGCTGTTTACTCTGAGTCTGTAGAATTAGAAACTGACGGTCCTAAGATGGCTGACTCTGAGGCTACTTTTCAGGACTCTGACCATTCTAATGGTTTTCCTTTGGTTCCTTTCAAATTTGAGAAAGTTCAGGGGTCAGATGGTCTTATTTCACTAGAGTCGAACGAAGTTTTGTGTTTAGTAACTGAGAGTGGTGTGTCTGGGTTTCATTCCGAAAAGGCCGGAGTTTCAGTTTTTACTCCTCAGCCAAGTTATGTTGATCCCGAGCCTCCTGTTTTTGGATCAGTTAATACTGAGCTTTCAGATGTCATGCGTGGATCGGTTATGGAAATTTGTGACCTTGACAATACTAATCTCACTCAGGATATTAAAAGTTCCGTCCAGAAGACTGGCTGCTGCTCCACACAAAAGACAATCTTTCCAACCACTGATCTAAACATGGGCCGCTTAATTTCCCAGCTAAATGCTTTCAACCCTGTTCAGGCTACACATTGTGAAACTGTTGTTGATGTTGCTTCACCCACGTGCTGTGCGGCCTCCCAGCCAGTTCAGTCTGTGACTACCTGTGACAAATTTCATGTTCCTATAACCTCTCCTGAGTTAAAAATCGCTAGCCCAGAGACTGCCAATTCAGAGTCTGTTTGTGCAACTCATTGTGAAGTCTTTAACACTGTGCATTCTGTGACTGTCCAGTCTAAGAGCACCAAGGCGTCGTCTGCTATAAACAAGCTGGCAAAAGAACTTGGTGTAAATACTGCAGAGTTGGTTGCTCTAGTTAAAGTCTTAGTTCCCCGATCTTGTTTGTTTGACTCTGTGCACCACGCTTTTCAGCCAGTAGTCCTGGAAGCTTTGTGTGCAACTTCCCAGGCTGCGTTTTGTAAGACTGTGTTTAATGTTGCTTCACACCCAGTTTATTCAAACACTGCTTGCATGAAGGCTCCAGCACCTGTGACTGCTCCTGAACTCACTTTTTCTAAGACTGTTAATGTCAACCTGGATGTTTTAAGAGTAGCAGTTCTACCAAGTTCAGCCTGCCACAAGTCTTTGTTTTCTAGGACCATGTCTGGTACCATAAACCTGTTTTTTCCTGTGACAGTTACTGCTCCACTGCCCAGTTCTCAGTCTCCAGTTTTGGTTCCCAGGACGGCTGGGGCCCAGCTTTCCCTTGCACCCATACCGGTCCCTTGGGTGGGGGTGGCTGGGGTCCAGCTCGACCCTGCTTCAGTTCCCAGGCAAACTGAGGCTCCGTTCATCCCTGCTTCCGTACCCATTTCTCGGGTGGGGATGGCGGGCGCCCAGTCGTTGTCTGTGCGTGTTCCAGTTCCTCGGGTGGGAGCAGCGGAGGTCCAGCTCGCTCCTGCACCCACACCGGCTCCCAGGGTGAGGGCGGCGGCCAGAACACAGCTCGTCCCCGCACCTGTATCTGTTCTTCAGGTGGGGATGGCTGGTGCTCAGCCGGGCCTAGTACCTGCACCTGTTCCTGTTCCCCGGAGGAGAGCTGCTGAAAATCGGTTGTCTGCTCAGTCACGAGTTCAACAACCATCATTACAACCATCACTACAACTTCTGTTCCAATCAGGAGAACCCAGCCAGCCTCCTGCCTCGTCGGCTGGAGGGCCTGAGGAGCCCATCCTGCCTCAAGTTTCGTCAGCTGGGGGTTCGGGAGAACCCAGCCAGCCTCAAGTGTTGTCGTCAGCTGGGGGTTCGGGAGAACCCAGCCAGCCTCAAGTGTTGTCGTCGTCAGCTGGGGGTTCGGGAGAACCCAGCCAGCCTCAAGTGTTGTCGTCGTCAGCTGGGGGTTCGGGAGAACCCAGCCAGCCTCAAGTGGTGTCGTCGTCAGCTGGGGGTTCGGGAGAACCCAGCCAGCCTCAAGTGGTGTCGTCGTCAGCTGGGGGTTCGGGAGAACCCAGCCAGCCTCAAGTGGTGTCGTCGTCAGCTGGGGGTTCGGGAGAACCCAGCCAGCCTCAAGTGGTGTCGTCGTCAGCTGGAGGGCCCGAGGAGCCCAGCCAGCCTCGTGTCTCGTCTGCTGGAGGGCCCGAGGAGCCCAGCCAGCCTCGTGTCTCGTCAGCTGGAGGGCCCGAGGAGCCCAGCCAGCCTCGTGTCTCGTCTGCTGGAGGGCCCGAGGAGCCCGTCCAGCCTCGTGTCTCGTCTGCTGGAGGGCCCGAGGAGCCCGTCCAGCCTCGTGTCTCGTCAGCTGGAGGGCCCGAGGAGCCCGTCCAGCCTCCCGCCTCGTCTGCTGGGGGTCCTGGAGGACCCAGCAAGCACGTCCTCATGTCAGCTGATGGTCCGGGGACGTCTGTTCAGCCGTCACCAGCTGAATCATCCCCTGCGACTTCTACACCGTCAGCGGCTGCATCCGCATCATCGCCGGCTGCATCCGCATCATCGCCGGCTGCATCCGCATCATCGCCGGCTGCATCCGCATCATCGCCGGCTGCATCGCCGCCGTCAGGTTCCGCAGCCGTCCCACCGCCGGCAGGTCCTGCCTCTGTGTCGTCATCCACGTCTGGTCCTGTGTCGTCATCCACGTCTGGTCCTGTGTCGTCATCCACGTCTGGTCCTGTGTCGTCATCCACGTCTGGTCCTGCGGTTGCAACACTGCCGTCAGAGCCAGCTGGGCCTGTTCCGCCTCGCCTCTGCCGGCCGCTTTCCGGGCCTCTGGATCGGCATCATGGCTGTCGAGGGCGGCCTCCTGGACGAGGTCGTCGTCGCCGCTGGCTTCGTGGCCGGCCTCCGGACCAGCTCTGTCATCGTCGCCGCTGGCTTCGTGGCCGGCCTCCAGAACTGTCTCGGTCTTTGTGTTGTCGACCCCTGGGTCGACCCCCAGACCTTGTTGTGGACTCATGAATGATCTTCTTTCGTGTTGGACTGTTTTCTTATGTTTATAGACCGTTCTAGACTTGTGCTCCTTGTGTTGTGTTTTGTTTCGGGCCCTCCGTCCTGGACCCCCTCCGCCCGCCCTGGTTTGGTGCTCTTGTTTTGTTCTGTTTTTTTTCGTTGGGGCTGTCGGGGGCCAGCACTTGGAGGGGGGGTACTGTTACGGTTCTGGGTCAGTGTTGACCTAGCATTTTGAGTTTCTTATGTTTTGGTTTATTTTTGCATTATGGATTGTTTCCTGATGTTCTGGTGCTTTGTTTATTATTATTATCATTACAGATCTGTTTCTGTTCTTGGTGAAGGATCAGTTCTTTGGTTTTGGGTTCTTATGTGTATTGCAGTTTCTGTTGAGTGTCTGGTCTGTCTCTCAGTGTCATGTCTGCATCTTTATTTAGTGGTTTCTGATTTCCTGCTTTATTGTGAAAGTCTTTGTCTTATGTTAGTGTGTGCAGCTTAGCTTCCCCTGTCTCGTTAGCCCTGATCTCTCCCAGCTGTGTCTCCCTCCTGTTACCCATTCCCTGATTACCACCCTGTGTATATTAGCCCTGTGTTGTCCTCAACCCAGTGTCGCGTCGTACCCTCAGATCCTGCCTGTGTGTTCCAGTTAGTGTTTCATGTTTGGTTTCTGTTTTGTTGGTGCCAGCAATAAAGCTGTGGTTTTCAGTTATATTTCCGTCTCAGAGTCCTGCACTTGGATCCACATCTCCACCTTCCTGCACACAGAGCCCTGACATTCGGAGCCTGGGGAGCGGACACCCGCACAAAGGGTGGCCAGGCGGCCCGGTCCGCGTTTTTTCTTCTTTCTTTCACACGCCTGGTGGGCGGTGCCACCCGATCACAAGGGCTGGCAAGGCTTTCGGCGCCTGGGGAGCGGACACCCGCACAAAGGGTGGCCAGGCGGCCCGGTCCGGGTTTTTTTTCCTACTTTGACACGCCTGGTGGGCGGTGCCACCCGATCACAAGGGCTGGCAAGGTTTCGGAGCCTGGGGAGCCGACACGCGCACAAAGGGTGGCCAGGCGGCCCGGTCCACGTTTTTTCTTCTTTCTTTCACACGCCTGGTGGGCGGTGCCACCCGATCACAAGGGCTGGCAAGGCTTTCGGAGCCTGGGGAGCGTACACCCGCACAAAGGGTGGCCAGGCGGCCCGGTCCGCGTTTTTTCTTCTTTTCTTCTTTCTTTCACATGCCTGTTGGGCGGTGCCACCCGATCACAAGGGCTGGATAGGCTTTCGCAGCCTGGGGAGCGGACACCCGCACAAAGGGTGGCCAGGTGGCCCGGTCCGGGTTTTTTCTTCTTTCTTTCACACGCCTGGTGGGCGGTGCCACCCGATCACAAGGTCTGGCAAGGCTTTCGGAGCCTGGGGAGCGGACACCCGCACAAAGGGTGGCCAGGCGGCCCGGTCCGCGTTTTTTCTTCTTTCTTTCACACGCCTGGTGGGCGGTGCCACCTGATCACAAGGGCTGGCAAGGCTTTCGGAGCCTGGGGAGCGGACACCCGCACAAAGGGTGGCCAGGCGGCCCGGTCCGGGTTTTTCTTCCTTCTTTGACACGCCTGGTGGGCGGTGCCACCCGATCACAAGGGCTGGCAAGGCTTTCGAAGCCTGGGGAGCGGACACCCGCACAAAGGGTGGCCAGGCGGCCCGGTCCGGGTTTTTCTTCCTTCTTTGACACGCCTGGTGGGCGGTGCCACCCGATCACAAGGGCTGGCAAGGCTTTCGAAGCCTGGGGAGCGGACACCCGCACAAAGGGTGGCCAGGCGGCCCGGTCCGGGTTTTTCTTCCTTCTTTGACACGCCTGGTGGGCGGTGCCACCCGATCACAAGGGCTGGCAAGGCTTTCGGAGCCTGGGGAGCGGACACCCGCACAAAGCGTGGCCAGGCGGCCCGGTCCGGGTTTTTCTTCCTTCTTTGACACGCCTGGTGGGCGGTGCCACCCGATCACAAGGGCTGGCAAGGCTTTCGGAGCCTGGGGAGCGGACACCCGCACAAAGGGTGGCCAGGCGGCCCGGTCCGGGTTTTTTCTTCCTTCTATCACACGCCTGGTGGGCGGTGCCACCCGATCACAAGGGCTGGCAAGGCTTTCGGAGCCTGGGGAGCGGACACCCGCACAAAGGGTGGCTAGGCGGCCCGGTCCGTGTTTTTTTCTTCTTTTCTTCTTTCTTTCACATGCCTGGTGGCCGGTGCCACCGGATCACAAGGGCTGGCAAGGCTTTGGGAGCCTGGGGAGCGGACACCTGCACAAAGGGTGGCCAGGCGGCCCGGTCCGGGTTTTTTCCTCTTTCTTTCACACGCCTGGTGGGCGGTGCCACCCGATCACAAGGGCTGGCAAGGCTTTCGGAGCCTGGGGAGCGGACAACCGCACAAAGGGTGGCCAGGTCGCCCGGTCCGCGTTTTTTCTTCTTTTCTTCTTTCTTTCACACCACTGGTGGGCGGTGCCACCCGATCACAAGGGCTGGCAAGGCTTTCGGAGCCTGGGGAGCGGACACCCGCACAAAGGGTGGCCAGGCGGCCCGGTCCGGGTGTTTTCTTCCTTCTTTCAAACGCCTGGTGGGCGGTGCCACCCGATCACAAGGGCTGGCAAGGCTTTCGGAGCCTGGGGAGCAGACACCCGCACAAAGGGTGGCCAGGCGGCCCGGTCCGGGTTTTTTCTTCCTTCTATCACACGCCTGGTGGGCGGTGCCACCCGATCACAAGGGCTGTCAAGGGTTTCGGAGCCTGGGGAGCGGACACCCGCACAAAGGGTGGCTGGGCGGCCCGGTCCGTGTTTTTTTCTTCTTTTCTTCTTTCTTTCACATGCCTGGTGGCCGGTGCCACCGGATCACAAGGGCTGGCAAGGCTTTGGGAGCCTGGGGAGCGGACACCTGCACAAAGGGTGGCCAGGCGGCCCGGTCCGGGTTTTTTCCTCTTTCTTTCACACGCCTGGTGGGCGGTGCCACCCGATCACAAGGGCTGGCAAGGCTTTCGGAGCCTGGGGAGCGGACAACCGCACAAAGGGTGGCCAGGTCGCCCGGTCCGCGTTTTTTCTTCTTTTCTTCTTTCTTTCACACCACTGGTAGGCGGTGCCACCCGATCACAAGGGCTGGCAAGGCTTTCGGAGCCTGGGGAGCGGACACCCGCACAAAGGGTGGCCAGGCGGCCCGGTCCGGGTGTTTTCTTCCTTCTTTCAAACGCCTGGTGGGCGGTGCCACCCGATCACAAGGGCTGGCAAGGCTTTCGGAGCCTGGGGAGCAGACACCCGCACAAAGGGTGGCCAGGCGGCCCGGTCCGGGTTTTTCCTTCTTTTCTCCTTTCTTTCACACGCCTGGTGGGCGGTGCCACCGGATCACAAGGGCTGGCAAGGCTTTCGGAGCCTGGGGAGCGGACACCCGCACAAAGGGTGGCCAGGCGGCCCGGTCTGGGTTTTTTTTCCTTCTTTGAAACGCCTGGTGGGCGGTGCCACCCGATTACAAGGGCTGGCAAGGCTTTCGGAGCCTGGGGAGCGGACACCCGCACAAAGGGTGATCAGGCGGCCCGGTCCGGGTTTTTTCTTCCTTCTATCACACGCCTGGTGGGCGGTGCCACCCGATCACAAGGGCTGGCAAGGCTTTCGGAGCCTGGGGAGCGGACACCCGCACAAAGGGTGGCCAGGCGGCCCGGTCCGGGTTTTTCCTTCTTTTCTCCTTTCTTTCACACGCCTGGTGGGCGGTGCCACCGGATCACAAGGGCTGGCAAGGCTTTCGGAGCCTGGGGAGCGGACACCCGCACAAAGGGTGGCCAGGCGGCCCGGTCTGGGTTTTTTTTCCTTCTTTGAAACGCCTGGTGGGCGGTGCCACCCGATTACAAGGGCTGGCAAGGCTTTCGGAGCCTGGGGAGCGGACACCCGCACAAAGGGTGATCAGGCGGCCCGGTCCGGGTTTTTTCTTCCTTCTATCACACGCCTGGTGGGCGGTGCCACCGGATCACAAGGGCTGGCAAGGCTTTCGGAGCCTGGGGAGCGGACACCCGCACAAAGGGTGGCCAGGCGGCCCGGTCCGGGTTTTTTCCTCTTTCTTTCACACGCCTGGTGGGCGGTGCCACCCGATCACAAGGGCTGGCAAGGCTTTCGGAGCCTGGGGAGCGGACAACCGCACAAAGGGTGGCCAGGTCGCCCGGTCCGCGTTTTTTCTTCTTTTCTTCTTTCTTTCACACCACTGGTGGGCGGTGCCACCCGATCACAAGGGCTGGCAAGGCTTTCGGAGCCTGGGGAGCGGACACCCGCACAAAGGGTGGCCAGGCGGCCCGGTCCGGGTGTTTTCTTCCTTCTTTCAAACGCCTGGTGGGCGGTGCCACCCGATCACAAGGGCTGGCAAGGCTTTCGGAGCCTGGGGAGCAGACACCCGCACAAAGGGTGGCCAGGCGGCCCGGTCCGGGTTTTTTCTTCCTTCTATCACACGCCTGGTGGGCGGTGCCACCCGATCACAAGGGCTGTCAAGGGTTTCGGAGCCTGGGGAGCGGACACCCGCACAAAGGGTGGCTGGGCGGCCCGGTCCGTGTTTTTTTCTTCTTTTCTTCTTTCTTTCACATGCCTGGTGGCCGGTGCCACCGGATCACAAGGGCTGGCAAGGCTTTGGGAGCCTGGGGAGCGGACACCTGCACAAAGGGTGGCCAGGCGGCCCGGTCCGGGTTTTTTCCTCTTTCTTTCACACGCCTGGTGGGCGGTGCCACCCGATCACAAGGGCTGGCAAGGCTTTCGGAGCCTGGGGAGCGGACAACCGCACAAAGGGTGGCCAGGTCGCCCGGTCCGCGTTTTTTCTTCTTTTCTTCTTTCTTTCACACCACTGGTAGGCGGTGCCACCCGATCACAAGGGCTGGCAAGGCTTTCGGAGCCTGGGGAGCGGACACCCGCACAAAGGGTGGCCAGGCGGCCCGGTCCGGGTGTTTTCTTCCTTCTTTCAAACGCCTGGTGGGCGGTGCCACCCGATCACAAGGGCTGGCAAGGCTTTCGGAGCCTGGGGAGCAGACACCCGCACAAAGGGTGGCCAGGCGGCCCGGTCCGGGTTTTTCCTTCTTTTCTCCTTTCTTTCACACGCCTGGTGGGCGGTGCCACCGGATCACAAGGGCTGGCAAGGCTTTCGGAGCCTGGGGAGCGGACACCCGCACAAAGGGTGGCCAGGCGGCCCGGTCTGGGTTTTTTTTCCTTCTTTGAAACGCCTGGTGGGCGGTGCCACCCGATTACAAGGGCTGGCAAGGCTTTCGGAGCCTGGGGAGCGGACACCCGCACAAAGGGTGATCAGGCGGCCCGGTCCGGGTTTTTTCTTCCTTCTATCACACGCCTGGTGGGCGGTGCCACCCGATCACAAGGGCTGGCAAGGCTTTCGGAGCCTGGGGAGCGGACACCCGCACAAAGGGTGGCCAGGCGGCCCGGTCCGGGTTTTTCCTTCTTTTCTCCTTTCTTTCACACGCCTGGTGGGCGGTGTCACCGGATCACAAGGGCTGGCAAGGCTTTCGGAGCCTGGGGAGCGGACACCCGCACAAAGGGTGGCCAGGCGGCCCGGTCTGGGTTTTTTTTCCTTCTTTGAAACGCCTGGTGGGCGGTGCCACCCGATTACAAGGGCTGGCAAGGCTTTCGGAGCCTGGGGAGCGGACACCCGCACAAAGGGTGATCAGGCGGCCCGGTCCGGGTTTTTTCTTCCTTCTATCACACGCCTGGTGGGCGGTGCCACCGGATCACAAGGGCTGGCAAGGCTTTGGGAGCCTGGGGAGCGGACACCTGCACAAAGGGTGGCCAGGCGGCCAGGTCCGGGTTTTTTCTTCTTTCTTTCACACGCCTGGTGGGCGGTGCCACCGGATCACAAGGGCTGGCAAGGCTTTCGGAGCCTGGGGAGCGGACACCCGCACAAAGGGTGGCCAGGTCGCCCGGTCCGCGTTTTTTCTTCTTTTCTTCTTTCTTTCACACGACTGGTGGGCGGTGCCACCCGATCACAAGGGCTGGCAAGGCTTTCGGAGGCTGGGGAGCGGACACCCGCACAAAGGGTGGCCAGGCGGCCCGGTCCGGGTGTTTTCTTCCTTCTTTCAAACGCCTGGTGGGCGGTGCCACCCGATCACAAGGGCTGGCAAGGCTTTCAGAGCCTGGGGAGCAGACACCCGCACAAAAGGTGGCCAGGCGGCCCGGTCCGGGTTTTTTCTTCTTTGTTTCAAACGCCTGGTGGGCGGTGCCATCCGATCACAAGGGCTGGCAAGGCTTTCGGAGCCAGGGGAGCGGACACCCGCACAAAGGGTGGCTAGGCGGCCCGGTCCGTGTTTTTTTCTTCTTTTCTTCTTTCTTTCACATGCCTGGTGGCCGGTGCCACCGGATCACAAGGGCTGGCAAGGCTTTGGGAGCCTGGGGAGCGGACACCTGCACAAAGGGTGGCCAGGCGGCCCGGTCCGGGTTTTTTCCTCTTTCTTTCACACGCCTGGTGGGCGGTGCCACCCGATCAAAGGGGTTGCAAAGCTTTCGGAGCCTGGGGAGCGGACAACCGCACAAAGGGTGGCCAGGTCGCCCGGTCCGCGTTTTTTCTTCTTTTCTTCTTTCTTTCACACCACTGGTAGGCGGTGCCACCCGATCACAAGGGCTGGCAAGGCTTTCGGAGCCTGGGGAGCGGACACCCGCACAAAGGGTGGCCAGGCGGCCCGGTCCGGGTGTTTTCTTCCTTCTTTCAAACGCCTGGTGGGCGGTGCCACCCGATCACAAGGGCTGGCAAGGCTTTCGGAGCCTGGGGAGCAGACACCCGCACAAAGGGTGGCCAGGCGGCCCGGTCCGGGTTTTTCCTTCTTTTCTCCTTTCTTTCACACGCCTGGTGGGCGGTGCCACCCGATCACAAGGGCTGGCAAGGCTTTCGGAGCCTGGGGAGCGGACACCCGCACAAAGGGTGGCCAGGCGGCCCGGTCCGGGTGTTTTCTTCCTTCTTTCAAATGCCTGGTGGGCGGTGCCATCCGATCAAAAGGGCTGGCAAGGCTTTCGGAGCCTGGGGAGCGGACACCCGCACAAAGGGTGGCCAGGTGGCCCGGTCTGGGTTTTTTTTCCTTCTTTGAAACGCCTGGTGGGCGGTGCCACCCGATTACAAGGGCTGGCAAGGCTTTCGGAGCCTGGGGAGCGGACACCCGCACAAAGGGTGGCCAGGCGGCCCGGTCCGGGTTTTTTCTTCCTTCTATCACACGCCTGGTGGGCGGTGCCACCCGATCACAAGGGCTGGCAAGGCTTTCGGAGCCTGGGGAGCGGACACCCGCACAAAGGGTGGCTAGGCGGCCCGGTCCGTGTTTTTTTCTTCTTTTCTTCTTTCTTTCACATGCCTGGTGGCCGGTGCCACCGGATCACAAGGGCTGGCAAGGCTTTGGGAGCCTGGGGAGCGGACACCTGCACAAAGGGTGGCCAGGCGGCCAGGTCCGGGTTTTTTCTTCTTTCTTTCACACGCCTGGTGGGCGGTGCCACCGGATCACAAGGGCTGGCAAGGCTTTCGGAGCCTGGGGAGCGGACACCCGCACAAAGGGTGGCCAGGTCGCCCGGTCCGCGTTTTTTCTTCTTTTCTTCTTTCTTTCACACGACTGGTGGGCGGTGCCACCCGATCACAAGGGCTGGCAAGGCTTTCGGAGGCTGGGGAGCGGACACCCGCACAAAGGGTGGCCAGGCGGCCCGGTCCGGGTGTTTTCTTCCTTCTTTCAAACGCCTGGTGGGCGGTGCCACCCGATCACAAGGGCTGGCAAGGCTTTCGGAGCCTGGGGAGCAGACACCCGCACAAAAGGTGGCCAGGCGGCCCGGTCCGGGTTTTTTCTTCTTTGTTTCAAACGCCTGGTGGGCGGTGCCATCCGATCACAAGGGCTGGCAAGGCTTTCGGAGCCAGGGGAGCGGACACCCGCACAAAGGGTGGCCAGGCGGCCCGGTCCGGGTTTTTTCTTCTTTCTTTCACACGCCTGGTGGGCTTTGCCACGCGATCACAAGGGCTGGCAAGGCTTTCGGAGCCTCGGGAGCAGACACCCGCACAAAGGGTGGCCAGGCGGCCCGGTCCGGGTTTTTCCTTCTTTTCTCCTTTCTTTCACACGCCTGGTGGGCGGTGCCACCCGATCACAAGGGCTGGCAAGGCTTTCGGAGCCTGGGGAGCGGACACCCGCACAAAGGGTGGCCAGGCGGCCCGGTCCGGGTTTTTCTTCCTTCTTTGACACGCCTGGTGGGCGGTGCCACCCGATCACAAGGGCTGGCAAGGCTTTCGAAGCCTGGGGAGCGGACACCCGCACAAAGGGTGGCCAGGCGGCCCGGTCCGGGTGTTTTCTTCCTTCTTTCAAACGCCTGGTGGGCGGTGCCACCTGATCACAAGGGCTGGCAAAGCTTTCGGAGCCTGGGGAGAGGACACCCGCACAAAGGGTGGCCAGGCGGCCCGGTCCGGGTTTTTTCTTCTTTGTTTCAAACGCCTGGTGGGCGGTGCCACCCGATCACAAGGGCTGGCAAGGCTTTCGGAGCCTGGGGAGCGGACACCCGCACAAACGGTGGCCTGGCGGACCGGTCCGGGTTTTTTCTTCTTTCTTTCACACGCCTGGTGGACGGTGCCACCCGATCACAAGGGCTGACAAGGCTTTCGGAGCCTGGGGAGAAGACACCCGCACAAAGGGTGGCCAGGCGGCCCGGTCCGGGTTTTTCCTTCTTTTCCCCTTTCTTTCACACGCCTGGTGGGTGGTGCCACCCGATCACAAGGGCTGGCAAGGCTTTCGGAGCCTGGGGAGCGGACACCCGCACAAAGGGTGGCCAGGCAGCCCGGTCCGGGTGTTTTCTTCCTTCTTTCAAACGCCTGGTGGGCGGTGCCACCCGATCACAAGGGCTGGCAAAGCTTTTGGAGCCTGGGGAGCCGACACCCGCACAAAGGGTGGCCAGGCGCCCCGGTCCGGGTTTTTTTTCCTTCTTTGACACCCCTGGTGGGCGGTGCAACCCGATCACAAGGGCTGGCAAGGCTTTCGGAGCCTGGGGAGCGGACACCCGCACAAAGGGTGGCCAGGCGGCCCGGTCCGCGTTTTTTCTTCTTTCTTTCACACGCCTGGTGGGCGGTGTCACCCGATCACAAGGGCTGGCAAGGCTTTCGGCGCCTGGGGAGCGGACACCCGCACAAAGGGTGGCCAGGCGGCCCGGTCCGGGTTTTTTTTCCTACTTTGACACGCCTGGTGGGCGGTGCCACCCGATCACAAGGGCTGGCAAGGTTTTGGAGCCTGGGGAGCCGACACGCGCACAAAGGGTGGCCAGGCGGCCCGGTCCGCGTTTTTTCTTCTTTCTTTCACACGCCTGGTGGGCGGTGCCACCCGATCACAAGGGCTGGCAAGGCTTTCGGAGCCTGGGGAGCGTACACCCGCACAAAGGGTGGCCAGGCGGCCCGGTCCGGCTTTTTTCTTCTTTCTTTCACACGCCTGGTGGGCGGTGCCACCCGATCACAAGGGCTGGCAAGGCTTTCGGCGCCTGGGGAGCGGACGCCCGCACAAAGGGTGGCCAGGCGGCCCGGTCCGGGTTTTTTCCGCTTTCTTTCACACGCCTGGTGGGCGGTGCCACCCGATCACAAGGGCTGGCAAGGCTTTCGGAGCCTGGGGAGCGGACACCCGCACAAAGGGTGGCCAGGCGGCCCGGTCCGCGTTTTTTCTTCTTTTCTTCTTTCTTTCACATGCCTGGTGGGCGGTGCCACCCGATCACAAGGGCTTGATAGGCTTTCGCAGCCTGGGGAGCGGACACACGCACAAAGGGTGGCCAGGTGGCCCGGTCCGGGTTTTTTCTTCTTTCTTTCACACGCCTGGTGGGCGGTGCCACCCGATCACAAGGTCTGGCAAGGCTTTCGGAGCCTGGGGAGCGGACACCCGCACAAAGGGTGGCCAGGCGGCCCGGTCCGCGTTTTTTCTTCTTTCTTTCACACGCCTGGTGGGCGCTGCCACCCGATCACAAGGGCTGGCAAGGCTTTCGGAGCCTGGGGAGCGGACACCTGCACAAAGGGTGGCCAGGCGGCCCGGTCCGGCTTTTTTCTTCTTTTCTTCTTTCTTTCACACGACTGGTGGGCGGTGCCACCCGATCACAAGGGCTGGCAAGGCTTTTGGAGCCTGGGGAGCAGACACCCGCACAAAGGGTGGCCAGGCGGCCCTGTCCGGGTGTTTTCTTCCTTCTTTCAAACGCCTGGTGGGCGGTGCCACCCGATCACAAGGGCTGGCAAGGCTTTCGGAGCCTGGGGAGCGGACAACCGCACAAAGGGTGGTCAGGTCGCCCGGTCCGCGTTTTTTCTTCTTTTCTTCTTTCTTTCACACGACTGGTGGGCGGTGCCACCCGATCACAAGGGCTGGCAAGGCTTTCGGAGCCTGGGGAGCGGACACCCGCACAAAGGGTGGCCAGGCGGCCCGGTCCGGGTGTTTTCTTCCTTCTTTCAAACGCCTGGTGGGCGGTGCCACCCGATCACAAGGGCTGGCAAGGCTTTCGGAGCCTGGGGAGCAGACACCCGCACAAAGGGTGGCCAGGCGGCCCGGTCCGGGTGTTTTCTTCCTTCTTTCAAATGCCTGGTGGGCGGTGCCACCCGATCACAAGGGCTGGCAAGGCTTTCGGAGCCTGGGGAGCGGACACCCGCACAAAGGGTGGCAAGGTGGCCCAGTCCGGGTTTTTTTTCCTTCTTTGAAACGCCTGGTGGGCGGTGCCACCCGATCACAAGGGCTGGCAAAGCTTTTGGAGCCTGGGGAGCCGACACCCGCACAAAGGGTGGCCAGGCGCCCCGGTCCGGGTTTTTTTTCCTTCTTTGACACCCCTGGTGGGCGGTGCAACCCGATCACAAGGGCTTGCAAGGCTTTCGGAGCCTGGGGAGCGGACACCCGCACAAAGGGTGGCAAGGCGGCCCGGTCCGCGTTTTTTCTTCTTTCTTTCACACGCCTGGTGGGCGGTGCCACCCGATCACAAGGGCTGGCAAGGCTTTCGGCGCCTGGGGAGCGGACACCCGCACAAAGGGTGGCCAGGCGGCCCGGTCCGGGTTTTTTTTCCTACTTTGACACGCCTGGTGGGCGGTGCCACCCGATCACAAGGGTTGGCAAGGTTTTGGAGCCTGGGGAGCCGACACGCGCACAAAGGGTGGCCAGGCGGCCCGGTCCGCGTTTTTTCTTCTTTCTTTCACACGCCTGGTGGGCGGTGCCACCCGATCACAAGGGCTGGCAAGGCTTTCGGAGCCTGGGGAGCGTACACCCGCACAAAGGGTGGCCAGGCGGCCCGGTCCGGCTTTTTTCTTCTTTCTTTCACACGCCTGGTGGGCGGTGCCACCCGATCACAAGGGCTGGCAAGGCTTTCGGAGCCTGGGGAGCGGACACCCGCACAAAGGGTGGCCAGGCGGCCCGGTCCGGGTTTTTTCCGCTTTCTTTCACACGCCTGGTGGGCGGTGCCACCCGATCACAAGGGCATGCAAGGCTTTCGGAGCCTGGGGAGCGGACACCCGCACAAAGGGTGGCCAGGCGGCCCGGTCCGCGTTTTTTCTTCTTTTCTTCTTTCTTTCAAATGCCTGGTGGGCGGTGCCACCCGATCACAAGGGCTGGATAGGCTTTCGCAGCCTGCGGAGCGGACACCCGAACAAAGGGTGGCCAGGTGGCCCGGTCCGGGTTTTTTCTTCTTTCTTTCACACGCCTGGTGGGCGGTGCCACCCGATCACAAGGTCTGGCAAGGCTTTCGGAGGCTGGGGAGCGGACACCCGCACAAAGGGTGGCCAGGCGGCCCGGTCCGGGTTTTTTCTTCTTTCTTTCACACCCCTGGTGGGCGGTGCCACCCGATCACAAGGGCTGGCAAGGCTTTCGGAGCCTGGGGAGCGGACACCCGCACAAAGGGTGGCCAGGCGGCCCGGTCCGGGTTTTTTCTTCTTTCTTTCACACGCCTGGTGGGCGGTGCCACCCGATCAAAAGGGCTGGCAAGGCTTTCGGAGCCTGGGGAGCGGACACCCGCACAAAGGGTGGCCAGGTCGCCCGGTCCGCGTTTTTTCTTCTTTTCTTCTTTCTTTCACACGACTGGTGGGCGGTGCCACCCGATCACAAGGGCTGGAGAGGCTTTCGGAGCCTGGGGAGCGGACACCCGCACAAAGGGTGGCCAGGCGGCCCGGTCCGGGTGTTTTCTTCCTTCTTTCAAACGCCTGGTGGGCGGTGCCACCTTATCACAAGGGCTGGCAAGGCTTTCGGAGCCTGGGGAGCGGACACCCGCACAAAGGGTGGCTAGGCGGCCCGGTCCGGGTTTTTTTCTTCTTTTCTTCTTTCTTTCACATGCCTGGTGGCCGGTGCCACCGGATCACAAGGGCTGGCAAGGCTTTGGGAACCTGGGGAGCGGACACCTGCACAAAGGGTGGCCAGGCGGCCCGGTCCGGGTTTTTTCTTCTTTCTTTCACATGCCTGGTGGGCGGTGCCACCCGATCACAAGGGCTGGCAAGGCTTTCGGAGCCCGGGGAGCGGACACCCGCACAAAGGGTGGCCAGGTCGCCCGGTCCGCGTTTTTTCTTCTTTTCTTCTTTCTTTCACACGACTGGTGGGCGGTGCCACCCGATCACAAGGGCTGGCAAGGCTTTCGGAGCCTGGGGAGCGGACACCCGCACAAAGGGTGGCCAGGCGGCCCGGTCCGGGTTTTTTCTTCTTTCTTTCACACGCCTGGTGGGCTTTGCCACGCGATCACAAGGGCTGGCAAGGCTTTCGGAGCCTGGGGAGCGGACACCCGCACAAAGGGTGGCTAGGCGGCCCGGTCCGTGTTTCTTTCTTCTTTTCTTCTTTCTTTCACATGCCTGTTGGCCGGTGCCACCGGATCACAAGGGCTGGCAAGGCTTTGGGAGCCTGGGGAGCGGACACCTGCACAAAGGGTGGCCAGGCGGCCCGGTCCGGGTTTTTTCTTCTTTCTTTCACACGCCTGGTGGGCGGTGCCACCCGATCACAAGGGCTGGCAAGGCTTTCGGAGCCTGGGGAGCGGACACCCGCACAAAGGGTGGCCAGGCGGCCCGGTCAGGGTTTTTTCTTCTTTGTTTCAAACGCCTGGTGGGCGGTGCCACCCGATCACAAGGGCTGGCAAGGCTTTCGGAGCCAGGGGAGCGGACACCCGCACAAAGGGTGGCCAGGCGGCCCGGTCCGGGTTTTTTCTTCTTTCTTTCACACGCCTGGTGGGCTTTGCCACCCGATCACAAGGGCTGGCAAGGCTTTCGGAGCCTGGGGAGCAGACACCCGCACAAAGGGTGGCCAGGCGGCCCGGTCCGGGTTTTTCCATCTTTTCTCCTTTCTTTCACACGCCTGGTGGGCGGTGCCACCCGATCACAAGGGCTGGCAAGGTTTTCGGAGCCTGGGGAGCGGACACCCGCACAAAGGGTTGCCAGGCGGCCCGGTCCGGGTGTTTTCTTCCTTCTTTCAAATGCCTGGTGCGCGGTGCCACCCGATCACAAGGGTTGGAAAGGCTTTCGCAGCCTGGGGAGCGGACACCTGCACAAAGGGTGGCCAGGCGGCCCGGTCCGGGTTTTTTCTTCTTTCTTTCACACGCCTGGTGGGCGGTGCCACCCGATCACAAGGGCTGGCAAGGCTTTCGGAGCCTGGGGAGCGGACACCCGCACAAAGGGTGGCCAGGCGGCCCGGTCCGGTTGTTTTCTTCCTTCTTTCAAATGCCTGGTGGGCGGTGCCACCCGATCACAAGGGCTGGCAAGGCTTTCGGAGCCTGGGGAGCGGACACCCGCACAAAGGGTGGCCAGGCGGCCCGGTCCGGGTTTTTTTTCCTACTTTGAAAAGCCTGGTGGGCGGGGCCACCCGATCACAAGGACTGGCAAGTCTTTCGGAGCCTGGGGAGCGGACACCCGCACAAAGGGTGGTCAGGCGGCCCGGTCCGCGTTTTTTCTTCTTTCTTTCACACGCCTGGTGGGCGGTGCCACCCGATCACAAGGGCTGGCAAGGCTTTCGGAGACTGGGGAGCGGACACCTGAACAAAGGGTGGCCAGGCGGCCCGGTCCGGGTTTTTTCTTCTTTTCTTCTTTCTTTCACACGACTGGTGGGCGGTGCCACCCGATCACAAGGGCTGGCAAGGCTTTCGGAGCCTGGGGAGCAGACACCCGCACAAAGGGTGGCCAGGCGGCCCGGTCCGGGTTTTTTCTTCTTTCTTTCACACGCCTGGTGGGCGGTGCCACCCGATCACAAGGGCTGGCAAGGCTTTCGGAGCCTGGGGAGCGGACACCCGCACAAAGGGTGGTCAGGTGGCCCGGTCCGTGTGTTTTCTTCCTTCTTTCAAACGCCTGGTGGGCGGGGCCACCCGATCACAAGGACTGGCAAGTCTTTCGGAGCCTGGGGAGCGGACACCCGCACAAAGGGTGGTCAGGCGGCCCGGTCCGCGTTTTTTCTTCTTTCTTTCACACGCCTGGTGGGCGGTGCCACCCGATCACAAGGGCTGGCAAGGCTTTCGGAGACTGGGGAGCGGACACCTGAACAAAGGGTGGCCAGGCGGCCCGGTCCGGGTTTTTTCTTCTTTTCTTCTTTCTTTCACACGACTGGTGGGCGGTGCCACCCGATCACAAGGGCTGGCAAGGCTTTCGGAGCCTGGGGAGCAGACACCCGCACAAAGGGTGGCCAGGCGGCCCGGTCCGGGTTTTTTCTTCTTTCTTTCACACGCCTGGTGGGTGGTGCCACCCGATCACAAGGGCTGGCAAGGCTTTCGGAGCCTGGGGAGCGGACACCCGCACAAAGGGTGGTCAGGTGGCCCGGTCCGTGTGTTTTCTTCCTTCTTTCAAACGCCTGGTGCGCGGTGCCACCCGATCACAAGGGTTGGAATGGCTTTCGCAGCCTGGGGAGCGGACACCCGCACAAAGGGTGGCCAGGCGGCCCGGTCCGGGTTTTTTCTTCTTTCTTTCACACGCCTGGTGGGCGGTGCCACCCGATCAAAAGGGCTGGCAAGGCTTTCGGAGCCTGGGGAGCGGACACCCGCACAAAGGGTGGCCAGGTCGCCCGGTCCGCGTTTTTCCTTCTTTCTTTCACACGCCTGGTGGGCGGTGCCACCCGATCACAAGGGCTGGCAAGGCTTTCGGAGCCTGGGGAGCGGACACCTGCACAAAGGGTGGCCAGGCGGCCCGGTCCGGGTTTTTTCTACTTTTGTTCTTTCTTTCACACGACTGGTGGGCGGTGCCACCCGATCACAAGGGCTGGCAAGGCTTTCGGAGCCTGGGGAGCGGACACCCGCACAAAGGGTGGCCAGGCGGCCCGGTCCGGGTGTTTTCTTCCTTCTTTCAAACGCCTGGTGGGCGGTGCCACCTGATGACAAGGGCTGGCAAGGCTTTCGGAGCTTGGGGAGCGGACACCCGCACAAAGGGTGGCCAGGCGGCCCGGTCCGCGTTTTTTCTTCTTTCTTTCACACCCCTGGTGCGCGGTGCCACCCGATCACAAGGGTTGGAAAGGCTTTCGCAGCCTGGGGAGCGGACACCCGCACAAAAGGTGGCCAAGCGGCCCGGTCCGGGTTTTTTCTTCTTTCTTTCACACGCCTGGTGGGCGGTGCCACCCGATCACAAGGGCTGGCAAGGCTTTCGGAGCCTGGGGAGCGGACACCCGCACAAAGGGTGGCCAGGTCGCCCGGTCCGCGTTTTTTCTTCTTTTCTTCTTTCTTTCACACGACTGGTGGGCGGTGCCACCCGATCACAAGGGCTGGCAAGGCTTTCGGAGCCTGGGGAGCGGACACCCGCACAAAGGGTGGCCAGGCGGCCCGGTCCGGGTGTTTTCTTCCTTCTTTCAAACGCCTGGTGGGCGGTGCCACCCGATCACAAGGGCTGGCAAGGCTTTCGGAGCCAGGGGAGCGGACACCCGCACAAAGGGTGGCCAGGCGGCCCGGTCCGGGTGTTTTCTTCCTTCTTTCAAATGCCTGGTGGGTGGTGCCACCCGATCACAAGGGCTGGCAAGGCTTTCGGAGCCTGGGGAGCGGACACCCGCACAAAGGGTGGCCAGGTGGCCCGGTCCGGGTTTTTTTTTGCTTCTTTGAAACGCCTGGTGGGCGGTGCCACCCGATTACAAGGGCTGGCAAGGCTTTCGGAGCCTGGGGAGCGGAAACCCGCACAAAGGGTGGCAGGTCGCCCGGTTCGCGTTTTTTCTTCTTTTCTTCTTTCTTTCACACGACTGGTGGGCGGTGCCACCCGATCACAAGGGCTGGCAAGGCTTTCGGAGCCTGGGGAGCGGATACCCGCACAAAGGGTGGCCAGGCGGCCCGGTCCGGGTGTTTTCTTCCTTCTTTCAAACACCTGGTGGGCGGTGCCACCCGATCACAAGGGCTGGCAAGGCTTTCGGAGCCTGGGGAGCGGACACCCGCACAAAAGGTGGCCTGGCGGCCCGGTCCGGGTTTTTTGTTCTTTGTTTCAAACACCTGGTGGGCGGTGCCACCCGATCACAAGGGCTGGCAAGGCTTTCGGAGCCAGGGGAGTGGACACCCGCACAAAGGGTGGCCAGGCGTCCCGGTCCGGGTTTTTTCTTCTTTCTTTGACACGCCTGGTGGGCTTTGCCACCCGATAATAAGGGCTGACAAGGCTTTCGGAGCCTGGGGAGCAGACACCCGCACAAAGGGTGGCCAGGCGGCCCGGTCCGGGTTTTTCCTTCTTTTCTCCTTTCTTTCACACGCCTGGTGGGCGGTGCCACCCAATCACAAGGGCTGGCAAGGCTTTCGGAGCCTGGGGAGCGGACACCCGCACAAAGGGTGGCCAGGCGGCCCGGTCCGGGTGTTTTCTTCCTTCTTTCAAAAGCCTGGTGGGCGTTGCCACCCGATCACAAGGGCTGGCAAGGCTTTCGGAGCCTGGGGAGCGGACACCTGCACAAAGGGTGGCCAGGCGGCCCGGTCCGGGTGTTTTCTTCCTTCTTTCAAAAGCCTGGTGGGCGGTGCCACCCGATCACATGGGCTGGCAAGGCTTTCGGAGCCTGGGGAGCGGACACCCGCACAAAGGGTGGCCAGGCGGCCCGGTCCGGGTGTTTTCTTCCTTCTTTCAAACGCCTGGTGGGCGGTGCCACCCGATCACAAGGGCTGGATAGGCTTTCGGAGCCTGGGGAGCGGACACCCGAACAAAGGGTGGCCAGGTCGCCCGGTCCGCGTTTTTCCTTCTTTCTTTCACACGCCTGGTGGGCGGTGCCACCCGATCACAAGGGCTGGCAAGGCTTTCGGAGCCTGGGGAGCGGACACCTGCACAAAGGGTGGCCAGGCGGCCCGGTCCGGGTTTTTTCTACTTTTGTTCTTTCTTTCACACGACTGGTGGGCGGTGCCACCCGATCACAAGGGCTGGCAAGGCTTTCGGAGCTTGGGGAGCGGACACCCGCACAAAGGGTGGCCAGGCGGCCCGGTCCGGGTGTTTTCTTCCTTCTTTCAAACGCCTGGTGGGCGGTGCCACCTGATGACAAGGGCTGGCAAGGCTTTCGGAGCCTGGGGAGCGGACACCCGCACAAAGGGTGGCCAGGCGGCCCGGTCCGCGTTTTTTCTTCTTTCTTTCACACCCCTGGTGCGCGGTGCCACCCGATCACAAGGGTTGGAAAGGCTTTCGCAGCCTGGGGAGCGGACACCCGCACAAAAGGTGGCCAGGCGGCCCGGTCCGGGTTTTTTCTTCTTTCTTTCACACGCCTGGTGGGCGGTGCCACCCGATCACAAGGGCTGGCAAGGCTTTCGGAGCCTGGGGAGCGGACACCCGCACAAAGGGTGGCCAGGGCCGGGTTTTTTCTACTTTTGTTCTTTCTTTCACACGACTGGTGGGCGGTGCCACCCGATCACAAGGGCTGGTAAGGCTTTCGGAGCCTGGGGAGCGGACACCCGCACAAAGGGTGGCCAGGCGGCCCGGTCCGGGTGTTTTCTTCCTTCTTTCAAACGCCTGGTGGGCGGTGCCACCCGATCACAAGGGCTGGCAAGGCTTTCGGAGCCTGGGGAGCGGACACCCGCACAAAGGGTGGCCAGGCGGCCCGGTCCGGGTTTTTTCTTCTTTGTTTCAAACGCCTGGTGGGCGGTGCCACCTGATCACAAGGGCTGGCAAGGCTTTCGGAGCCAGGGGAGTGGACACCCGCACAAAGGGTGGCCAGGCGTCCCGGTCCGGGTTTTTTCTTCTTTCTTTGACACGCCTGGTGGGCTTTGCCACCCGATAATAAGGGCTGACAAGGCTTTCGGAGCCTGGGGAGCAGACACCCGCACAAAGGGTGGCCAGGCGGCCCGGTCCGGGTTTTTCCTTCTTTTCTCCTTTCTTTCACACGCCTGGTGGGCGGTGCCACCTGATCACAAGGGCTGGCAAGGCTTTCGGAGCCTGGGGAGCGGACACCCGCACAAAGGGTGGCCAGGCGGCCCGGTCCGGGTGTTTTCTTCCGTCTTTCAAAAGCCTGGTGGGCGGTGCCACCCGATCACAAGGGCTGGCAAGGCTTTCGGAGCCTGGGGAGCGGACACCTGCACAAAGGGTGGCCAGGCGGCCCGGTCCGGGTGTTTTCTTCCTTCTTTCAAAAGCCTGGTGGGCGGTGCCACCCGATCACAAGGGCTGGCAAGGCTTTCGGAGCCTGGGGAGCGGACACCCGCACAAAGGGTGTCCAGGCGGCCCGGTCCAGGTTTTTTCTTCTTTCTTTCACACGCCTGGTGGGCGGTGCCACCCGATCACAAGGGCTGGCAAGGCTTTCGGAGCCTGGGGAGTGGACACCCGCACAAAGGGTGGCCATGCGGCCCGGTCCGGGTTTTTTCCGCTTTCTTTCACACGCCTGGTGGGCGGTGCCACCCGATCACAAGGGCTTGCAAGGCGTTCGGAGCCTGGGGAGCGGACACCCGCACAAAGGGTGGCCAGGCGGCAAGGTCCGGGTATTTTCTTCTTTTCTTCTTCCTTTCACACGCCTGGTGGGCGGTGCCACCCGATCACAAGGGCTGGCAAGGCTTTTGGAGCCTGGGGAGCGGACACCCGCACAAAGCGTGGTCAGGCGGCCCGGTCCGGGTTTTTTCTTCCTTCTTTCACAGGCCTCGTGGGCGGTGCAACCCGATCACAAGGGCTGGCAAGGCTTTCGGAGCCTGGGGAGCGGACACCCGCACAAAGGGTGGCCAGGCAGCCCGGTCCGGGTTTTTTCTTCTTTCTTTTACACGCCTGGTGGGCGGTGCCACCTGATCACAAGGGCTCGCAAGGCTTTCGGAGCCTGGGGAGCGGACACCCGCACAAAGGGTGGCCAGGCGGCCCGGTCCGGGTTTTCTTTCCTTCTTTGACACGCCTGGTGGGCGGTGCCACCCGATCACAAGGGCTGGCAAGGCTTTCGGAGCCAGGGGAGTGGACACCCGCACAAAGGGTGGCCAGGCGTCCCGGTCCGGGTTTTTTCTTCTTTCTTTGACACGCCTGGTGGGCTTTGCCACCCGATAATAAGGGCTGGCAAGGCTTTCGGAGCCTGGGGAGCGGACACCCGCACAAAGGGTGGCCATGCGGCCCGGTCCGGGTTTTTTCCGCTTTCTTTCACACGCCTGGTGGGCGGTGCCACCCGATCACAAGGGCTTGCAAGGCTTTCGGAGCCTGGGGAGCGGACACCCGCACAAAGGGTGGCCAGGCGGCAAGGTCCGGGTATTTTCTTCTTTTCTTCTTCCTTTCACACGCCTGGTGGGCGGTGCCACCCGATCACAAGGGCTGGCAAGGCTTTTGGAGCCTGGGGAGCGGACACCCGCACAAAGCGTGGTCAGGCGGCCCGGTCCGGGTTTTTTCTTCCTTCTTTCACAGGCCTCGTGGGCGGTGCAACCCGATCACAAGGGCTGGCAAGGCTTTCGGAGTCTGGGGAGCGGACACCCACACAAAGGGTGGCCAGGCGGCCCGGTCCGGGTTTTTTCTTCTTTCTTTCACACGCCTGGTGGGCGGTGCCACCCGATCACAAGGGCTGGCAAGGCTTTCGGAGCCTGGGAAGCGGACACCCGAACAAAGGGTGGCCAGGCGGCCCGGTCCGCGTTTTTTCTTCTTTTCTTCTTTCTTTCACACGACTGGTGGGCGGTGCCACCCGATCACAAGGGCTGGCAAGGCTTTCGGAGCCTGGGGAGCGGACACCCGCACAAAGGGTGGCCAGGCGGCCCGGTCCGCGTTTTTTCTTCTTTCTTTCACACGCCTGGTGGGCGGTGCCACCCGATCACAAGGGCTGGCAAGTCTTTCGGAGCCTGGGGAGTGGACACCCGCACAAAGGGTGGCCAGGCGGCCCGGTCCGGGTGTTTTCTTCCTTCTTTCAAACGCCTGGTGGGCGGTGCCACCCGATCACAAGGGCTGGCAAGGCTTTCGGCGCCTGGGGAGCGGACACCCGCACAAAGGGTGGCCAGGCGGCCCGCTCCGGGTGTTTTCTTCTTTTCTTCTTTCTTTCACACGACTGGTGGGCGGTGCCACCCGATCACAAGGGCTGGCAAGGCTTTCGGAGTCTGGGGAGCGGACACCCGCACAAAGGGTGGCCAGGCGGCCCGGTCCGGGTGTTTTCTTCCTTCTTTCAAACGCCTGGTGGGCGGTGCCACCCGATCACAAGGGCTGGCAAGGCTTTCGGAGCCTGGGGAGCGGACACCCGCAAAAAGGGTGGTCAGGTGGCCCGGTCCGGGTGTTTTCTTCCTTCTTTCAAACGCCTGGTGCGCGGTGCCACCCGATCACAAGGGTTGGAAAGGCTTTCGCAGCCTGGGGAGCGGACACCCGCACAAAGGGTGGTCAGGTGGCCCGGTCCGGGTGTTTTCTTCCTTCTTTCAAACGCCTGGTGCGCGGTGCCACCCGATCACAAGGGTTGGAAAGGCTTTCGGAGCCTGGGGAGCGGACACCCGCACAAAGGGTGGCCAGGCGGCCCGGTCCGGGTGTTTTCTTCCTTCTTTCAAACGCCTGGTGGGCGGTGCCACCCGATCACAAGGGCTGGCAAGGCTTTCGGAGCCTGGGGAGCGGACACCCGCACAAAGGGTGGCCAGGTCGCCCGGTCCGCGTTTTTTCGTCTTTTCTTCTTTCTTTCACACGACTGGTGGGCGGTGCCACCCGATCACAAGGGCTGGCAAGGCTTTCGGAGCCTGGGGAGCGGACACCCGCACAAAGGGTGGCCAGGCGGCCCGGTCCGGGTGTTTTCTTCCTTCTTTCAAACGCCTGGTGGGCGGTGCCAGGCGTCCCGGTCCGGGTTTTTTCTTCTTTCTTTGACACGCCTGGTGGGCTTTGCCACCCGATAATAAGGGCTGACAAGGCTTTCGGAGCCTGGGGAGCAGACACCCGCACAAAGGGTGGCCAGGCGGCCCGGTCCGGGTTTTTCCTTCTTTTCTCCTTTCTTTCACACGCCTGGTGGGCGGTGCCACCCGATCACAAGGGCTGGCAAGGCTTTCGGAGCCTGGGGAGCGGACACCCGCACAAAGGGTGGCCAGGCGGCCCGGTCCGGGTGTTTTCTTCCTTCTTTCAAAAGCCTGGTGGGCGGTGCCACCCGATCACAAGGGCTGGCAAGGCTTTCGGAGCCTGGGGAGCGGACACCTGCACAAAGGGTGGCCAGGCGGCCCGGTCCGGGTGTTTTCTTCCTTCTTTCAAAAGCCTGGTGGGCGGTGCCACCCGATCACAAGGGCTGGCAAGGCTTTCGGAGCCTGGGGAGCGGACACCCGCACAAAGGGTGGCCAGGTGGCCCGGTCCGGGTTTTTTTTTGCTTCTGTGAAACGCCTGGTGGGCGGTGCCACCCGATTACAAGGGCTGGCAAGGCTTTCGGAGCCTGGGGAGCGGACACCCGCACAAAGGGTGGCCAGGTCGCCCGGTTCGCATTTTTTCTTCTTTTCTTTTTTCTTTCACACGACTGGTGGGCGGTGCCACCCGATCACAAGGGCTGGCAAGGCTTTCGGAGCCTGGGGAGCGGATACCCGCACAAAGGGTGGCCAGGCGGCCCGGTCCGGGTGTTTTCTTCCTTCTTTCAAACGCCTGGTGGGCGGTGCCACCCGATCACAAGGGCTGGCAAGGCTTTCGGAGCCTGGGGAGCGGACACCCGCACAATGGGTGGCCTGGCGGCCCGGTCCGGGTTTTTTGTTCTTTGTTTCAAACACCTGGTGGGCGGTGCCACCCGATCACAAGGGCTGGCAAGGCTTTCGGAGCCAGGGGAGTGGACACCCGCACAAAGGGTGGCCAGGCGTCCCGGTCCGGGTTTTTTCTTCTTTCTTTGACACGCCTGGTGGGCTTTGCCACCCGATAATAAGGGCTGACAAGGCTTTCGGAGCCTGGGGAGCAGACACCCGCACAAAGGGTGGCCAGGCGGCCCGGTCCGGGTTTTTCCTTCTTTTCTCCTTTCTTTCACACGCCTGGTGGGCGGTGCCACCCGATCACAAGGGCTGGCAAGGCTTTCGGAGCCTGGGGAGCGGACACCCGCACAAAGGGTGGCCAGGCGGCCCGGTCCGGGTGTTTTCTTCCTTCTTCCAAAAGCCTGGTGGGCGGTGCCACCCGATCACAAGGGCTGGCAAGGCTTTCGGAGCCTGGGGAGCGGACACCTGCACAAAGGGTGTCCAGGCGTCCCGGTCCGGGTTTTTTCTTCTTTCTTTCACACGCCTGGTGGGCGGTGCCACCCGATCACAAGGGCTGGCAAGGCTTTCGGAGCCTGGGGAGCGGACACCCGCACAAAGGGTGGCCATGCGGCCCGGTCCGGGTTTTTTCCGCTTTCTTTCACACGCCTGGTGGGCGGTGCCACCCGATCACAAGGGCTTGCAAGGCTTTCGGAGCCTGGGGAGCGGACACCCGCACAAAGGGTGGCCAGGCGGCAAGGACCGGGTATTTTCTTCTTTTCTTCTTCCTTTCACACGCCTGGTGGGCGGTGCAACCCGATCACAAGGGCTGGCAAGGCTTTCGGAGCCTGGGGAGCGGACACCCGCACAAAGGGTGGCCAGGCAGCCCGGTCCGGGTGTTTTCTTCCTTCTTTCAAACGCCTGGTGGGCGGTGCCACCCGATCACAAGGGCTGGCAAGGCTTTCGGAGCCTGGGGAGCGGACACCCGCACAATGGGTGGCCTGGCGGCCCGGTCCGGGTTTTTTGTTCTTTGTTTCAAACACCTGGTGGGCGGTGCCACCCGATCACAAGGGCTGGCAAGGCTTTCGGAGCCAGGGGAGTGGACACCCGCACAAAGGGTGGCCAGGCGTCCCGGTCCGGGTTTTTTCTTCTTTCTTTGACACGCCTGGTGGGCTTTGCCACCCGATAATAAGGGCTGACAAGGCTTTCGGAGCCTGGGGAGCAGACACCCGCACAAAGGGTGGCCAGGCGGCCCGGTCCGGGTTTTTCCTTCTTTTCTCCTTTCTTTCACACGCCTGGTGGGCGGTGCCACCCGATCACAAGGGCTGGCAAGGCTTTCGGAGCCTGGGGAGCGGACACCCGCACAAAGGGTGGCCAGGCGGCCCGGTCCGGGTGCTTTCTTCCTTCTTCCAAAAGCCTGGTGGGCGGTGCCACCCGATCACAAGGGCTGGCAAGGCTTTCGGAGCCTGGGGAGCGGACACCTGCACAAAGGGTGTCCAGGCGGCCCGGTCCGGGTTTTTTCTTCTTTCTTTCACACGCCTGGTGGGCGGTGCCACCCGATCACAAGGGCTGGCAAGGCTTTCGGAGCCTGGGGAGCGGACACCCGCACAAAGGGTGGCCATGCGGCCCGGTCCGGGTTTTTTCCGCTTTCTTTCACACGCCTGGTGGGCGGTGCCACCCGATCACAAGGGCTTGCAAGGCTTTCGGAGCCTGGGGAGCGGACACCCGCACAAAGGGTGGCCAGGCGGCAAGGACCGGGTATTTTCTTCTTTTCTTCTTCCTTTCACACGCCTGGTGGGCGGTGCAACCCGATCACAAGGGCTGGCAAGGCTTTCGGAGCCTGGGGAGCGGACACCCGCACAAAGGGTGGCCAGGCAGCCCGGTCCGGGTTTTTTCTTCTTTCTTTTACACGCCTGGTGGGCGGTGCCACCCGATCACAAGGGCTCGCAAGGCTTTCGGAGCCTGGGGAGCGGACACCCGCACAAAGGGTGGCCAGGCGGCCCGGTCCGGGTTTTTTTTCCTTCTTTGACACGCCTGGTGGGCGGTGCCACCCGATCACAAGGGCTGGCAAGGCTTTCGGAGCCAGGGGAGTGGACACCCGCACAAAGGGTGGCCAGGCGTCCCGGTCCGGGTTATTTCTTCTTTCTTTGACACGCCTGGTGGGCTTTGCCACCCGATAATAAGGGCTGGCAAGGCTTTCGGAGCCTGGGGAGCGGACACCCGCACAAAGGGTGGCCATGCGGCCCGGTCCGGGTTTTTTCCGCTCTCTTTTACACAATACTGGTGGGCGGTGCCACCCGATCACAAGGGCTTGCAAGGCTTTCGGAGCCTGGGGAGCGGACACCCGCACAAAGGGTGGCCAGGCGGCAAGGTCCGGGTATTTTCTTCTTTTCTTCTTCATTTCACACGCCTGGTGGGCGGTGCCACCCGATCAGAAGGGCTGGCAAGGCTTTTGGAGCCTGGGGAGCGGACACCCGCACAAAGCGTGGTCAGGCGGCCCGGTCCGGGTTTTTTCTTCCTTCTTTCACAGGCCTCGTGGGCGGTGCAACCCGATCACAAGGGCTGGCAAGGCTTTCGGAGCCTGGGGAGCGGACACCCACACAAAGGGTGGCCAGGCGGCCCGGTCCGGGTTTTTTCTTCTTTCTTTCACACGCCTGGTGGGCGGTGCCACCCGATCACAAGGGCTGGCAAGGCTTTCGGAGCCTGGGAAGCGGACACCCGAACAAAGGTTGGCCAGGCGGCCCGGTCCGCGTTTTTTCTTCTTTTCTTCTTTCTTTCACACGACTGGTGGGCGGTGCCACCCGATCACAAGGGCTGGCAAGGCTTTCGGAGCCTGGGGAGCGGACACCCGCACAAAGGGTGGCCAGGCGGCCCGGTCCGCGTTTTTTCTTCTTTCTTTCACACGCCTGGTGGGCGGTGCCACCCGATCACAAGGGCTGGCAAGTCTTTCGGAGCCTGGGGAGCGGACACCCGCACAAAGGGTGGCCAGGCGGCCCGGTCCGGGTGTTTTCTTCCTTCTTTCAAACGCCTGGTGGGCGGTGCCACCCGATCACAAGGGCTGGCAAGGCTTTCGGCGCCTGGGGAGCGGACACCCGCACAAAGGGTGGCCAGGCGGCCCGGTCCGGGTGTTTTCTTCTTTTCTTCTTTCTTTCACACGACTGGTGGGCGGTGCCACCCGATCACAAGGGCTGGCAAGGCTTTCGGAGTCTGGGGAGCGGACACCCGCAGAAAGGGTGGCCAGGCGGCCCGGTCCGGGTGTTTTCTTCCTTCTTTCAAACGCCTGGTGGGCGGTGCCACCCGATCACAAGGGCTGGCAAGGCTTTCGGAGCCTGGGGAGCGGACACCCGCACAAAGGGTGGCCAGGCGGCCCGGTCCGGGTTTTTTCTTCTTTCTTTCACACGCCTGGTGGGCGGTGCCACCCGATCACAAGGGCTGGCAAGGCTTTCGGAGCCTGGGGAGCGGACACCCGCACAAAGGGTGGTCAGGTGGCCCGGTCCGGGTGTTTTCTTCCTTCTTTCAAACGCCTGGTGCGCGGTGCCACCCGATCACAAGGGTTGGAAAGGCTTTCGCAGCCTGGGGAGCGGACACCCGCACAAAGGGTGGTCAGGTGGCCCGGTCCGGGTGTTTTCTTCCTTCTTTCAAACGCCTGGTGCGCGGTGCCACCCGATCACAAGGGTTGGAAAGGCTTTCGGAGCCTGGGGAGCGGACACCCGCACAAAGGGTGGCCAGGCGGCCCGGTCCGGGTGTTTTCTTCCTTCTTTCAAACGCCTGGTGGGCGGTGCCACCCGATCACAAGGGCTGGCAAGGCTTTCGGAGCCTGGGGAGCGGACACCCGCACAAAGGGTGGCCAGGTCGCCCGGTCCGCGTTTTTTCTTCTTTTCTTCTTTCTTTCACACGACTGGTGGGCGGTGCCACCCGATCACAAGGGCTGGCAAGGCTTTCGGAGCCTGGGGAGCGGACACCTGCACAAAGGGTGGCCAGGCGGCCCGGTCCGGGTGTTTTCTTCCTTCTTTCAAACGCCTGGTGGGCGGTGCCACCGGATCACAAGGGCTGGCAAGGCTTTCGAAGCCTGGGAAGCGGACACCCGAACAAAGGGTGGCCAGGCGTCCCGGTCCGGGTTTTTTCTTCTTTCTTTGACACGCCTGGTGGGCTTTGCCACCCGATAATAAGGGCTGGATAGGGTTTCGGAGCCTGGGGAGCGGACACCCGCACAAAGGGTGGCCATGCGGCCCGGTCCGGTTTTTTTCCGCTTTCTTTCACACGCCTGGTGGGCGGTGCCACCCGATCACAAGGGCTTGCAAGGCTTTCGGAGCCTGGGGAGCGGACACCCGCACAAAGGGTGGCCAGGCGGCAAGGTCCGGGTATTTTCTTCTTTTCTTCTTCCTTTCACACGCCTGGTGGGCGGTGCCACCCGATCACAAGGGCTTGCAAGGCTTTCGGAGCCTGGGGAGCGGACACCCGCACAAAGCGTGGTCAGGCGGCCCGGTCCGGGTTTTTTCTTCCTTCTTTCACAGGCCTCGTGGGCGGTGCAACCCGATCACAAGGGCTGGCAAGGCTTTCGGAGCCTGGGGAGCGGACACCCGCACAAAGGGTGGCCAGGCAGCCCGGTCCGGGTTTTTTCTTCTTTCTTTTACACGCCTGGTGGGCGGTGCCACCCGATCACAAGGGCTCGCAAGGCTTTCGGAGCCTGGGGAGCGGACACCCGCACAAAGGGTGGCCAGGCGGCCCGGTCCGGGTTTTTTTTCCTTCTTTGACACGCCTGGTGGGCGGTGCCACCCGATCACAAGGGCTGGCAAGGCTTTCGGAGCCTGGGGAGCGGACACCCACACAAAGGGTGGCCAGGCGGCCCGGTCCGGGTTTTTTGTTCTTTCTTTCACACGCCTGGTGGGCGGTGCCACCCGATCACAAGGGCTGGCAAGGCTTTCGGAGCCTGGGAAGCGGACACCCGAATAAAGGGTGGCCAGGCGGCCCGGTCCGCGTTTTTTCTTCTTTTCTTCTTTCTTTCACACGACTGGTGGGCGGTGCCACCCGATCACAAGGGCTGGCAAGGCTTTCGGAGCCTGGGGAGCGGACACCCGCACAAAGGGTGGCCAGGCGGCCCGGTCCGCGTTTTTTCTTCTTTCTTTCACACGCCTGGTGGGCGGTGCCACCCGATCACAAGGGCTGGCAAGTCTTTCGGAGCCTGGGGAGCGGACACCCGCACAAAGGGTGGCCAGGCGGCCCGGTCCGGGTGTTTTCTTCCTTCTTTCAAACGCCTGGTGGGCGGTGCCACCCGATCACAAGGGCTGGCAAGGCTTTCGGCGCCTGGGGAGCGGACACCCGCACAAAGGGTGGCCAGGCGGCCCGGTCCGGGTGTTTTCTTCTTTTCTTCTTTCTCTCACACGACTGGTGGGCGGTGCCACCCGATCACAAGGGCTGGCAAGGCTTTCGGAGTCTGGGGAGCGGACACCCGCACAAAGGGTGGCCAGGCGGCCCGGTCCGGGTGTTTTCTTCCTTCTTTCAAACGCCTGGTGGGCGGTGCCACCCGATCACAAGGGCTGGCAAGGCTTTCGGAGCCTGGGGAGCGGACACCCGCACAAAGGGTGGCCAGGCGGCCCGGTCCGGGTTTTTTCTTCTTTCTTTCACACGCCTGGTGGGCGGTGCCACCCGATCACAAGGGCTTGCAAGGCTTTCGGAGCCTGGGGAGCGGACACCCGCACAAAGGGTGGTCAGGTGGCCCGGTTCGGGTTTTTTCTTCTTTCTTTCACACGCCTGGTGGGCGGTGCCACCCGATCACAAGGGCTTGCAAGGCTTTCGGAGCCTGGGGAGCGGACACCCGCACAAAGGGTGGCCAGGCAGCCCGGTCCGGGTTTTTTCTACTTTCTTTTACACGCCTGGTGGGCGGTGCCACCCGATCACAAGGGCTGGCAAGGCTTTCGGAGCCTGGGGAGCGGACACCCGCACAAAGGGTGGCCAGGCGGCCCGGTCCGGGTTTTTTTTCCTTCTTTGACACGCCTGGTGGGCGGTGCCACCCGATCACAAGGGCTGGCAAGGCTTTCGGAGCCTGGGGAGCGGACATCCACACAAAGGGTGGCCAGGCGGCTCGGTCCGGGTTTTTTCTTCTTTCTTTCACACGCCTGGTGAGCGGTGCCACCCGATCACAAGGGCTGGCAAGGCTTTCGGAGCCTGGGAAGCGGACACCCGAACAAAGGGTGGCCAGGCGGCCCGGTCTGCGTTTTTTCTTCTGTCTTTCACACGCCTGGTGGGCGGTGCCACCCGATAAGAAGGGCTGGCAAGGCTTTCGGAGCCTGGGGAGCGGACACCCGCACAAAGGGTGGCCAGGCGGCCCGGTCCGCGTTTTTTCTTCTTTCTTTCACACGCCTGGTGGGCGGTGCCACCCGATCACAAGGGCTGGCAAGTATTTCGGAGCCTGGGGAGCGGACACCCGCACAAAGGGTGGCCAGGTCGCCCGGTCCGCGTTTTTTCTTCTTTTCTTCTTTCTTTCACACGACTGGTGGGCGGTGCCACCCGATCACAAGGGCTGGCAAGGCTTTCGGAGCCTGGGGAGCGGACACCCGCACAAAGGGTGGCCAGGCGGCCCGGTCCGGGGTTTTTCTTCCTTCTTTCAAACGCCTGGTGGGCGGTGCCACCCGATCACAAGGGCTGGCAAGGCTTTCAGAGCCTGGGGAGCGGACACCCGCACAAAGGGTGGCCAGGTCGCCCGGTTCGCGTTTTTTCTTCTTTTCTTCTTTCTTTCACACGACTGGTGGGCGGTGCCACCCGATCACAAGGGCTGGCAAGGCTTTCGGAGCCTGGGGAGCGGACACCCGCACAAAGGGTGGCCAGGTCGCCCGGTCCGCGTTTTTTCTTCTTTTCTTCTTTCTTTCACACGACTGGTGGGCGGTGCCACCCGATCACAAGGGCTGGCAAGGCTTTCGGAGCCTGGGGAGCGGATACCCGCACAAAGGGTGGCCAGGCGGCCCGGTCCGGGTGTTTTCTTCCTTCTTTCAAACGCTTGGTGGGCGGTGCCACCCGATCACAAGGGCTGGATAGGCTTTCGCAGCCTGGGGAGCGGACACCCGAACAAAGGGTGGCCAGGTCGCCCGGTCCGCGTTTTTCCTTCTTTCTTTCACACTCCTGGTGGGCGGTGCCACCCGATCACAAGGGCTGGCAAGGCTTTCGAAGCCTGGGGAGCGGACACCTGCACAAAGGGTGGCCAGGCGGCCCGGTCCGGGTTTTTTCTACTTTTGTTCTTGCTTTCACACGACTGGTGGGCGGTGCCACCCGATCACAAGGGCTGGCAAGGCTTTCGGAGCCTGGGGAGCGGACACCCGCACAAAGGGTGGCCAGGCGGCCCGGTCCGGGTGTTTTCTTCCTTCTTTCAAACGCCTGGTGGGCGGTGCCACCTGATGACAAGGGCTGGCAAGGCTTTCGGAGCCTGGGGAGCGGACACCCGCACAAAGGGTGGCCAGGCGGCCCGGTCCGCGTTTTTTCTTCTTTCTTTCACACCCCTGGTGCGCGGTGCCACCCGATCATAAGGGTTGGAAAGGCTTTCGCAGCCTGGGGAGCGGACACCCGCACAAAAGGTGGCCAGGCGGCCCGGTCCGGGTTTTTTCTTCTTTCTTTCACACGCCTGGTGGGCGGTGCCACCCGATCAAAAGGGCTGGCAAGGCTTTCGGAGCCTGGGGAGCGGACACCCGCACAAAGGGTGGCCAGGCGGCCCGGTCCGCGTTTTTTCTTCTTTCTGTGACACCCCTGGTGCGCGGTGCCACCCGATCACAAGGGTTGGAAAGGCTTTCGCAGCCTGGGGAGCGGACACCCGCACAAAAGTTGGCCAGACGGCCCGGTCCGGGTTTTTTCTTCTTTCTTTCACACGCCTGGTGGGCGGTGCCACCCGATCAAAAGGGCTGGCAAGGCTTTCGGAGCCTGGGGAGCGGACACCCGCACAAAGGGTGGCCAGGTCGCCCGGTCCGCGTTTTTTCTTCTTTTCTTCTTTCTTTCACACGACTGGTGGGCGGTGCCACCCGATCACAAGGGCTGGCAAGGCTTTCGGAGCCTGGGGAGCGGACACCCGCACAAAGGGTGGCCAGGCGGCCCGGTCCGGGTGTTTTCTTCCTTCTTTCAAACGCCTGGTGGGCGGTGCCACCCGATCACAAGGGCTGGCAAGGCTTTCGGAGCCTGGGGAGCGGACACCCGCACAAAGGGTGGCCAGGCGGCCCGGTCCGGGTTTTTTCTTCTTTGTTTCAAACGCCTGGTGGGCGGTGCCACCCGATCACAAGGGCTGGCAAGGCTTTCGGAGCCAGGGGAGCGGACACCCGCACAAAGGGTGGCCAGGCGGCCCGGTCCGGGTGTTTTCTTCCTTCTTTCAAATGCCTGGTGGGAGGTGCCACCCGATCACAAGGGCTGGCAAGGCTTTCGGAGCCTGGGGAGCGGACACCCGCACAAAGGGTGGCCAGGTGGCCCGGTCCGGGTTTTTTTTTGCTTCTTTGAAACGCCTGGTGGGCGGTGCCACCCGATTACAAGGGCTGGCAAGGCTTTCGGAGCCTGGGGAGCGGACACCTGCACAAAGGGTGGCCAGGTCGCCCGGTTCTCGTTTTTTCTTCTTTTCTTCTTTCTTTCACACGACTGGTGGGCGGTGCCACCCGATCACAAGGGCTGGCAAGGCTTTCGGAGCCTGGGGAGCGGATACCCGCACAAAGGGTGGCCAGGCGGCCCGGTCCGGGTGTTTTCTTCCTTCTTTCAAACGCCTGGTGGGCGGTGCCACCCGATCACAAGGGCTGGCAAGGCTTTCGGAGCCTGGGGAGCGGACACCCGCACAAAAGGTGGCCTGGCGGCCCGGTCCGGGTTTTTTGTTCTTTGTTTCAAACACCTGGTGGGCGGTGCCACCCGATCACAAGAGCTGGCAAGGCTTTCGGAGCCAGGGGAG
The DNA here is from genome assembly GCF_056152115.1 of Neolamprologus brichardi. Taxonomy (NCBI): domain Eukaryota; kingdom Metazoa; phylum Chordata; class Actinopteri; order Cichliformes; family Cichlidae; genus Neolamprologus; species Neolamprologus brichardi. Next base: position 32,486,451 of record NC_142116.1, read on the forward strand.
TGGACACCCGCACAAAGGGTGGCCAGGCGTCCCGGTCCGGGTTTTTTCTTCTTTCTTTGACACGCCTGGTGGGCTTTGCCACCCGATAATAAGGGCTGACAAGGCTTTCGGAGCCTGGGGAGCAGACACCCGCACAAAGGGTGGCCAGGCGGCCCGGTCCGGGTTTTTCCTTCTTTTCTCCTTTCTTTCACACGCCTGGTGGGCGGTGCCACCCGATCACAAGGGCTGGCAAGGCTTTCGGAGCCTGGGGAGCGGACACCCTTTCTTTCACACGCCTGGTGGGCGGTGCCACCCGATCACAAGGGCTGGCAAGGCTTTCGGAGCCTGGGGAGCGGACACCCGCACAAAGGGTGGCCAGGCGGCCCGGTCCGCATTTTTTCTTCTTTCTTTCACACCCCTGGTGCGCGGTGCCACCCGATCACAAGGGTTGGAAAGGCTTTCGCAGCCTGGAGAGCGGACACCCGCACAAAAGGTGGCCAGGCGGCCCGGTCCGGGTTTTTTCTTCTTTCTTTCACATGCCTGGTGGGCGGTGCCACCCGATCAAAAGGGCTGGCAAGGCTTTCGGAGCCTGGGGAGCGGACACCCGCACAAAGGGTGGCCAGGTCGCCCGGTCCGCGTTTTTTCTTCTTTTCTTCTTTCTTTCACACGCCTGGTGGGCTTTGCCACCCGATAATAAGGGCTGACAAGGCTTTCGGAGCCTGGGGAGCAGACACCCGCACATAGGGTGGCCAGGCGGCCCGGTCCGGGTTTTTCCTTCTTTTCTCCTTTCTTTCACACGCCTGGTGGGCGGTGCCACCCGATCACAAGGGCTGGCAAGGCTTTCGGAGCCTGGGGAGCGGACACCCGCACAAAGGGTGGCCAGGCGGCCCGGTCCGCATTTTTTCTTCTTTCTTTCACACCCCTGGTGCGCGGTGCCACCCGATCACAAGGGTTGGAAAGGCTTTCGCAGCCTGGAGAGCGGACACCCGCACAAAAGGTGGCCAGGCGGCCCGGTCCGGGTTTTTTCTTCTTTCTTTCACACGCCTGGTGGGCGGTGCCACCCGATCAAAAGGGCTGGCAAGGCTTTCGGAGCCTGGGGAGCGGACACCCGCACAAAGGGTGGCCAGGTCGCCCGGTCCGCGTTTTTTCTTCTTTTCTTCTTTCTTTCACACGACTGGTGGGCGGTGCCACCCGATCACAAGGGCTGGCAAGGCTTTCGGAGCCTGGGGAGCAGACACCCGCACAAAGGGTGGCCAGGCGGCCCGGTCCGGGTTTTTCCTTCTTTTCTCCTTTCTTTCACACGCCTGGTGGGCGGTGCCAACCGATCACAAGGGCTGGCAAGGCTTTCGGAGCCTGGGGAGCGGACACCCGCACAAAGGGTGGCCAGGCGGCCCGGTCCGGGTGTTTTCTTCCTTCTTTCAAAAGCCTGGTGGGCGGTGCCACCCGATCACAAGGGCTGGCAAGGCTTTCGGAGCGTGGGGAGCGGACACCCGCACAAAGGGTGGCCAGGTGGCCCGGTCCGGGTTTTTTTTTGCTTCTTTGAAACGCCTGGTGGGCGGTGCCACCCGATTACAAGGGCTGGCAAGGCTTTCGGAGCCTGGGGAGCGGACACCCGCACAAAGGGTGGCCAGGTCGCCCGGTTCGCGTTTTTTCTTCTTTTCTTCTTTCTTTCACACGACTGGTGGGCGGTGCCACCCGATCACAAGGGCTGGCAAGGCTTTCGGAGCCTGGGGAGCGGACACCCGCACAAAGGGTGGCCAGGTCGCCCGGTCCGCGTTTTTTCTTCTTTTCTTCTTTCTTTCACACGACTGGTGGGCGGTGCCACCCGATCACAAGGGCTGGCAAGGCTTTCGGAGCCTGGGGAGCGGATACCCGCACAAAGGGTGGCCAGGCGGCCCGGTCCGGGTGTTTTCTTCCTTCTTTCAAACGCCTGGTGGGCGGTGCCACCCGATCACAAGGGCTGGCAAGGCTTTCGGAGCCTGGGGAGCGGACACCCGCACAAAGGGTGGCCTGGCGGCCCGGTCCGGGTTTTTTGTTCTTTGTTTCAAACACCTGGTGGGCGGTGCCACCCGATCACAAGGGCTGGCAAGGCTTTCGGAGCCTGGGGAGTGGACACCCGCACAAAGGGTGGCCAGGCGTCCCGGTCCGGGTTTTTTCTTCTTTTCTTCTTTCTTTCACACTCCTGGTGGGCTTTGCCACCCGATAATAAGGGCTGACAAGGCTTTCGGAGCCTGGGGAGCAGACACCCGCACAAAGGGTGGCCAGGCGGCCCGGTCCGGGTTTTTCCTTCTTTTCTCCTTTCTTTCACACGCCTGGTGGGCGGTGCCACCCGATCACAAGGGCTGGCAAGGCTTTCGGAGCCTGGGGAGCGGACACCCGCACAAAGGGTGGCCAGGCGGCCCGGTCCGCATTTTTTCTTCTTTCTTTCACACCCCTGGTGCGCGGATCCACCCGATCACAAGGGTTGGAAAGGCTTTCGCAGCCTGGAGAGCGGACACCCGCACAAAAGGTGGCCAGGCGGCCCGGTCCGGGTTTTTTCTTCTTTCTTTCACACGCCTGGTGGGCGGTGCCACCCGATCAAAAGGGCTGGCAAGGCTTTCGGAGCCTGGGGAGCGGACACCCGCACAAAGGGTGGCCAGGTCGCCCGGTCCGCGTTTTTTCTTCTTTTCTTCTTTCTTTCACACGACTGGTGGGCGGTGCCACCCGATCACAAGGGCTGGCAAGGCTTTCGGAGCCTGGGGAGCAGACACCCGCACAAAGGGTGGCCAGGCGGCCCGGTCCGGGTTTTTCCTTCTTTTCTCCTTTCTTTCACACGCCTGGTGGGCGGTGCCAACCGATCACAAGGGCTGGCAAGGCTTTCGGAGCCTGGGGAGCGGACACCCGCACAAAGGGTGGCCAGGCGGCCCGGTCCGGGTGTTTTCTTCCTTCTTTCAAAAGCCTGGTGGGCGGTGCCACCCGATCACAAGGGCTGGCAAGGCTTTCGGAGCCTGGGGAGCGGACACCTGCACAAAGGGTGGCCATGCGGCCCGGTCCGGGTGTTTTCTTCCTTCTTTCAAAAGCCTGGTGGGCGGTGCCACCCGATCACAAGGGCTGGCAAGGCTTTCGGAGCGTGGGGAGCGGACACCCGCACAAAGGGTGGCCAGGTGGCCCGGTCCGGGTTTTTTTTTGCTTCTTTGAAACGCCTGGTGGGCGGTGCCACCCGATTACAAGGGCTGGCAAGGCTTTCGGAGCCTGGGGAGCGGACACCCGCACAAAGGGTGGCCAGGTCGCCCGGTTCGCGTTTTTTCTTCTTTTCTTCTTTCTTTCACACGACTGGTGGGCGGTGCCACCCGATCACAAGGGCTGGCAAGGCTTTCGGAGCCTGGGGAGCGGACACCCGCACAAAGGGTGGCCAGGTCGCCCGGTCCGCGTTTTTTCTTCTTTTCTTCTTTCTTTCACACGACTGGTGGGCGGTGCCACCCGATCACAAGGGCTGGCAAGGCTTTCGGAGCCTGGGGAGCGGATACCCGCACAAAGGGTGGCCAGGCGGCCCGGTCCGGGTGTTTTCTTCCTTCTTTCAAACGCCTGGTGGGCGGTGCCACCCGATCACAAGGGCTGGCAAGGCTTTCGGAGCCTGGGGAGCGGACACCCGCACAAAGGGTGGCCTGGCGGCCCGGTCCGGGTTTTTTGTTCTTTGTTTCAAACACCTGGTGGGCGGTGCCACCCGATCACAAGGGCTGGCAAGGCTTTCGGAGCCAGGGGAGTGGACACCCGCACATAGGGTGGCCAGGCGTCCCGGTCCGGGTTTTTTCTTCTTTCTTTGACACGCCTGGTGGGCTTTGCCACCCGATAATAAGGGCTGACAAGGCTTTCGGAGCCTGGGGAGCAGACACCCGCACAAAGGGTGGCCAGGCGGCCCGGTCCGGGTTTTTCCTTCTTTTCTCGTTTCTTTCACACGCCTGGTGGGCGGTGCCACCCGATCACAAGGGCTGGCAAGGCTTTCGGAGCCTGGGGAGCGGACACCCGCACAAAGGGTGGCCAGGCGGCCCGGTCCGGGTGTTTTCTTCCTTCTTTCAAAAGCCTGGTGGGCGGTGCCACCCGATCACAAGGGCTGGCAAGGTTTTCGGAGCCTGGGGAGCGGACACCTGCACAAAGGGTGTCCAGGCGGCCCGGTCCGGGTTTTTTCTTCTTTCTTTCACACGCCTGGTGGGCGGTGCCACCCGATCACAAGGGCTGGCAAGGCTTTCGGAGCCTGGGGAGCGGACACCTGCACAAAGGGTGGCCATGCGGCCCGGTCCGGGTGTTTTCTTCCTTCTTTCAAAAGCCTGGTGGGCAGTGCCACCCGATCACAAGGGCTGGCAAGGCTTTCGGAGCGTGGGGAGCGGACACCCGCACAAAGGGTGGCCAGGTGGCCAGGTCCGGGTTTTTTTTTGCTTCTTTGAAACGCCTGGTGGGCGGTGCCACCCGATTACAAGGGCTGGCAAGGCTTTCGGAGCCTGGGGAGCGGACACCCGCACAAAGGGTGGCCAGGTCGCCCGGTTCGCGTTTTTTCTTCTTTTCTTCTTTCTCTCACACGACTGGTGGGCGGTGCCACCCGATCACAAGGGCTGGCAAGGCTTTCGGAGCCTGGGGAGCGGACACCCGCACAAAGGGTGGCCAGGTCGCCCGGTCCGCGTTTTTTCTTCTTTTCTTCTTTCTTTCACACGACTGGTGGGCGGTGCCACCCGATCACAAGGGCTGGCAAGGCTTTCGGAGCCTGGGGAGCGGATACCCGCACAAAGGGTGGCCAGTCGGCCCGGTCCGGGTGTTTTCTTCCTTCTTTCAAACGCCTGGTGGGCGGTGCCACCCGATCACAAGGGCTGGCAAGGCTTTCGGAGCCTGGGGAGCGGACACCCGCACAAAGGGTGGCCTGGCGGCCCGGTCCGGGTTTTTTGTTCTTTGTTTCAAACACCTGGTGGGCGGTGCCACCCGATCACAAGGGCTGGCAAGGCTTTCGGAGCCAGGGGAGTGGACACCCGCACAAAGGGTGGCCAGGCGTCCCGGTCCGGGTTTTTTCTTCTTTCTTTGACACGCCTGGTGGGCTTTGCCACCCGATAATAAGGGCTGACAAGGCTTTCGGAGCCTGGGGAGCAGACACCCGCACAAAGGGTGGCCAGGCGGCCCGGTCCGGGTTTTTCCTTCTTTTCTCGTTTCTTTCACACGCCTGGTGGGCGGTGCCACCCGATCACAAGGGCTGGCAAGGCTTTCGGAGCCTGGGGAGCGGACACCCGCACAAAGGGTGGCCAGGCGGCCCGGTCCGGGTGTTTTCTTCCTTCTTTCAAAAGCCTGGTGGGCGGTGCCACCCGATCACAAGGGCTGGCAAGGCTTTCGGAGCCTGGGGAGCGGACACCTGCACAAAGGGTGTCCAGGCGGCCCGGTCCGGGTTTTTTCTTCTTTCTTTCACACGCCTGGTGGGCGGTGCCACCCGATCACAAGGGCTGGCAAGGCTTTCGGAGCCTGGGGAGCGGACACCCGCACAAAGGGTGGCCAGGCGGCCCGGTCCGGGTGTTTTCTTCCTTCTTTCAAACGCCTGGTGGGCGGTGCCACCCGATCACAAGGGCTGGCAAGGCTTTCGGAGCCTGGGGAGCGGACACCCGCACAAAAGGTGGCCTGGCGGCCCGGTCCGGGTTTTTTGTTCTTTGTTTCAAACACCTGGTGGGCGGTGCCACCCGATCACAAGGGCTGGCAAGGCTTTCGGAGCCAGGGGAGTGGACACCCGCACAAAGGGTGGCCAGGCGTCCCGGTCCGGGTTTTTTCTTCTTTCTTTGACACGCCTGGTGGGCTTTGCCACCCGATAATAAGGGCTGACAAGGCTTTCGGAGCCTGGGGAGCAGACACCCGCACAAAGGGTGGCCAGGCGGCCCGGTCTGGGTTTTTCCTTCTTTTCTCCTTTCTTTCACACGCCTGGTGGGCGGTGCCACCCGATCACAAGGGCTGGCAAGGCTTTCGGAGCCTGGGGAGCGGACACCCGCACAAAAGGTGGCCTGGCGGCCCGGTCCGGGTTTTTTGTTCTTTGTTTCAAACACCTGGTGGGCGGTGCCACCCGATCACAAGGGCTGGCAAGGCTTTCGGAGCCAGGGGAGTGGACACCCGCACAAAGGGTGGCCAGGCGTCCCGGTCCGGGTTTTTTCTTCTTTCTTTGACACGCCTGGTGGGCTTTGCCACCCGATAATAAGGGCTGACAAGGCTTTCGGAGCCTGGGGAGCAGACACCCGCACAAAGGGTGGCCAGGCGGCCCGGCATGGGTTTTTCCTTCTTTTCTCCTTTCTTTCACACGCCTGGTGGGCGGTGCCACCCGATCACAAGGGCTGGCAAGGCTTTCGGAGCCTGGGGAGCGGACACCCGCACAAAGGGTGGCCAGGCGGCCCGGTCCGGGTGTTTTCTTCCTTCTTTCAAAAGCCTGGTGGGCGGTGCCACCCGATCACAAGGGCTGGCAAGGCTTTCGGAGCCTGGGGAGCGGACACCTGCACAAAGGGTGGCCATGCGGCCCGGTCCGGGTGTTTTCTTCCTTCTTTCAAAAGCCTGGTGGGCGGTGCCACCCGATCACAAGGGCTGGCAAGGCTTTCGGAGCGTGGGGAGCGGACACCCGCACAAAGGGTGGCCAGGTGGCCCGGTCCGGGTTTTTTTTTGCTTCTTTGAAACGCCTGGTGGGCGGTGCCACCCGATTACAAGGGCTGGCAAGGCTTTCGGAACCTGGGGAGCGGACACCCGCACAAAGGGTGGCCAGGTCGCCCGGTTCGCGTTTTTTCTTCTTTTCTTCTTTCTTTCACACGACTGGTGGGCGGTGCCACCCGATCACAAGGGCTGGCAAGGCTTTCGGAGCCTGGGGAGCGGACACCCGCACAAAGGGTGGCCAGGTCGCCCGGTCCGCGTTTTTTCTTCTTTTCTTCTTTCTTTCACACGACTGGTGGGCGGTGCCACCCGATCACAAGGGCTGGCAAGGCTTTCGGAGCCTGGGGAGCGGATACCCGCACAAAGGGTGGCCAGGCGGCCCGGTCCGGGTGTTTTCTTCCTTCTTTCAAACGCCTGGTGGGCGGTGCCACCCGATCACAAGGGCTGGCAAGGCTTTCGGAGCCTGGGGAGCGGACACCTGCACAAAGGGTGTCCAGGCGGCCCGGTCCGGGTTTTTTCTACTTTTGTTCTTTCTTTCACACGACTGGTGGGCGGTGCCACCCGATCACAAGGGCTGGCAAGGCTTTCGGAGCCTGGGGAGCGGACACCCGCACCAAGGGTGGCCAGGCGGCCCGGTCCGGGTGTTTTCTTCCTTCTTTCAAACGCCTGGTGGGCGGTGCCACCTGATGACAAGGGCTGGCAAGGCTTTCGGAGCCTGGGGAGCGGACACCCGCACAAAGGGTGGCCAGGCGGCCAGGTCCGCGTTTTTTCTTCTTTCTTTCACACCCCTGGTGCGCGGTGCCACCCGATCACAAGGGTTGGAAAGGCTTTCGCAGCCTGGGGAGCGGACACCCGCACAAAAGGTGGCCAGGCGGCCCGGTCCGGGTTTTTTCTTCTTTCTTTCACACGCCTGGTGGGCGGTGCCACCCGATCAAAAGGGCTGGCAAGGCTTTCGGAGCCTGGGGAGCGGACACCCGCACAAAGGGTGGCCAGGTCGCCCGGTCCGCGTTTTTTCTTCTTTTCTTCTTTCTTTCACACGACTGGTGGGCGGTGCCACCCGATCACAAGGGCTGGCAAGGCTTTCGGAGCCTGGGGAGCGGACACCCGCACAAAGGGTGGCCAGGCGGCCCGGTCCGGGTGTTTTCTTCCTTCTTTCAAACGCCTGGTGGGCGGTGCCACCCGATCACAAGGGCTGGCAAGGCTTTCGGAGCCTGGGGAGCGGACACCCGCACAAAGGGTGGCCAGGCGGCCCGGTCCGGGTTTTTTTTCCTTCTTTGACACGCCTGGTGGGCGGTGCCACCCGATCACAAGGGCTGGCAAGGCTTTCGGAGCCTGGGGAGCGGACACCCGCACAAAGGGTGGCCAGGCGGCCCGGTCCGGGTTTTTTTTCCTACTTTGACACGCCTGGTGGGCGGTGCCACCCGATCACAAGGGCTAGCAAGGTTTCGGAGCCTGGGGAGCGGACACACGCACAAAGGGTGGCCAGGCGGCCCGGTCCGCATTTTTTCTTCTTTCTTTCACACGCCTGGTGGGCGGTGGCACCCGATCACAAGGGCTTGCAAGGCTTTCGGAGCCTGGGGAGCGGACACCCGCACAAAGGGTGGCCAGGCGGCAAGGTCCGGGTATTTTCTTCTTTTCTTCTTTCTTTCACACGCCTGGTGGGCGGTGCCACCCGATCACAAGGGCTGGCAAGGCTTTCGGAGCCTGGGGAGCGGACACCCGCACAAAGCGTGGTCAGGCGGCCCGGTCCGCGTTTATTCTTCCTTCTTTCACAGGCCTGGTGGGCGGTGCCACTCGATCACAAGGGCTGGCAAGGCTTTCGGAGTCTGGGGAGCGGACACCCGCACAAAGGGTGGCCAGGCGGCCCGGTCCGGGTTTTTTCTTCCTTCTTTCAAACGCCTGGTGGGCGGTGCCACCCGATCACAAGGGCTGGCAAGGCTTTCGGAGCCTGGGGAGCGGACACCCGCACAAAGGGTGGTCAGGTGGCCCGGTCCGGGTGTTTTCCTCCGTCTTTCAAACGCCTGGTGCGCGGTTCCACCCGATCACAAGGGTTGGAAAGGCTTTCGCAGCCTGGGGAGCGGACACCCGCACAAAGGGTGGCTAGGCGGCCCGGTCCGGGTTTTTTCTTCTTTCTTTCACACGCCTGGTGGGCGGTGCCACCCGATCAAAAGGGTTGGCAAGGCTTTCGGAGCCTGGGTAGCGGACACCCGCACAAAGGGTGGCCAGGTCGCCCGGTCCGCGTTTTTTCTTCTTTTCTTCTTTATTTCACACGACTGGTTGGCGGTGCCACCCGATCACAAGGGCTGGCAAGGCTTTCGGAGCCTGGGGAGCGGACACCCGCACAAAGGGTGGCCAGGCGGCCCGGTCCGGGTTTTTTCTTCTTTGTTTCAAACGCCTGGTGGGCGGTGCCACCCGATCACAAGGGCTGGCAAGGCTTTCGGAGCCTGGGGAGCGGACACCCGCACAAAGGGTGGCCAGGCGGCCCGGTCCGGGTTTTTTCTTCTTTTCTCCTTTCTTTCACACGCCTGGTGGGCGGTGCCACCCGATCACAAGGGCTGGCAAGGCTTTCGGAGCCTGGGGAGCGGACACCCGCACAAAGGGTGGCCAGGCGGCCCGGTCCGGGTGTTTTCTTCCTTCTTTCAAATGCCTGGTGGGCGGTGCCACCCGATCACAAGGGCTGGCAAGGCTTTCGGAGCCTGGGGAGCGGACACCCGCACAAAGGGTGGCCAGGTGGCCCGGTCCGGGTTTTTTTTCCTTCTTTGAAACCCCTGGTGGGCGGTGCCACCCGATTACAAGGGCTGGCAAGGCTTTCGGAGCCTGGGGAGCGGACACCCGCACAAAGGGTGGCCAGGCGGCCCGGTCCGGGTTTTTTCTTCCTTCTATCACACGCCTGGTGGGCGGTGACACCCAATCACAAGGGCTGGCAAGGCTTTCGGCGCCTGGGGAGCGGACACCCGCACAAAGGGTGGCCAGGCGGCCCGGTCCGGGTTTTTTTTCCTACTTTGACACGCCTGGTGGGCGGTGCCACCCGATCACAAGGGCTGGCAAGGTTTCGGAGCCTGGGGAGCGGACACGCGCACAAAGGGTGGCCAGGCGGCCCGGTCCGCGTTTTTTCTTCTTTCTTTCACACACCACGTGGGCGGTGCCACCCGATCACAAGGGCTGGCAAGGCTTTCGGAGCCTGGGGAGCGTACACCTGCACAAAGGGTGGCCAGGCGGCCCGGTCCGGGTTTTTTCTTCTTTCTTTCACATGCCTGGTCGGCGGTGCCACCGGATCACAAGGGCTGGCAAGGCTTTGGGAGCCTGGGGAGCGGACACCGGCACAAAGGGTGGCCAGGCGGCCCGTTCCGGGTTTTTTCTTCTTTCTTTCACAGGCCTGTTGGGCGGTGCCACCCGATTACAAGGGCTGGCAATGCTTTCGGAGCCTGGGGAGCGGACACCCGCACAAAGGGTGGTCAGGTGGCCCGGTCCGGGTGTTTTCTTCCTTCTTTCAAACGCCTGGTGCGCGGTGCCACCCGATCACAAGGGTTGGAAAAGCTTTCGCAGCCTGGGGAGCGGACACCCGCACGAAGGGTGGCCAGGCGGCCCTGTCCGGGTTTTTTCTTCTTTCTTTCACACGCCTGGTGGGCGGTGCCACCCGATCAAAAGGGCTGGCAAGGCTTTCGGAGCCTGGGGAGCGGACACCCGCACGAAGGGTGGCCAGGTCGCCCGGTCCGCGTTTTTTCTTCTTTTCTTCTTTCTTTCACACGACTGGTGGGCGGTGCCACCCGATCACAAGGGCTGGCAAGGCTTTCGGAGCCTGGGGAGCGGACACCCGCACAAAGGGTGGCCAGGCGGCCCGGTCCGGGTGTTTTCTTCCTTTTTTCAAACGCCTGGTGGGCGGTGCCACCCGATCACAAGGGCTGGCAAGGCTTTCGGAGCCTGGGGAGCGGACACCCGCACAAAGGGTTGCCAGGCGGCCCGGTCCGGGTTTTTTCTTCGTTGTTTCAAACGCCTGGTGGGCGGTGCCACCCGATCACAAGGGCTGGCAAGGCTTTCGGAGCCAGGGGAGCGGACACCCGCACAAAAGGGTGGCCAGGCGGCCGGGTCCGGGTTTTTTCTTCTTTCTTTCACATGCCTGGTGGGCTTTGCCACCCGATCACAAGGGCTGACAAGGCTTTAGGAGCCTGGGGAGCAGACACCCGCACAAAGGGTGGCCAGGCGGCCCGGTCCGGGTTTTTCCTTCTTTTCTCCTTTCTTTCACACGCCTGGTCGGCGGTGCCACCCGATCACAAGGGCTGGCAAGGCTTTCGGAGCCTGCGGAGCGGACACCCGCACAAAGGGTTGCCAGGCGGCCCGGTCCGGGTTTTTTCTTCGTTGTTTCAAACGCCTGGTGGGCGGTGCCACCCGATCACAAGGGCTGGCAAGGCTTTCGGAGCCAGGGGAGCGGACACCCGCACAAAAGGGTGGCCAGGCGGCCCGGTCCGGGTTTTTTCTTCTTTCTTTCACACCCCTGGTGGGCTTTGCCACCCGATCACAAGGGCTGACAAGGCTTTTGGAGCCTGGGGAGCAGACACCCGCACAAAGGGTGGCCAGGCGGCCCGGTCCGGGTTTTTTTTCGTACTTTGACACGCCTGGTGGGCGGTGCCACCCGATCACAAGGGCTGGCAAGGTTTCGGAGCCTGGGGAGCGGACACGCGCACAAAGGGTGGCCAGGCTGCCTGCTCCGCGTTTTTTCTTCTTTCTTTCACACACCTGGTGGGCGGTGCCACCCGATCACAAGGGCTGGTAAGGCTTTCGGAGCCTGGGGAGCGTACACCTGCACAAAGGGTGGCCAGGCGGCCCAGTCCGGGTTTTTTCTTCTTTCTTTCACATGCCTGGTGGGCGGTGCCACCGGATCACAAGGGCTGGCAAGGCTTTGGGAGCCTGGGGAGCGGACACCGGCACAAAGGGTGGTCAGGCGGCAAGGTCCGGGTATTTTCTTCTTTTCTTCTTTCTTTCACACGCCTGGTGGGCGGTGCCACCCTATCACAAGGGCTGGCAAGGCTTTCGGAGCCTTGGGAGCGGACACCCGCACAAAGCGTGGTCAGGCGGCCCGGTCCGGGTTTTTTCTTCTTTGTTTCAAACGCCTGGTGGGCGGTGCCACCCGATCACAATTGTTGGCAAGGCTTTCGGAGCCAGGGGAGCCGACACCCGCAAAAAGGGTGGCCAGGCGGCCCGGTCCGGGTTTTTTCTTCTTTTCTCCTTTCTTTCACACGCCTGGTGGGCGGTGCCACCCGATCACAAGGGCTGGCAAGGCTTTCGGAGCCTGGGGAGCGGACACCCGCACAAAGGGTGGCCAGGCGGCCCGGTCCGGGTGTTTTCTTCCTTCTTTCAAATGCCTGGTGGGCGGTGCCACCCGATCACAAGGGCTGGCAAGGCTTTCGGAGCCTGGGGAGCGGACACCCGCACAAAGGGTGGCCAGGTGGCCCGGTCCGGGTTTTTTCTTCGTTGTTTCAAACGCCTGGTGGGCGGTGCCACCCGATCACAAGGGCTGGCAAGGCTTTCGGAGCCAGGGGAGCGGACACCCGCACAAAAGGGTGGCCAGGCGGCCGGGTCCGGGTTTTTTCTTCTTTCTTTCACGCGCCTGGTGGGCTTTGCCACCCGATCACAAGGGCTGACAAGGCTTTCGGAGCCTGGGGAGCAGACACCCGCACAAAGGGTGGCCAGGCGGCCCGGTCCGGGTTTTTCCTTCTTTTCTCCTTTCTTTCACACGCCTGGTGGGCGGTGCCACCCGATCACAAGGGCTGGCAAGGCTTTCGGAGCCTGGGGAGCGGACACCCGCACAAAGGGTGGCCAGGCGGCCCGGTCCGGGTGTTTTCTTCCTTCTTTCAAATGCCTGGTGAGCGGTGCCACCCGATCACAAGGGCTGGCAAGGCTTTCGGAGCCTGGGGAGCGGACACCCGCACAAAGGGTGGCCAGGTGGCCCGGTCCGGGTTTTTTTTCCTTCTTTCAAACGCCTGGTGCGCGGTGCCACCCGATCACAAGGGTTGGAAAGGCTTTCGCAGCCTGGGGAGCGGACACCCGCACAAAGGGTGGCTAGGCGGCCCGGTCCGGGTTTTTTCTTCTTTCTTTCACATGCCTGGTGGGCGGTGCCACCCGATCAAAAGGGTTGGCAAGGCTTTCGGAGCATGGGTAGCGGACACCCGCACAAAGGGTGGCCAGGTCGCCCGGTCCGCGTTTTTTCTTCTTTTCTTCTTTATTTCACACGACTGGTGGGCGGTGCCACCCGATCACAAGGGCTGGCAAGGCTTTCGGAGCCTGGGGAGCGGACACCCGCACAAAGGGTGGCCAGGCGGCCCGGTCCGGGTGTTTTCTTCCTTCTTTCAAATGCCTGGTGGGCGGTGCCACCCGATCACAAGGGCTGGCAAGGCTTTCGGAGCCTGGGGAGCGGACACCCGCACAAAGGGTGGCCAGGTGGCCCGGTCCGGGTTTTTTTTCCTTCTTTGAAACGCCTGGTGGGCGGTGCCACCCGATTACAAGGGCTGGCAAGGCTTTCGGAGCCTGGGGAGCGGACACCCGCACAAAGGGTGGCCAGGCGGCCCGGTCCGGGTTTTTTCTTCCTTCTATCACACGCCTGGTGGGCGGTGACACCCAATCACAAGGGCTGGCAAGGCTTTCGGCGCCTGGGGAGCGGACACCCGCACAAAGGGTGGCCAGGCGGCCCGGTCCGGGTGTTTTCTTCCTTCTTTCGAACGCCTGGTGGGCGGTAACAACCGATCACAAGGGCTGGCAAGGCTTTCGGAGCCTGGGGAGCGGACACCCACACAAAGGGTGGCCAGGCGGCCCGGTCCGGGTTTTTTCTTCCTTCTATCACACACCTGGTGGGCGGTGCCACCCGATCACAAGGGCTGGCAAGGCTTTCGGAGCCTGGGGAGCGGACACCCGCACAAAGGGTGGTCAGGTGGCCCGGTCCGGGTTTTTTCTTCTTTCTTTCACATGCCTGGTGGGCGGTGCCACCCGATCAAAAGGGCTGGCAAGGCTTTCGGAGCCTGGGGAGCAGACACCCGCACAAAGGGTCGCCAGGCGGCCCGGTCCGGGTTTTTCCTTCTTTTCTCCTTTCTTTCACACGCCTGGTGGGCGGTGCCACCCGATCACAAGGGCTGGCAAGGCTTTCGGAGCCTGGGGAGCGGACACCCGCACAAAGGGTGGCCAGGCGGCCCGGTCCGGGTGTTTTCTTCCTTCTTTCAAATGCCTGGTGAGCGGTGCCACCCGATCACAAGGGCTGGCAAGGCTTTCGGAGCCTGGGGAGCGGACACCCGCACAAAGGGTGGCCAGGTGGCCCGGTCCGGGTTTTTTTTCCTTCTTTCAAACGCCTGGTGCGCGGTGCCACCCGATCACAAGGGTTGGAAAGGCTTTCGCAGCCTGGGGAGCGGACACCCGCACAAAGGGTGGCTAGGCGGCCCGGTCCGGGTTTTTTCTTCTTTCTTTCACACGCCTGGTGGGCGGTGCCACCCGATCAAAAGGGTTGGCAAGGCTTTCGGCGCCTGGGTAGCGGACACCCGCACAAAGGGTGGCCAGGTCGCCCGGTCCGCGTTTTTTCTTCTTTTCTTCTTTATTTCACACGACTGGTGGGCGGTGCCACCCGATCACAAGGGCTGGCAAGGCTTTCGGAGCCTGGGGAGCGGACACCCGCACAAAGGGTGGCCAGGCGGCCCGGTCCGGGTTTTTTCTTCTTTGTTTCAAACGCCTGGTGGGCGGTGCCACCCGATCACAAGGGCTGGCAAGGCTTTCGGAGCCAGGGGATCGGACACCCGCACAAAGGGTGGCCAGGCGGCCCGGTCCGGGTTTTTTCTTCTTTTCTCCTTTCTTTCACACGCCTGGTGGGCGGTGCCACCCGATCACAAGGGCTGGCAAGGCTTTCGGAGCCTGGGGAGCGGACACCCGCACAAAGGGTGGCCAGGCGGCCCGGTCCGGGTGTTTTCTTCCTTCTTTCAAATGCCTGGTGGGCGGTGCCACCCGATCACAAGGGCTGGCAAGGCTTTCGGAGCCTGGGGAGCGGACACCCGCACAAAGGGTGGCCAGGTGGCCCGGTCCGGGTTTTTTTTCCTTCTTTCAAACGCCTGGTGCGCGGTGCCACCCGATCACAAGGGTTGGAAAGGCTTTCGCAGCCTGGGGAGCGGACACCCGCACAAAGGGTGGCTAGGCGGCCCGGTCCGGGTTTTTTCTTCTTTCTTTCACACGCCTGGTGGGCGGTGCCACCCGATCAAAAGGGTTGGCAAGGCTTTCGGAGCCTGGGTAGCGGACACCCGCACAAAGGGTGGCCAGGTCGCCCGGTCCGCGTTTTTTCTTCTTTTCTTCTTTATTTCACACGACTGGTGGGCGGTGCCACCCGATCACAAGGGCTGGCAAGGCTTTCGGAGCCTGGGGAGCGGACACCCGCACAAAGGGTGGCCAGGCGGCCCGGTCCGGGTTTTTTCTTCTTTGTTTCAAACGCCTGGTGGGCGGTGCCACCCGATCACAAGGGCTGGCAAGGCTTTCGGAGCCAGGGGAGCGGACACCCGCACAAAGGGTGGCCAGGCAGCCCGGTCCGGGTTTTTTCTTCTTTTCTCCTTTCTTTCACACGCCTGGTGGGCGGTGCCACCCGATCACAAGGGCTGGCAAGGCTTTCGGAGCCTGGGGAGCGGACACCCGCACAAAGGGTGGCCAGGCGGCCCGGTCCGGGTGTTTTCTTCCTTCTTTCAAATGCCTGGTGGGCGGTGCCACCCGATCACAAGGGCTGGCAAGGCTTTCGGAGCCTGGGGAGCGGACACCCGCACAAAGGGTGGCCAGGTGGCCCGGTCTGGGTTTTTTTTCCTTCTTTGAAACGCCTGGTGGGCGGTGCCACCCGATTACAAGGGCTGGCAAGGCTTTCGGAGCCTGGGGAGCGGACACCCGCACAAAGGGTGGCCAGGCGGCCCGGTCCGGGTTTTTTCTTCCTTCTATCACACGCCTGGTGGCCGGTGACACCCAATCACAAGGGCTGGCAAGGCTTTCGGCGCCTGGGGAGCGGACACCCGCACAAAGGGTGGCCAGGCGGCCCGGTCCGGGTTTTTTTTCCTACTTTGACACGCCTGGTGGGCGGTGCCACCCGATCACAAGGGCTGGCAAGGTTTCGGAGCCTGGGGAGCGGACACGCGCACAAAGGGTGGCCAGGCGGCCCGGTCCGCGTTTTTTCTTCTTTCTTTCACACACCAGGTGGGCGGTGCCACCCGATCACAAGGGCTGGCAAGGCTTTCGGAGCCTGGGGAGCGTACACCGGCACAAAGGGTGGCCAGGCGGCCCGGTCCGGGTATTTTCTTCTTTTCTTCTTTCTTTCACACGCCTGGTGGGCGGTGCCACCGGATCACAAGGGCTGGCAAGGCTTTCGGAGCCTGGGGAGCGGACACCCGCACAAAGGGTGGCCAGGCGGCCCGGTCCGGGTGTTTTCTTCCTTCTTTCAAATGCCTGGTGAGCGGTGCCACCCGATCACAAGGGCTGGCAAGGCTTTCGGAGCCTGGGGAGCGGACACCCGCACAAAGGGTTGCCAGGCTGCCCGGTCCGGGTTTTTTGTTCGTTGTTTCAAACGCCTGGTGGGCGGTGCCACCCGATCACAAGGGCTGGCAAGGCTGTCGGAGCCAGGGGAGCGGACACCCGCACAAAAGGGTGGCCAGGCGGCCGGGTCCGGGTTTTTTCTTCTTTCTTTCACACGCCTGGTGGGCTTTGCCACCCGATCACAAGGGCTGACAAGGCTTTCGGAGCCTGGGGAGCAGACACCCGCACAAAGGGTGGCCAGGCGGCCCGGTCCGGGTTTTTCCTTCTTTTCTCCTTTCTTTCACACGCCTGGTGGGCGGTGCCACCCGATCACAAGGGCTGGCAAGGCTTTCGGAGCCTGGGGAGCGGACACCCGCACAAAGGGTGAACAGGCGGCCCGGTCCGGGTTTTTTCCGCTTTCTTTCACACGCCTGGTGGGCGGTGCCACCCGATCACAAGGGCTGGCAAGGCTTTGGGAGCCTGGGGAGCGGACACCCGCACAAAGGGTGGCCAGGCGGCCCGGTCTGGGTTTTTTCATCTTTTCTTCTTTCTTTCACACGACTGGTGGGCGGTGTCACCCGATCACAAGGGCTGGCAAGGCTTTCGGAGCCTGGGGAGCGGACACCCGCACAAAGGGTGGCCAGGCGGCCCGGTCTGCGTTTTTTCTTCTTTCTTTCACACACCTGGTGGGCGGTGCCACCCGATCACAAGGGCTGGCAAGGCTTTCGGAGCCTGGGGAGCGGACACCTGCACAAAGGGTGGCCAGGCGGCGCGGTCCGGGTTTTTTCTTCCTTCTTTCAAACGCCTGGTGCGCGGTGCCAGCCGATCACAAGGGTTGGAAAGGCTTTCGCAACCTGGGGAGCTGACACCCGCACAAAGGGTGGCCAGGTCGCCCGGTCCGCGTTTTTTCTTCTTTTCTTCTTTCTTTCACACGACTGGTGGGCGGTGCCACCCGATCACAAGGGCTGGCAAGGCTTTCGGAGCCTGGGGAGCGGACACCCGCACAAAGGGTGGCCAGGCGGCCCGGTCCGGGAGTTTTCTTCC
Organism: Neolamprologus brichardi; assembly: GCF_056152115.1. Taxonomy (NCBI): domain Eukaryota; kingdom Metazoa; phylum Chordata; class Actinopteri; order Cichliformes; family Cichlidae; genus Neolamprologus; species Neolamprologus brichardi. The sequence goes on from NC_142116.1 coordinate 32,503,614, forward strand.
TTCTTTCAAACGCCTGTTGGGCGGTGCCACCCGATCACAAGGGCTGGCAAGGCTTTCGGAGCCTGGGGAGCGGACACCCGCACAAAGGGTGGCCAGGCGGCCCGGTCCGGGTTTTTTCTTCTTTGTTTCAAACGCCTGGTGGGCGGTGCCACCCGATCACAAGGGCTGGCAAGGCTTTCGGAGCCTGGGGAGCGGACACGCGCACAAAGGGTGGCCAGGCGGCCCGGTCCGGGTTTTTTCTTCTTTATTTCAAACGCCTGGTGGGCGGTGCCACCCGATCACAAGGGCTGGCAAGGCTTTCGGAGCCAGGGGAGCGGACACCCGCACAAAGGGTGGCCATGCGGCCCGTTCCGGGTTTTTTCCGCTTTCTTTCACACGCCTGGTGGGCGGTGCCACCCGATCACAAGGGCTTGCAAGGCTTTCGGAGCCTGGGGAGCGGACATCCGCACAAAGGGTGGCCAGGCGGCAAGGTCCGGGTATTTTCTTCTTTTCTTCTTTCTTTCACACGCCTGGTGGGCGGTGCCACCCGATCACAAGGGCTGGCAAGGCTTTCGGAGCCTGGGGAGCGGACACCCGCACAAAGGGTTGCCAGGCTGCCCGGTCCGGGTTTTTTGTTCGTTGTTTCAAACGCCTGGTGGGCGGTGCCACCCGATCACAAGGGCTGGCAAGGCTGTCGGAGCCAGGGGAGCGGACACCCGCACAAAAGGGTGGCCAGGCGGCCGGGTCCGGGTTTTTTCTTCTTTCTTTCACACGCCTGGTGGGCTTTGCCACCCGATCACAAGGGCTGACAAGGCTTTCGGAGCCTGGGGAGCAGACACCCGCACAAAGGGTGGCCAGGCGGCCCGGTCCGGGTTTTTCCTTCTTTTCTCCTTTCTTTCACACGCCTGGTGGGCGGTGCCACCCGATCACAAGGGCTGGCAAGGCTTTCGGAGCCTGGGGAGCGGACACCCGCACAAAGGGTGAACAGGCGGCCCGGTCCGGGTTTTTTCCGCTTTCTTTCACACGCCTGGTGGGCGGTGCCACCCGATCACAAGGGCTGGCAAGGCTTTGGGAGCCTGGGGAGCGGACACCCGCACAAAGGGTGGCCAGGCGGCCCGGTCTGGGTTTTTTCATCTTTTCTTCTTTCTTTCACACGACTGGTGGGCGGTGTCACCCGATCACAAGGGCTGGCAAGGCTTTCGGAGCCTGGGGAGCGGACACCCGCACAAAGGGTGGCCAGGCGGCCCGGTCTGCGTTTTTTCTTCTTTCTTTCACACACCTGGTGGGCGGTGCCACCCGATCACAAGGGCTGGCAAGGCTTTCGGAGCCTGGGGAGCGGACACCTGCACAAAGGGTGGCCAGGCGGCGCGGTCCGGGTTTTTTCTTCCTTCTTTCAAACGCCTGGTGCGCGGTGCCAGCCGATCACAAGGGTTGGAAAGGCTTTCGCAACCTGGGGAGCTGACACCCGCACAAAGGGTGGCCAGGTCGCCCGGTCCGCGTTTTTTCTTCTTTTCTTCTTTCTTTCACACGACTGGTGGGCGGTGCCACCCGATCACAAGGGCTGGCAAGGCTTTCGGAGCCTGGGGAGCGGACACCCGCACAAAGGGTGGCCAGGCGGCCCGGTCCGGGAGTTTTCTTCCTTCTTTCAAACGCCTGTTGGGCGGTGCCACCCGATCACAAGGGCTGGCAAGGCTTTCGGAGCCTGGGGAGCGGACACCCGCACAAAGGGTGGCCAGGCGGCCCGGTCCGGGTTTTTTCTTCTTTGTTTCAAACGCCTGGTGGGCGGTGCCACCCGATCACAAGGGCTGGCAAGGCTTTCGGAGCCTGGGGAGCGGACACGCGCACAAAGGGTGGCCAGGCGGCCCGGTCCGGGTTTTTTCTTCTTTATTTCAAACGCCTGGTGGGCGGTGCCACCCGATCACAAGGGCTGGCAAGGCTTTCGGAGCCAGGGGAGCGGACACCCGCACAAAGGGTGGCCATGCGGCCCGTTCCGGGTTTTTTCCGCTTTCTTTCACACGCCTGGTGGGCGGTGCCACCCGATCACAAGGGCTTGCAAGGCTTTCGGAGCCTGGGGAGCGGACATCCGCACAAAGGGTGGCCAGGCGGCAAGGTCCGGGTATTTTCTTCTTTTCTTCTTTCTTTCACACGCCTGGTGGGCGGTGCCACCCGATCACAAGGGCTGGCAAGGCTTTCGGAGCCTGGGGAGCGGACACCCGCACAAAGGGTGGCCAGGCAGCCCGGTCCGGGTTTTTTCTTCTTTCTTTTACACGCCTGGTGGGCGGTGCCACCCGATCACAAGGGCTGGCAAGGCTTTCGGAGCCTGGGGAGCGGACACCCGCACAAAGGGTGGCCAGGCGGCCCGGTCCGGGTTTTTTTTCCTTCTTTGACACGCCTGGTGGGCGGTGCCACCCGATCACAAGGGAAGGCAAGGCTTTCGGAGCCTGGGGAGCAGACACCTGCACAAAGGGTTGCCAGGCGTCCCGGTCCGGGTTTTTTCTTCTTTTCTTCTTTCTTTGACACGCTTGGTGGGCGGTGCCACCCGATCACAAGGGCTGGCAAGGCTTTCGGAGCCTGGGGAGCGGACACCCGCAAAAAGGGTGGCCAGGCGGACCGGTCCGGGTGTTTTCTTCCTTCTTTCAAACGCCTGGTGGGCGGTGCCACCCGATCACAAGGGCTGGCAAGGCTTTCGGAGCCTGGGGAGCGGACACCCGCACAAAGGGTGGCCAGGTCGCCCGGTCCGCGTTTTTTCTTCTTTTCTTCTTTCTTTCACACGACTGGTGGGCGGTTCCACCCGATCACAAGGGCTGGCAAGGCTTTCGGAGCCTGGGGAGCGGACACCCGCACAAAGGGTGGCCAGGCGGCCCGGTCCGGGTGTTTTCTTCCTTCTTTCAAACTCCTGGTGGGCGGTGCCACCCGATCACAAGGGCTGGCAAGGCTTTCGGAGCCAGGGGAGCGGACACCCGCACAAAGGGTGGCCATGCGGCCCGTTCCGGGTTTTTTCCGCTTTCTTTCACACGCCTGGTGGGCGGTGCCACCCGATCACAAGGGCTTGCAAGGCTTTCGGAGCCTGGGGAGCGGACATCCGCACAAAGGGTGGCCAGGCGGCAAGGTCCGGGTATTTTCTTCCTTCTTTCACAGACCTGGTGGGCGGTGCAACCCGATCACAAGGGCTGGGAAGGCTTTCGGAGCCTGGGGAGCGGACACCCGCACAAAGGGTGGCCAGGCAGCCCGGTCCGGGTTTTTTCTTCTTTCTTTTACACGCCTGGTGGGCGGTGCCACCTGATCACAAGGGCTGGCAAGGCTTTCGGAGCCTGGGGAGCGGACACCCGCACAAAGGGTGGCCAGGCGGTCCGGTCCGGGTTTTTTTTCGTTCGTTGACACGCCTGGTGGGCGGTGCCACCCGATCACAAGGGCTGGCAAGGCTTTCGGAGCCTGGGGAGCAGACACCTGCACAAAGGGTGGCCAGGCAGCCCGGTCCGGGTTTCTTCTTCTTTTCTTCTTTCTTTGACACGCCTGGTGGGCGGTGCCACCCGATCATAAGGGCTGGCAAGGCTTTAGGAGCCTGGGGAGCGGACACCCGCACAAAGGGTGGCCAGGCGGCCCGGTCCGGGTGTTTTCTTCCTTCTTTCAAACGCCTGGTGGGCGGTGCCACCCGATCACAAGGGCTGGCAAGGCTTTCGGAGACTGGGGAGCGGACACCCGCACAAAGGGTGGCCAGGCGGCCCGGTCCGGGTTTTTTCTTCTTTCTTTCACACGCCTGGTGGGCGGTGCCACCCGATCACAAGGGCTGGCAAGGCTTTCGGAGCCTGGGGAGCGGACACCCGCACAAAGGGTGGTCAGGTGGACCGGTCCGGGTGTTTTCTTCCTTCTTTCAAACGCCTGGTGCGCGGTGCCACCCGATCACAAGGGTTGGAAAGGCTTTCGCAGCCTGGGGAGCGGACACCCGCACAAAAGGTGGCCAGGCGGCCCGGTCCGGGTTTTTTCTTCTTTCTTTCACACGCCTGGTGGGCGGTGCCACCCGATCAAAAGGGCTGGCAAGGCATTCGGAGCCTGGGGAGCGGACACCCGCACAAAGGGTGGCCTGGTCGCCCGGTCCGCGTTTTTTCTTCTTTTCTTCTTTCTTTCACACGACTGGTGGGCGGTTCCACCCGATCACAAGGGCTGGCAAGGCTTTCGGAGCCTGGGGAGCGGACACCCGCAAAAAGCGTGGTCAGGCGGCCCGGTCCGGGTTTTTTCTTCCTTCTTTCACAGGCCTGGTGGGCGGTGCAACCCGATCACAAGGGCTGGCAAGGCTTTCGGAGCCTGGGGAGCGGACACCCGCACAAAGGGTGGCCAGGCGGCCCGGTCCGGGTTTTTTCTTCTTTCTTTCACACGCCTGGTGGGCGGTGCCACCCGATCACAAGGGCTGGCAAGGCTTTCGGAGCCTGGGAAGCGGACACCCGAACAAAGGGTGGCCAGGCGGCCCGGTCCGCGTTTTTTCTTCTTTCTTTCACACGCCTGGTGGGCGGTGCCACCCGATCACAAGGGCTGGCAAGGCTTTCGGAGCCTGGGGAGCGGACACCCGCACAAAAGGTTGCCAGGCGGCCCGGTCCGGGTTTTTTCTTCTTTCTTTCACACGCCTGGTGGGCGGTGCCACCCGATCAAAAGGGCTGGCAAGGCTTTCGGAGCCTGGGGAGCGGACACCCGCACAAAGGGTGGCCAGGTCGCCCGGTCCGCGTTTTTTCTTCTTTTCTTCTTTCTTTCACACGACTGTTAGGCGGTGCCACCCGATCACAAGGGCTAGCAAGGCTTTCGGAGCCTGGGGAGCGGACACCCGCACAAAGGGTGGCCAGGCGGCCCGGTCCGGGTGTTTTCTTCCTTCTTTCAAACGCCTGGTGCGCGGTGCCACCAGATCACAAGGGCTGGATAGGCTTTCGCAGCCTGGGGAGCGGACACCCACACAAAGGGTGGCCAGGCGGCCCGGTCCGCGTTTTTTCTTCTTTCTTTCACACGCCTGGTGGGCGGTGCCAGCCGATCACAAGGGCTGGCAAGGCTTTGGGAGCCTGGGGAGCGGACACCTGCACAAAGGGTGGCCAGGCGGCCCGGTCCGGGTTTTTTCTTCTTTTCTTCTTTCTTTCACACGACTGGTGGGCGGTGCCACCCGATCACAAGGGCTGGCAAGGCTTTCGGAGCCTGGGGAGCGGACACCCGCACAAAGGGTGGCCAGGCGGCCCGGTCCGGGTGTTTTCTTCCTTCTTTCAAACGCCTGGTGGGCGGTGCCACCCGATCACAAGGGCTGGCAAGGCTTTCGGAGCCTGGGGAGCGGACACCCGCACAAAGGGTGTCCAGGCTGCCCGGTCCGGGTTTTTTCTTCCTTCTATCACACGCCTGGTGGGCGGTGACACCCAATCACAAGGGCTGGCAAGGCTTTCGGCGCCTGGGAAGCGGACACCTGCACAAAGGGTGGCAAGGCGGCCCGGTCCGGGATTTTTCTTCTTTCTTTCACACGCCTGGTGGGCGGTGCCACCCGATCACAAGGGCTGGAGAGGCTTTCGGAACCTGGGGAGCGGACACCCGCACAAAGGGTGGTCAGGTGGCCCGGTCCGGGTGTTTTCTTCCTTCTTTCAAACGCCTGGTGCGCGGTGTCACCCAATCACAAGGGTTGGAAAGGCTTTCGCAGCCTGGGGAGCGGACACCCGCACAAAGGGTGGCCAGGCGGCCCGGTCCGGGTTTTTTCTTCTTTCTTTCACACGCCTGGTGGGCGGTGCCACCCAATCAAAAGGGCTGGCAAGGCTTTCGGAGCCTGGGGAGCGGACACCCGCACAAAGGGTGGCCACGTCTCCCGGTCCGGGTTTTTTCTTCTTTTCTTCTTTCTTTCACACGACTGGTGGGCGGTGCCACCCGATCACAAGGGCTGGCAAGGCTTTCGGAGCCTGGGGAGCGGACACCCGCACAAAGGGTGGCCAGGCGGCCCGGTCCGGGTGTTTTCTTCTTTCTTTTACACGCCTGGTGGGCGGTGCCACCCGATCACAAGGGCTGGCAAGGCTTTCGGAGCCTGGGGAGCGGACACCCGCACAAAGGGTGGCCAGGCGGCCCGGTCCGGGTTTTTTTTCCTTCTTTGACACGCCTGGTGGGCGGTGCCACCCGATCACAAGGGAAGGCAAGGCTTTCGGAGCCTGGGGAGCAGACACCTGCACAAAGGGTGGCCAGGCGGCCCGGTCCGGGTTTTTTCTTCTTTCTTTCACACGCCTGGTGGGCTTTGCCACCCGATCACAAGGGCTGACAAGGCTTTCGGAGCCTGGGGAGCAGACACCCGCACAAAGGGTGGCCAGGCGGCCCGGTCCGGGTTTTTCCTTCTTTTCTCCTTTCTTTCACACGCCTGGTGGGCGGTGCCACCCGATCACAAGGGCTGGCAAGGCTTTCGGAGCCTGGGGAGCGGACACCCGCACAAAGGGTGGCCAGGCGGCCCGGTCCGGGTGTTTTCTTCCTTTTCTCAAATGCCTGGTGGGCGGTGCCACCCGATCACAAGGGCTGGCAAGGTTTTCGGAGCCTGGGGAGCGGACACCCGCACAAAGGGTGGCCAGGCGGCCCGGTCCGGGTTTTTTTTCCTTCTTTGAAACGCCTGGTGGGCGGTGCCACCCGATTACAAGGGCTGGCAAGGCTCTCGGAGCCTGGGGAGCGGACACCCGCACAAAGGGTGGCCAGGCGGCCCAGTCCGGGTTTTTTCTTCCTTCTATCACACGCCTGGTGGGCGGTGACACCCAATCACAAGGGCTGGCAAGGCTTTCGGCGCCTGGGGAGCGGACACCCGCACAAAGGGTGGCCAGGCGGCCCGGTCCGGGTTTTTTTTCCTACTTTGACACGCCTGGTGGGCGGTGACACCCGATCACAAGGGCTGGCAAGGTTTCGGAGCCTGGGGAGCGGACACGCGCACAAAGGGTGGCCAGGCGGCCCGGTCCGCGTTTTTTCTTCTTTCTTTCACACACCTGGTGGGCGGTTCCACCCGATCACAAGGGCTGGAAAGGCTTTCGGAGCCTGGGGAGCGTACACCTGCACAAAGGGTGGCCAGGCGGCCTGGTCCGGGTTTTTTCTTCTTTCTTTCACATGCCTGGTGGGCGGTGCCACCGGATCACAAGGGCTGGCAAAGCTTTGGGAGCCTGGGGAGCGGACACCGGCACAAAGGGTGGCCAGGCGGCCCGGTCCGGGTATTTTCTTCTTTTCTTCTTTCTTTCACACGCCTGGTGGGCAGTGCCACCCGATCACAAGGGCTGGCAAGGCTTTCGGAGCCTGGGGAGCGGACACCCGCACAAAGGGTGACCAGGCGGCCCGGTCCGGGTTTTTTCTTCTTTCTTTCACACGCCTGGTGGGCGGTGCCACCCGATCACAAGGGCTGGCAAGGCTTTCGGAGCCTGGGGAGCGGACACCCGCACAAAGGGTGGCCAGGCGGCCCGGTCCGGGTGTTTTCTTCTTTCTTTCAAACGCCTGGTGGGCGGTGCCACCCGATCACAAGGGCTGGCAAGGCTTTCGGAGCCTGGGGAGCAGACACCCGCACAAAGGGTGGCCAGGCGGACCGGTCCGGGTTTTTTCTTCCTTCTTTCAAACGCCTGGTGGGCGATGCCACCCGATCATAAGGGCTGGCAAGGCTTTCGGAGCCTGGGGAGCGGACACCCGCACAAAGGGTGGCCAGGCGGCCCGGTCCGGGTTTTTTCTTCCTTCTTTCAAACGCCTGGTGGGCGATGCCACCCGATCATAAGGGCTGGCAAGGCTTTCGGAGCCTGGGGAGCGGACACCCGCACAAAGGGTGACCAGGCGGCCCGGTCCGGGTTTTTTCTTCTTTTCTTCTTTCTTTCACACGACTGGTGGGCGGTGCCACCCGATCACAAGGGCTGGCAAGGCTTTCGGAGCCTGGGGAGCGGACACCCGCACAAAGGGTGGCCAGGCGGCCAGGTCCGGGTTTTTTCTTCCTTCTATCACACGCCTGGTGGGCGGTGACACCCGATCACAAGGGCTGGCAAGGCTTTCGGAGCCAGGGGAGCGGACACCCGCACAAAGGGTGGCCAGGCGGCCTGTTCCGGGTTTTTTCTTCTTTCTTTCACACGCCTGGTGGGCTTTGCCACCCGATCACAAGGGCTGACAAGGCTTTCGGAGCCTGGGGAGCGGACACCCGCACAAAGGGTGGCCAGGTTGCCCGGTCCGGGTTTTTTTTCCTTCTTTGAAACGCCTGGTGGGCGGTGCCACCCGATGACAAGGGCTGGCAAGGCTTTCGGAGCCTGGGGAGCGGACACCCGCACAAAGGGTGGCCAGGCGGCCCGGTCCGGGTGTTTTCTTCCTTCTTTCAAACGCCTGGTGGGCGGTGCCACCCGATCACAAGGGCTGGCAAGGCTTTCGGAGCCTGGGGAGCGGACACCCGGAAAAAAGGGTGGCCAGGCGGCCCGGTCCGGGTTTTTTCTTCTTTCTTTCACACGCCTGGTGGGCGGTTCAACCCGATCACAAGGGCTGGCAAGGCTTTCGGAGCCTGGGGAGCGGACAACCGCACAAAGGGTGGCCATGCGGCCCGGTCCGGGTTTTTTCCGCTTTCTTTCACACGCCTGGTGGGCGGTGCCACCCGATCACAAGGGCTTGCAAGGCTTTCGGAGCCTTTGGAGCGGACACCCGCACAAAGGGTGGCCAGGCGGCCCGGTCCGGGTATTTTCTTCTTTTCTTCTTTCTTTCACACGCCTGGTGGGCGGTGCCACCCGATCACAAGGGCTGGCGAGGCTTTCGGAGCCTGGGGAGCGGACACCCGCACAAAGGGTGGTCAGGCGGCCCGGTCCGGGTGTTTTCTTCCTTCTTTCAAACGTCTGGTGCGCGGTGCCACCCGATCACAAGGGCTGGCGAGGCTTTCGGAGCCTGGGGAGCGGACACCCGCACAAAGGGTGGTCAGGCGGCCCGGTCCGGGTGTTTTCTTCCTTCTTTCAAACGTCTGGTGCGCGGTGCCACCCGATCACAAGGGCTGGCAAGGCTTTGGGAGTCTGGGGAGCGGACACCGGCACAAAGGGTGGCCAGGCGGCCCGGTCCGGGTATTTTCTTCTTTTCTTCTTTCTTTCACACGCCTGGTGGGCGGTGCCACCCGATCACAAGGGCTGGCAAGGCTTTCGGAGACTGGGGAGCGGACACCCGCACAAAGGGTGGCCAGGTCGCCCGGTCGGCGTTTTTTCTTCTTTTCTTCTTTCTTTCACACGACTGGTGGGCGGTGCCACCCGATCACAAGGGCTGGCAAGGCTTTCGGAGCCTGGGGAGCGGACACCCGCACAAAGGGTGGCCAGGCGGCCCGGTCCGGGTGTTTTCTTCCTTCTTTCAAATGCCTGGTGGGCGGTGCCACCCGATCACAAGGGCTGGCAAGGCTTTCGGAGCCTAGGGAGCGGACACCCGCACAAAGGGTGGCCATGCGGCCCGGTCCCGGTTTTTTCTTCTTTGTTTCAAACGCCTGGTGGGCGGTGCCACCCGATCACAAGGGCTGGCAAGGCTTTCGGAGCCAGGGAGCGGACACCCGCACAAAGGGTGGCCAGGCGGCCCGGTCCGGGTTTTTTCTTCTTTCTTTCACACGCCTGGTGGGCTTTGCCACCCGATCACAAGGGCTGACAAGGCTTTCGGAGCCTGGGGAGCAGACACCCGCACAAAGGGTGGCCAGGCGGCCCGGTCCGGGTTTTTCCTTCTTTTCTCCTTTCTTTCACACGCCTGGTGGGCGGTGCCACCCGATCACAAGGGCTGGCAAGGCTTTCGGAGCCTGGGGAGCGGACACCCGCACAAAGGGTGGCCAGGCGGCCCGGTCCGGGTGTTTTCTTCCTTCTTTCAAATGCCTGGTGGGCGGTGCCACCCGACCACAAGGGCTGGCAAGGCTTTCGGAGCCTGGGGAGCGGACACCCGCACAAAGGGTGGCCAGGTGGCCCGGTCCGGGTTTTTTTTCCTTCTTTGAAACGCCTGGTGGGCGGTGCCACCCGATTACAAGGGCTGGCAAGATTTTCGGAGCCTGGGGAGCGGACACCCGCACAAAGGGTGGCCAGGCGGCCCGGTCCGGGTTTTTTCTTCCTTCTATCACACGCCTGGTGGGCGGTGACACCCAATCACAAGGGCTGGCAAGGCTTTCGGCGCCTGGGGAGTGGACACCCGCACAAAGGGTGGCCAGGCGGCCCGGTCCGCGTTTTTTTTCCTACTTTGACAGGCCCGGTGGGCGGTGCCACCCGATTAAAAGAGCTGGCAAGGTTTCGGAGCCTGGGGAGCGGACATGCGCACAAAGGGTGGCCAGGCGGCCCGGTCCGCGTTTTTTCTTCTTTATTTCACACGCCTGGTGGGCGATGCCACCCGATCACAAGGGCTGGCAAGGCTTTCGGAGCCTTGGGAGCGTACACCTGCACAAAGGGTGGCCAGGCGGCCCGGTCCGGGTTTTTTCTTCTTTCTTTCAGACGCCTGGTGGGCGGTGCCACCCAATCACAAGGGCTGGCAAGGCTTTGGGAGCCTGGGGAGCGGACACCCGCACAAAGGGTGGCCAGGCGGCCCGGTCCGGGTGTTTTCTTCCTTCTTTCAAACGCCTGGTGAGCGGTGCCACCCGGTCATAAGGGCTGGCAAGGCTTTCGGAGCCAGGGGAGCGGACACCCGCACAAAGGGTGGCCAGGCGGCACCGGTCCGGGTTTTTTCTTCTTTCTTTCACACGCCTGGTGGGCTTTGCCACCCGATCACAAGGGCTGACAAGGCTTTTGGAACCTGGGGAGCAGACACCCGCACAAAGGGTGGCCAGGCGGCCCGGTCCGGGTTTTTTCTTCTTTTCTCCTTTCTTTCACACGCCTGGTGGGCGGTGCCACCCGATCACAAGGGCTGGCAAGGCTTTCGGAGCCTGGGGAGCGGACACCCGCACAAAGGGTGGCCAGGCGGCCCGGTCCGGTTGTTTTCTTCCTTCTTTCAAACGCCTGGTGGGCGATGCCACCCGATCACAAGGGCTGGATAGGCTTTCGCAGCCTGGGGAGCGGACACCCGCACAAAGGGTGGCCAGGCGGCCCGGTCCGGGTTTTTTCTTCTTTCTTTCACACACCTGGTGGGCGGTGCCACCCGATCACAAGGGCTGGCAAGGCTTTCGGAGCCTGGGGAGCGGACACCCGCACAAAGGGTGGCCAGGCTGCCCGGTCCGCGTTTTTTCTTCTTTCTTTCACACCCCTGGTGGGCGGTGCCACCCGATCACAAGGGCTGGCAAGGCTTTCGGAGCCTGGGGAGCGGACACCCGCACAAAGGGTGGCCAGGCGGCCCGGTCCGCGTTTTTTCTTCTTTCTTTCACACGCCTGGTGGGCGGTGCCACCCGATCACAAGGACTGGCAAGTCTTTCGGAGCCTGGGGAGCGGACACCCGCAAAAAGGGTGGCCAGGCGGCCCGGTCCGGGTTTTTTCTTCTTTTCTTCTTTCTTTGACACGCCTGGTGGGCGGTGCCACCCGATCACAAGGGCTGGAAAGGCTTTCGGAGCCTGGGGAGCGGACACCCGCACAAAGGGTGGCCAGGCGGCCCGGTCCGGGTGTTTTCTTCCTTCTTTCAAACGCCTGGTGGGCGGTGCCACCCGATCACAAGGGCTGGCAAGGCTTTCGTAGCCTGGGGAGCGGACACCCGCACAAAGGGTGGCCAGGCGGCCCGGTCCGGGTGTTTTCTTCCTTCTTTCAAACGCCTGGTGAGCGGTGCCACCCGGTCATAAGGGCTGGCAAGGCTTTCGGAGCCAGGGGAGCGGACACCCGCACAAAGGGTGGCCAGGCGGCCCGGTCCGGGTTTTTTCTTCTTTTCTCCTTTCTTTCACATGCCTGGTGGGCGGTGCCACCCGATCACAAGGGCTGGCAAGGCTTTCGGAGCCTAGGGAGCGGACACCCGCACAAAGGGTGGCCATGCGGCCCGGTTCGGGTTTTTTCTTCTTTGTTTCAAACGCCTGGTGGGCGGTGCCACCCGATCACAAGGGCTGGCAAGGCTTTCGGAGCCAGGGAGCGGACACCCGCACAAAGGGTGGCCAGGCGGCCCGGTCCGGGTTTTTTCTTCTTTCTTTCACACGCCTGGTGGGCTTCGCCACCCGATCACAAGGGCTGACAAGGCTTTCGGAGCCTGGGGAGCAGACACCCGCACAAAGGGTGGCCAGGCGGCCCGGTCCGGGTTTTTCCTTCTTTTCTCCTTTCTTTCACACGCCTGGTGGGCGGTGCCACCCGATCACAAGGGCTGGCAAGGCTTTCGGAGCCTGGGGAGCGGACACCCGCACAAAGGGTGGCCAGGCGGCCCGGTCCGGGTGTTTACTTCCTTCTTTCAAATGCCTGGTGGGCGGTGCCACCCGACCACAAGGGCTGGCAAGGCTTTCGGAGCCTGGGGAGCGGACACCCGCACAAAGGGTGGCCAGGTGGCCCGGTCCGGGTTTTTTTTCCTTCTTTGAAACGCCTGGTGGGCGGTGCCACCCGATTACAAGGGCTGGCAAGATTTTCGGAGCCTGGGGAGCGGACACCCGCACAAAGGGTGGCCAGGCGGCCCGGTCCGGGTTTTTTCTTCCTTCTATCACACGCCTGGTGGGCGGTGACACCCAATCACAAGGGCTGGCAAGGCTTTCGGCGCCTGGGGAGTGGACACCCGCACAAAGGGTGGCCAGGCGGCCCGGTCCGCGTTTTTTTTCCTACTTTGACAGGCCCGGTGGGCGGTGCCACCCGATTAAAAGAGCTGGCAAGGTTTCGGAGCCTGGGGAGCGGACATGCGCACAAAGGGTGGCCAGGCGGCCCGGTCCGCGTTTTTTCTTCTTTATTTCACACGCCTGGTGGGCGATGCCACCCGATCACAAGGGCTGGCAAGGCTTTCGGAGCCTGGGGAGCGTACACCTGCACAAAGGGTGGCCAGGCGGCCCGGTCCGGGTTTTTTCTTCTTTCTTTCAGACGCCTGGTGGGCGGTACCACCCAATCACAAGGGCTGGCAAGGCTTTGGGAGCCTGGGGAGCGGACACCCGCACAAAGGGTGGCCAGGCGGCCCGGTCCGGGTGTTTTCTTCCTTCTTTCAAACGCCTGGTGAGCGGTGCCACCCGGTCATAAGGGCTGGCAAGGCTTTCGGAGCCAGGGGAGCGGACACCCGCACAAAGGGTGGCCAGGCGGCGCCGGTCCGGGTTTTTTCTTCTTTCTTTCACACGCCTGGTGGGCTTTGCCACCCGATCACAAGGGCTGACAAGGCTTTTGGAACCTGGGGAGCAGACACCCGCACAAAGGGTGGCCAGGCGGCCCGGTCCGGGTTTTTTCTTCTTTTCTCCTTTCTTTCACACGCCTGGTGGGCGGTGCCACCCGATCACAAGGGCTGGCAAGGCTTTCGGAGCCTGGGGAGCGGACACCCGCACAAAGGGTGGCCAGGCGGCCCGGTCCGGTTGTTTTCTTCCTTCTTTCAAACGCCTGGTGGGCGATGCCACCCGATCACAAGGGCTGGCAAGGCTTTCGGAGCCTGGGGAGCGGACACCCGCACAAAGGGTGGCCAGGTGGCCCGGTCCGGGTTTTTTTTCCTTCTTTGAAACCCCTGGTGGGCGGTGCCACCCGATTACAAGGGCTTGCAAGGCTTTCGGAGCCTGGGGAGCGGACACCCGCACAAAGGGTGGCAAGGCGGCCCGGTCCGGGTTTTTTTTCCTACTTTGACACGCCTGGTGGGCGGGGCCACCCGATCACAAGGGCTGGCAAGGCTTTCGGAGCCTGGGGAGCGGACACCCGCACAAAGGGTGGCCAGGCGGCCCGGTCCGCGTTTTTTCTTCTTTCTTTCACACGCCTGGTGGGCGGTGCCACCCGATCACAAGGACTGGCAAGTCTTTCGGAGCCTGGGGAGCGGACACCCGCACAAAGGGTGGTCAGGCGGCCCGGTCCGGGTGTTTTCTTCCTTCTTTCAAACGCCTGGTGCGCGGTGCCACCCGATCACAAGGGCTGGATAGGCTTTCGCAGCCTGGGGAGCGGACACCCGCACAAAGGGTGGCCAGGCGGCCCGGTCCGGGTTTTTTCTTCTTTCTTTCACACACCTGGTGGGCGGTGCCACCCGATCACAAGGGCTGGCAAGGCTTTCGGAGCCTGGGGAGCGGACACCCGCACAAAGGGTGGCCAGGCTGCCCGGTCCGCGTTTTTTCTTCTTTCTTTCACACCCCTGGTGGGCGGTGCCACCCGATCACAAGGGCTGGCAAGGCTTTCGGAGCCTGGGGAGCGGACACCCGCACAAAGGGTGGCCAGGCGGCCCGGTCCGCGTTTTTTCTTCTTTCTTTCACACGCCTGGTGGGCGGTGCCACCCGATCACAAGGACTGGCAAGTCTTTCGGAGCCTGGGGAGCGGACACCCGCACAAAGGGTGGCCAGGCGGCCCGGTCCGAGTTTTTTCTTCTTTTCTTCTTTCTTTGACACGCCTGGTGGGCGGTGCCACCCGATCACAAGGGCTGGCAAGGCTTTCGGAGCCTGGGGAGCGGACACCCGCACAAAGGGTGGCCAGGCGGCCCGGTCCGGGTGTTTTCTTCCTTCTTTCAAACGCCTGGTGGGCGGTGCCACCCGATCACAAGGGCTGGCAAGGCTTTCGGAGCCTGGGGAGCGGACACCCGCACAAAGGGTGGCCAGGTGGCCCGGTCCGGGTTTTTTTTCCTTCTTTGAAACGCCTGGTGGGCGGTGCCACCCGATCACAAGGGCTGGCAAGGCTTTCGGAGCCTGGGGAGCGGACACCCGCACAAAGGGTGGCCAGGCGGCCCGGTCCGGGTTTTTTTTCCTTCTTTGACACGCCTGGTGGGCGGTGCCACCCGATCACAAGGGCTGGCAAGGCTTTCGGAGCCTGGGGAGCGGACACCCACACAAAGGGTGGCCAGGCGGCCCGGTCCGGGTTTTTTCTTCTTTCTTTCACACGCCTGGTTGGCGGTGCCACCCGATCACAAGGGCTGGCAAGGCTTTCGGAGCCTGGGAAGCGGACACCCGCACAAAGGGTGGCCAGGCTGCCCGGTCCGGGTTTTTCCTTCTTTTCTCCTTTCTTTCACACGCCTGGTGGGCGGTGCCACCCGATCACAAGGGCTGGCAAGGCTTTCGGAGCCTGGGGAGCGGACACCCGCACAAAGGGTGGCCAGGCGGCCCGGTCCGGGTGTTTTCTTCCTTCTTTCAAATGCCTGGTGGGCGGTGCCACCCGATCACTAGGGCTGGCAAGGCTTTCGGAGCCTGGGGAGCGGACACCCGCACAAAGGGTGGCCAGGTGGCCCGGTCCGGGTTTTTTTTCCTTCTTTGAAACGCCTGGTGGGCGGTGCCACCCGATTACAAGGGCTGGCAAGGCTTTCGGAGCCTGGGGAGCGGACACCCGCACAAAGGGTGGCCAGGCGGCCCGGTCCGGGTTTTTTCTTCCTTCTATCACACGCCTGGTGGGCGGTGAAACCCGATCACAACGCCTGGCAAGGCTTTCGGCGCCTGGGGAGTGGACACCCGCACATAGGGTGGCCAGGCGGCCCGGTCCGGGTTTTTTTTCCTACTTTGACACGCCTGGTGGGCGGTGCCACCCGATCACAAGGGCTGGCAAGGTTTCGGAGCCTGGGGAGCGGACACGCGCACAAAGGGTGGCCAGACTGCCTGGTCCGCGTTTTTTCTTCTTTCTTTCACACACCTGGTGGGCGGTGCCACCCGATCACAAGGGCTGGCAAGGCTTTCGGAGCCTGGGGAGCGTACACCTGCACAAAGGGTGGCCAGGCGGCCCTTTCCGGGTTTTTTCTTCTTTCTTTCACATGCCTGGTGGGCGGTGCCACCGGATCACAAGGGCTGGCAAGGCTTTGGGAGCCTGGGGAGCGGACACCGGCACAAAGGGTGGCCAGGCGGCCCGGTCCGGGTATTTTCTTCTTTTCTTCTTTCTTTCACACGCCTGGTGGGCGGTGCCACCCTATCACAAGGGCTGGCAAGGCTTTCGGAGCCTGGGGAGCGGACACCCGCACAAAGCGTGGTCAGGCGGCCCGGTCCGGGTTTTTTCTTCCTTCTTTCACAGGCCTGGTGCGCGGTGCCACCCGATCACAAGGGCTGGCAAGGCTTTCGGAGCCTGGGGAGGGGACACCCGCACAAAGGGTGGCCAGGCGGCCCGGTCCGGGTTTTTTCTTCCTTCTTTCAAACGCCTGGTGGGCGGTTCCACCCGATCACAAGGGCTTGAAAGGCTTTCGGAGCCTGGGGAGCGGACACCCGCACAAAGGGTGGTCAGGTGGCCCGGTCCGGGTGTTTTCTTCCTTCTTTCAAACGCCTGGTGCGCGGTGCCACCCGATCACAAGGGTTGGAAAGGCTTTCGCAGCCTGGGGAGCGGACACCCGCACAAAGGGTGGCCAGGCGGCCCGGTCCGGGTTTTTACTTCTTTGTTTCAAACGCCTGGTGGGCGGTGCCACCCGATCAGAAGGGCTGGCAAGGCTTTCGGAGCCAGGGGAGCGGACACCCGCACAAAGGGTGGCCAGGCGGCCCGGTCCGGGTTTTTTCTTCTTTCTTTCACATGCCTGGTGGGCGGTGCCACCGGATCACAAGGGCTGGCAAGGCTTTGGGAGCCTGGGGAGCGGACACCGGTACAAAGGGTGGCCAGGCGGCCCGGTCCGGGTATTTTCTTCTTTTCTTCTTTCTTTCACACGCCTGGTGGGCGGTGCCACCCTATCACAAGGGCTGGCAAGTCTTTCGGAGCCTGGGGAGCGGACACCCGCACAAAGCGTGGTCAGGCGGCCCGGTCCGGGTTTTTTCTTCCTTCTTTCACAGGCCTGGTGGGCGGTGCCACCCGATCACAAGGGCTGGCAAGGCTTTCGGAGCCTGGGGAGCGGACACCCGCACAAAGGGTGGCCAGGTGGCCCGGTCCGGGTGTTTTCTTCCTTCTTTCAAACGCCTGGTGGGCGGTGCCACCCGATCACAAGGGCTGGCAAGGCTTTCGGAGCCTGGGGAGCGGACACCCGCACAAAGGGTGGTCAGGTGGCCCGGTCCGGGTGTTTTCTTCCTTCTTTGAAACGCCTGGTGCGCGGTGCCAATCGATCACAAGGGTTGGAAAGGCTTTCGCAGCCTGGGGAGCGGACACCCGCACAAAGGGTGGCCAGGCGGCCCGGTCCGGGTTTTTTCTTCTTTGTTTCAAACGCCTGGTGGGCGGTGCCACCCGATCACAAGGGCTGGCAAGGCTTTCGGAGCCAGGGGAGCGGACACCCGCACAAAGGGTGGCCAGGCGGCCCGGTCCGGGTTTTTTCTTCCTTTCTCCTTTCTTTCACATGCCTGGTGGGCGGTGCCACCCGATCACAAGGGCTGGCAAGGCTTTCGGAGCCTGGGGAGCGGACACACCCGCAGAAAGGGTGGCCAGGCGGCCCGGTCCGGGTGTTTTCTTCCTTCTTTCAAATGCCTGGTGGGCGGTGCCACCCGATCACAAGGGCTGGCAAGGCTTTCGGAGCCTGGGGAGCGGACACCCGCACAAAGGGTGGCCAGGTGGCCCGGTCCGGGTTTTTTTTCCTTCTTTGAAACGCCTGGTGGGCGGTGCCACCCGATCACAAGGGCTGGCAAGGCTTTCGGAGCCTGGGGAGCGGACACCCGCACAAAGGGTGGCCAGGTGGCCCGGTCCGGGTTTTTTTTCCTTCTTTGAAACGCCTGGTGGGCGGTGCCACCCGATCACAAGGGCTGGCAAGGCTTTCGGAGCCTGGGGACCGGACACCCGCACAAAGGGTGGCCAGGCGGCCCGGTCCGGGTTTTTTTTCCTTCTTTGACACGCCTGGTGGGCGGTGCCACCCGATCACAAGGGCTGGCAAGGCTTTCGGAGCCTGGGGAGCGGACACCCACACAAAGGGTGGCCAGGCGGCCCGGTCCGGGTTTTTTCTTCTTTCTTTCACACGCCTGGTGGGCGGTGCCACCCGATCACAAGGGCTGGCAAGGCTTTCGGAGCCTGGGAAGCGGACACCCGAACAAAGGGTGGCCAGGCGGCCCGGTCCGGGTGTTTTCTTCCTTCTTTCAAACGCCTGGTGCGCGGTGCCACCCGATCACAAGGGCTGGATAGGCTTTCGCAGCCTGGGGAGCGGACACCCGCACAAAGGGTGGCCAGGCGGCCCGGTCCGGGTTTTTTCTTCCTTCTATCACACGCCTGGTGGGCGGTGACAACCAATCACAAGGGCTGGCAAGGCTTTCGGCGCCTGGGAAGCGGACACCTGCACAAAGGGTGGCCAGGTCGCCCGGTCCGCGTTTTTTTTCCTTCTTTGAAACGCCTGGTGGGCGGTGCCACCCGATTACAAGGGCTGGCAAGGCTTTCGGAGCCTGGGGAGCGGACACCCGCACAAAGGGTGGCCAGGCGGCCCGGTCCGGGTTTTTTTTCCTACTTTGACACGCCTGGTGGGCGGTGCCACCCGATCACAAGGGCTGGCAAGGTTTCGGAGCCTGGGGAGCGGAAACGCGCACAAAGGGTGGCCAGGCGGCCCGGTCCGCGTTTTTTCTTCTTTCTTTCACACGCCTGGTGGGCGGTGCCACCCGATCACAAGGGCTTGCAAGGCTTTCGGAGCCTGGGGAGCAGACACCCGCACAAAGGGTGGCCAGGCGGCAAGGTCCGGGTATTTTCTTCTTTTCTTCTTTCTTTCACACGCCTGGTGGGCGGTGCCAGCCGATCACAAGGGCTGGCAAGGCTTTCGGAGCCTTGGGAGCGGACACCCGCACAAAGCGTGGTCAGGCGGCCCGGTCCGTGTTTTTTCTTCCTTCTTTCACAGGCCTGGTGGGCGGTGCCACTCGATCACAAGGGCTGGCAAGGCTTTCGGAGCCTGGGGAGCGGACACCCGCATAAAGGGTGGCCAGGCGGCCCGGTCCGGGTTTTTTCTTCCTTCTTTCAAACGCCTGGTGGGCGGTGCCACCCGATCACAAGGGCTGGCAAGGCTTTCGGAGCCTGGGGAGCG
This sequence comes from Neolamprologus brichardi, assembly GCF_056152115.1. Taxonomy (NCBI): domain Eukaryota; kingdom Metazoa; phylum Chordata; class Actinopteri; order Cichliformes; family Cichlidae; genus Neolamprologus; species Neolamprologus brichardi. Next base: position 32,522,448 of record NC_142116.1, read on the forward strand.
GACACCCGCACAAAGGGTGGTCAGGTGGCCCGGTCCGGTTGTTTTCTTCCTTCTTTCAAACGCCTGGTGCGCGGTGCCACCCGATCACAAGGGTTGGAAAGGCTTTCGCAGCCTGGGGAGCGGACACCCGCACAAAGGGTGGCCGGGCGGCCCGGTCCGGGTTTTTTCTTCTTTCTTTCACACGCCTTGTGGGCGGTGCCACCCGATCAAAAGGGTTGGCAAGGCTTTCGGAGCCTGGGTAGCGGACACCCGCACAAAGGGTGGCCAGGTCGCCCGGTCCGCGTTTTTTCTTCTTTTCTTCTTTATTTCACACGACTGGTGGGCGGTGCCACCCGATCACAAGGGCTGGCAAGGCTTTCGGAGCCTGGGGAGCGGACACCCGCACAAAGGGTGGTCAGGCGGCCCGGTCCGGGTTTTTTCTTCTTTGTTTCAATCGCCTGGTGGGCGGTGCCACCCGATCACAACGGCTGGCAAGGCTTTCGGAGCCAGGGGAGCGGACACCCGCACAAAGGGTGGCCAGGCGGCCCGGTCCGGGTTTTTTCTTCTTTTCTCCTTTCTTTCACACGCCTGGTGGGTGGTGCCACCCGATCACAAGGGCTGGCAAGGCTTTCGGAGCCTGGGGAGCGGACACCCGCACAAAGGATGGCCAGGCGGCCCGGTCCGGGTGTTTTCTTCCTTCTTTCAAATGCCTGGTGGGCGGTGCCACCCGATCACAAGGGCTGGCAAGGCTTTCGGAGCCTGGGGAGCGGACACCCGTACAAAGGGTGGCCAGGTGGCCCGGTCCGGGTTTTTTTTCCTTCTTTGAAACGCCTGGTGGGCGGTGCCACCCGATTACAAGGGCTGGCAAGGCTTTCGGAGCCTTGGGAGCGGACACCCGCACAAAGGGTGGCCAGGCGGCCCGGTCCGGGTTTTTTCTTCCTTCTATCACACGCCTGGTGGGCGGTGACACCCAATCACAAGGGCTGGCACGGCTTTCGGCGCCTGGGGAGCGGACACCCGCACAAAGGGTGGCCAGGCGGCCCGGTCCGAGTTTTTTTTCCTACTTTGACACGCCTGGTGGGCGGTGCCACCCGATCACAAGGGCTGGCAAGGTTTCGGAGCCTGGGGAGCGGACACGCGCACAAAGGGTGGCCAGGCGGCCCAGTCCGCGTTTTTTCTTCTTTCTTTCACACACCAGGTGGGCGGTGCCACCCGATCACAAGGGCTGGCAAGGCTTTCGGAGCCTGGGGAGCGTACACCTGCACAAAGGGTGGCCAGGCGGCCCGGTCCGGGTTTTTTCTTCTTTCTTTCACATGCCTGGTCGGCGGTGCCACCGGATCACAAGGGCTGGCAAGGCTTTGGGAGCCTGGGGAGCGGACACCGGCACAAAGGGTGGCCAGGCGGCCCAGTCCGGGTATTTTCTTCTTTTCTTCTTTCTTTCACACGCCTGGTGGGCGGTGCCACCGGATCACAAGGGCTGGCAAGGCTTTCGGAGCCTGGGGAGCGGACACCCGCACAAAGGGTGGCCAGGCGGCCCGGTCCGGGTTTTTTCTTCTTTCTTTCACACGCCTGTTGGGCGGTGCCACCCGATTACAAGGGCTGGCAATGCTTTCGGAGCCTGGGGAGCGGACACCCGCACAAAGGGTGGTCAGGCGGCCCGGTCCGGGTGTTTTCTTCCTTCTTTCAAACGCCTGGTGCGCGGTGCCACCCGATCACAAAGGCTGGAAAGGCTTTCGGCGCCTGGGGAGCGGACACCCGCACAAAGGGTGGCCAGGCGGCCCGGTCCGCGTTTTTTCTTCTTTCTTTCACACGCCTGGTGGGCGGTGCCACCCGATCACAAGGGCTGGCAAGGCTTTCGGAGCCTGGGGAGCGGACACCCGCACAAAGGGTGGCCAGGCGGCAAGGTCCGGGTATTTTCTTCTTTTCTTCTTTCTTTCACACGCCTGGTGGGCGGTGCCACCCGATCACAAGGGCTGGCAAGGCTTTCGGAGCATGGGGAGCGGACACCCGCACAAAGCGTGGTCAGGCGGCCCGGTCCGCGTTTTTTCTTCTTTCTTTCACACGCCTGGTGGGCGGTGCCACCCGATCACAAGGGCTGGCAAGGCTTTCGGAGCCTGGGGAGCGGACACCCGCACAAAGGGTGGCCAGGCGGCCCGGTCCGGGTGTTTTCTTCCTTCTTTCAAATGCCTGGTGGGCGGTGCCACCCGACCACAAGGGCTGGCAAGGCTTTCGGAGCCTGGGGAGCGGACACCCGCACAAAGGGTGGCCAGGCGGCCCGGTCCGGGTGTTTTCTTCCTTCTTTCAAACGCCTGGTGGGCGGTGCCACCCGATCACAAGGGCTGGCAAGGCTTTCGGAGCCTGGGGAGCGGACACCCGCACAAAGGGTGGCCAGGCGGCCCGGTCCAGGTTTTTTCTTCTTTCTTTCACACGCCTGGTGGGCGGTGCCACCCGATCACAAGGGCTGGCAAGGCTTTCGGAGCCTGGGGAGCGGACACCCGCACAAAGGGTGGCCAGGCGGCCCGGTCCGGGTTTTTTCTTCTTTCTTTCACACGCCTGGTGGGCGGTGCAAACCGATCACAAGGGCTGGCAAGGCTTTCGGAGCCTGGGGAGCGGACACCCGCACAAAGGGTGGCCAGGCGGCCCGGTCCGGGTGTTTTCTTCCTTCTTTCAAACGCCTGGTGGGCGGTAACACCCGATCACAAGGGCTGGCAAGGCTTTCGGAGCCTGGGGAGCGGACACCCACACAAAGGGTGGCCAGGCGGCCCGGTCCGGGTTTTTTCTTCCTTCTATCACACACCTGGTGGGCGGTGCCACCCGATCACAAGGGCTGGCAAGGCTTTCGGAGCCTGGGGAGCGGACACTCGCACAAAGGGTGGTCAGGTGGCCCGGTCCGGGTGTTTTCTTCCTTCTTTCAAACGCCTGGTGGGCGGGGCCACCCGATCACAAGGGTTGGAAAGGCTTTCGCAGCCTGGGGAGCGGACACCCGCACGAAGGGTGGCCAGGCGGCCCGGTCCGGGTTTTTTCTTCTTTCTTTCACACGCCTGGTGGGCGGTGCCACCCGATCAAAAGGGCTGGCAAGGCTTTCGGAGCCTGGGAAGCGGACACCAGCACAAAGGGTGGCCAGGCTGCCCGGTCCGGGTTTTTCCTTCTTTTCTCCTTTCTTTCACACGCCTGGTGGGCGGTGCCACCCGATCACAAGGGCTGGCAAGGCTTTCGGAGCCTGGGGAGCGGACACCCGCACAAAGGGTGGCCAGGCGGCCCGGTCCGGGTGTTTTCTTCCTTCTTTCAAATGCCTGGTGGGCGGTGCCACCCGATCACTAGGGCTGGCAAGGCTTTCGGAGCCTGGGGAGCGGACACCCGCACAAAGGGTGGCCAGGTGGCCCGGTCCGGGTTTTTTTTCCTTCTTTGAAACGCCTGGTTGGCGGTGCCACCCGATTACAAGGGCTGGCAAGGCTTTCGGAGCCTGGGGAGCGGACACCCGCACAAAGGGTGGCCAGGCGGCCCGGTCCGGGTTTTTTCTTCCTTCTATCACACGCCTGGTGGGCGGTGAAACCCGATCACAAGGCCTGGCAAGGCTTTCGGCGCCTGGGGAGTGGACACCCGAACATAGGGTGGCCAGGCGGCCCGGTCCGGGTTTTTTTTCCTACTTTGACACGCCTGGTGGGCGGTTCCACCCGATCACAAGGGCTGGCAAGGTTTCGGAGCCTGGGGAGCGGACACGCGCACAAAGGGTGGCCAGACTGCCTGGTCCGCGTTTTTTCTTCTTTCTTTCACACACCTGGTGGGCGGTGCCACCCGATCACAAGGGCTGGCAAGGCTTTCGGAGCCTGGGGAGCGTACACCTGCACAAAGGGTGGCCAGGCGGCCCTTTCCGGGTTTTTTCTTCTTTCTTTCACATGCCTGGTGGGCGGTGCCACCGGATCACAAGGGCTGGCAAGGCTTTGGGAGCCTGGGGAGCGGACACCGGCACAAAGGGTGGCCAGGCGGCCCGGTCCGGGTATTTTCTTCTTTTCTTCTTTCTTTCACACGCCTGGTGGGCGGTGCCACCCTATCACAAGGGCTGGCAAGGCTTTCGGAGCCTGGGGAGCGGACACCCGCACAAAGCGTGGTCAGGCGGCCCGGTCCGGGTTTTTTCTTCCTTCTTTCACAGGCCTGGTGCGCGGTGCCACCCGATCACAAGGGCTGGCAAGGCTTTCGGAGCCTGGGGAGCGGACACCCGCACAAAGGGTGGCCAGGCGGCCCGGTCCGGGTTTTTTCTTCCTTCTTTCAAACGCCTGGTGGGCGGTTCCACCCGATCACAAGGGCTTGCAAGGCTTTCGGAGCCTGGGGAGCGGACACCCGCACAAAGGGTGGTCAGGTGGCCCGGTCCGGGTGTTTTCTTCCTTCTTTCAAACGCCTGGTGCGCGGTGCCACCCGATCACAAGGGTTGGAAAGGCTTTCGCAGCCTGGGGAGCGGACACCCGCACAAAGGGTGGCCAGGCGGCCCGGTCCGGGTTTTTACTTCTTTGTTTCAAACGCCTGGTGGGCGGTGCCACCCGATCAGAAGGGCTGGCAAGGCTTTCGGAGCCAGGGGAGCGGACACCCGCACAAAGGGTGGCCAGGCGGCCCGGTCCGGGTTTTTTCTTCTTTCTTTCACATGCCTGGTGGGCGGTGCCACCGGATCACAAGGGCTGGCAAGGCTTTGGGAGCCGGGGGAGCGGACACCGGCACAAAGGGTGGCCAGGCGGCCCGGTCCGGGTATTTTCTTCTTTTCTTCTTTCTTTCACACGCCTGGTGGGCGGTGCCACCCTATCACAAGGGCTGGCAAGTCTTTCGGAGCCTGGGGAGCGGACACCCGCACAAAGCGTGGTCAGGCGGCCCGGTCCGGGTTTTTTCTTCCTTCTTTCACAGGCCTGGTGGGCGGTGCCACCCGATCACAAGGGCTGGCAAGGCTTTCGGAGCCTGGGGAGCGGACACCCGCACAAAGGGTGGCCAGGTGGCCCGGTCCGGGTGTTTTCTTCCTTCTTTCAAACGCCTGGTGGGCGGTGCCACCCGATCACAAGGGCTGGCAAGGCTTTCGGAGCCTGGGGAGCGGACACCCGCACAAAGGGTGGTCAGGTGGCCCGGTCCGGGTGTTTTCTTCCTTCTTTCAAACGCCTGGTGCGCGGTGCCACCCGATCACAAGGGTTGGAAAGGCTTTCGCAGCCTGGGGAGCGGACACCCGCACAAAGGGTGGCTAGGCGGCCCGGTCCGGGTTTTTACTTCTTTCTTTCACACGCCTTGTGGGCGGTGCCACCCGATCAAAAGGGTTGGCAAGGCTTTCGGAGCCTGGGTAGCGGACACCCGCACAAAGGGTGGCCAGGTCGCCCGGTCCGCGTTTTTTCTTCTTTTCTTCTTTATTTCACACGACTGGTGGGCGGTGCCACCCGATCACAAGGGCTGGCAAGGCTTTCGGAGCCTGGGGAGCGGACACCCGCACAAAGGGTGGTCAGGCGGCCCGGTCCGGGTTTTTTCTTCTTTGTTTCAATCGCCTGGTGGGCGGTGCCACCCGATCACAAGGGCTGGCAAGGCTTTCGGAGCCAGGGGAGCGGACACCCGCACAAAGGGTGGCCAGGCGGCCCGGTCCGGGTTTTTTCTTCTTTTCTCCTTTCTTTCACACGCCTGGTGGGTGGTGCCACCCGATCACAAGGGCTGGCAAGGCTTTCGGAGCCTGGGGAGCGGACACCCGCACAAAGGGTGGCCAGGCGGCCCGGTCCGGGTGTTTTCTTCCTTCTTTCAAATGCCTGGTGGGCGGTGCCACCCGATCACAAGGGCTGGCAAGGCTTTCGGAGCCTGGGGAGCGGACACCCGCACAAAGGGTGGCCAGGTGGCCCGGTCCGGGTTTTTTTTCCTTCTTTGAAACGCCTGGTGGGCGGTGCCACCCGATTACAAGGGCTGGCAAGGCTTTCGGAGCCTTGGGAGCGGACACCCGCACAAAGGGTGGCCAGGCGGCCCGGTCCGGGTTTTTTCTTCCTTCTATCACACGCCTGGTGGGCGGTGACACCCAATCACAAGGGCTGGCACGGCTTTCGGCGCCTGGGGAGCGGACACCCGCACAAAGGGTGGCCAGGCGGCCCGGTCCGAGTTTTTTTTCCTACTTTGACACGCCTGGTGGGCGGTGCCACCCGATCACAAGGGCTGGCAAGGTTTCGGAGCCTGGGGAACGGACACGCGCACAAAGGGTGGCCAGGCGGCCCGGTCCGGGTGTTTTCTTCCTTCTTTCAAATGCCTGGTGGGCGGTGCCACCCGATCACAAGGGCTGGCAAGGCTTTCGGAGCCTGGGGAGCGGACACCCGCACAAAGGGTGGCCAGGTGGCCCGGTCCGGGTTTTTTTTCCTTCTTTGAAACGCCTGGTGGGCGGTGCCACCCGATTACAAGGGCTGGCAAGGCTTTCGGAGCCTTGGGAGCGGACACTCGCACAAAGGGTGGCCAGGCGGCCCGGTCCGGGTTTTTTCTTCCTTCTATCACACGCCTGGTGGGCGGTGACACCCAATCACAAGGGCTGGCACGGCTTTCGGCGCCTGGGGAGCGGACACCCGCACAAAGGGTGGCCAGGCGGCCCGGTCCGAGTTTTTTTTCCTACTTTGACACGCCTGGTGGGCGGTGCCACCCGATCACAAGGGCTGGCAAGGTTTCGGAGCCTGGGGAGCGGACACGCGCACAAAGGGTGGCCAGGCGGCCCAGTCCGCATTTTTTCTTCTTTCTTTCACACACCAGGTGGGCGGTGCCACCCGATCACAAGGGCTGGCAAGGCTTTCGGAGCCTGGGGAGCGTACACCTGCACAAAGGGTGGCCAGGCGGCCCGGTCCGGGTTTTTTCTTCTTTCTTTCACATGCCTGGTCGGCGGTGCCACCGGATCACAAGGGCTGGCAAGGCTTTGGGAGCCTGGGGAGCGGACACCGGCACAAAGGGTGGCCAGGCGGCCCAGTCCGGGTATTTTCTTCTTTTCTTCTTTCTTTCACACGCCTGGTGGGCGGTGCCACCGGATCACAAGGGCTGGCAAGGCTTTCGGAGCCTGGGGAGCGGACACCCGCACAAAGGGTGGCCAGGCGGCCCGGTCCGGGTTTTTTCTTCTTTCTTTCACACGCCTGTTGGGCGGTGCCACCCGATTACAAGGGCTGGCAATGCTTTCGGAGCCTGGGGAGCGGACACCCGCACAAAGGGTGGTCAGGCGGCCCGGTCCGGGTGTTTTCTTCCTTCTTTCAAACGCCTGGTGCGCGGTGCCACCCGATCACAAAGGCTGGAAAGGCTTTCGGCGCCTGGGGAGCGGACACCCGCACAAAGGGTGGCCAGGCGGCCCGGTCCGCGTTTTTTCTTCTTTCTTTCACACGCCTGGTGGGCGGTGCCACCCGATCACAAGGGCTGGCAAGGCTTTCGGAGCCTGGGGAGCGGACACCCGCACAAAGGGTGGCCAGGCGGCAAGGTGCGGGTATTTTCTTCTTTTCTTCTTTCTTTCACACGCCTGGTGGGCGGTGCCACCCGATCACAAGGGCTGGCAAGGCTTTCGGAGCATGGGGAGTGGACACCCGCACAAAGCGTGGTCAGGCGGCCCGGTCCGCGTTTTTTCTTCTTTCTTTCACACGCCTGGTGGGCGGTGCCACCCGATCACAAGGGCTGGCAAGGCTTTCGGAGCCTGGGGAGCGGACACCCGCACAAAGGGTGGCCAGGCGGCCCGGTCCGGGTGTTTTCTTCCTTCTTTCAAATGCCTGGTGGGCGGTGCCACCCGACCACAAGGGCTGGCAAGGCTTTCGGAGCCTGGGGAGCGGACACCCGCACAAAGGGTGGCCAGGCGGCCCGGTCCGGGTGTTTTCTTCCTTCTTTCAAACGCCTGGTGGGCGGTGCCACCCGATCACAAGGGCTGGCAAGGCTTTCGGAGCCTGGGGAGCGGACACCCGCACAAAGGGTGGCCAGGCGGCCCGGTCCAGGTTTTTTCTTCTTTCTTTCACACGCCTGGTGGGCGGTGCCACCCGATCACAAGGGCTGGCAAGGCTTTCGGAGCCTGGGGAGCGGACACCCGCACAAAGGGTGGCCAGGCGGCCCGGTCCGGGTTTTTTCTTCTTTCTTTCACACGCCTGGTGGGCGGTGCAAACCGATCACAAGGGCTGGCAAGGCTTTCGGAGCCTGGGGAGCGGACACCCGCACAAAGGGTGGCCAGGCGGCCCGGTCCGGGTGTTTTCTTCCTTCTTTCAAACGCCTGGTGGGCGGTGCCACCCGATCACAAGGGCTGGCAAGGCTTTCGGAGCCTGGGGAGCGGACACCCACACAAAGGGTGGCCAGGCGGCCCGGTCCGGGTTTTTTCTTCCTTCTATCACACACCTGGTGGGCGGTGCCACCCGATCACAAGGGCTGGCAAGGCTTTCGGAGCCTGGGGAGCGGACACTCGCACAAAGGGTGGTCAGGTGGCCCGTTCCGGGTGTTTTCTTCCTTCTTTCAAACGCCTGGTGGGCGGGGCCACCCGATCACAAGGGTTGGAAAGGCTTTCGCAGCCTGTGGAGCGGACACCCGCACGAAGGGTGGCCAGGCGGCCCGGTCCGGGTTTTTTCTTCTTTCTTTCACACGCCTGGTGGGTGGTGCCACCCGATCAAAAGGGCTGGCAAGGCTTTCGGAGCCTGGGAAGCGGACACCCGCACAAAGGGTGGCCAGGCTGCCCAGTCCGGGTTTTTCCTTCTTTTCTCCTTTCTTTCACACGCCTTGTGGGCGGTGCCACCCGATCACAAGGGCTGGCAAGGCTTTCGGAGCCTGGGGAGCGGACACCCGCACAAAGGGTGGCCAGGCGGCCCGGTCCGGGTGTTTTCTTCCTTCTTTCAAATGCCTGGTGGGCGGTGCCACCCGATCACTAGGGCTGGCAAGGCTTTCGGAGCCTGGGGAGCGGACACCCGCACAAAGGGTGGCCAGGTGGCCCGGTCCGGGTTTTTTTTCCTTCTTTGAAACGCCTGGTGGGCGGTGCCACCCGATTACAAGGGCTGGCAAGGCTTTCGGAGCCTGGGGAGCGGACACCCGCACAAAGGGTGGCCAGGCGGCCCGGTCCGGGTTTTTTCTTCCTTCTATCACACGCCTGGTGGGCGGTGAAACCCGATCACAAGGCCTGGCAAGGCTTTCGGCGCCTGGGGAGTGGACACCCGCACATAGGGTGGCCAGGCGGCCCGGTCCGGGTTTTTTTTCCTACTTTGACACGCCTGGTGGGCGGTGCCACCCGATCACAAGGGCTGGCAAGGTTTCGGAGCCTGGGGAGCGGACACGCGCACAAAGGGTGGCCAGACTGCCTGGTCCGCGTTTTTTCTTCTTTCTTTCACACACCTGGTGGGCGGTGCCACCCGATCACAAGGGCTGGCAAGGCTTTCGGAGCCTGGGGAGCGTACACCTGCACAAAGGGTGGCCAGGCGGCCCTTTCCGGGTTTTTTCTTCTTTCTTTCACATGCCTGGTGGGCGGTGCCACCGGATCACAAGGGCTGGCAAGGCTTTGGGAGCCTGGGGAGCGGACACCGGCACAAAGGGTGGCCAGGCGGCCCGGTCCGGGTATTTTCTTCTTTTCTTCTTTCTTTCACACGCCTGGTGGGCGGTGCCACCCTATCACAAGGGCTGGCAAGGCTTTCGGAGCCTGGGGAGCGGACACCCGCACAAAGCGTGGTCAGGCGGCCCGGTCCGGGTTTTTTCTTCCTTCTTTCACAGGCCTGGTGCGCGGTGCCACCCGATCACAAGGGCTGGCAAGGCTTTCGGAGCCTGGGGAGCGGACACCCGCACAAAGGGTGGCCAGGCGGCCCGGTCCGGGTTTTTTCTTCCTTCTTTCAAACGCCTGGTGGGCGGTTCCACCCGATCACAAGGGCTTGCAAGGCTTTCGGAGCCTGGGGAGCGGACACCCGCACAAAGGGTGGTCAGGTGGCCCGGTCCGGGTGTTTTCTTCCTTCTTTCAAACGCCTGGTGCGCGGTGCCACCCGATCACAAGGGTTGGAAAGGCTTTCGCAGCCTGGGGAGCGGACACCCGCACAAAGGGTGGCCAGGCGGCCCGGTCCGGGTTTTTACTTCTTTGTTTCAAACGCCTGGTGGGCGGTGCCACCCGATCAGAAGGGCTGGCAAGGCTTTCGGAGCCAGGGGAGCGGACACCCGCACAAAGGGTGGCCAGGCGGCCCGGTCCGGGTTTTTTCTTCTTTCTTTCACATGCCTGGTGGGCGGTGCCACCGGATCACAAGGGCTGGCAAGGCTTTGGGAGCCTGGGGAGCGGACACCGGCACAAAGGGTGGCCAGGCGGCCCGGTCCGGGTATTTTCTTCTTTTCTTCTTTCTTTCACACGCCTGGTGGGCGGTGCCACCCTATCACAAGGGCTGGCAAGTCTTTCGGAGCCTGGGGAGCGGACACCCGCACAAAGCGTGGTCAGGCGGCCCGGTCCGGGTTTTTTCTTCCTTCTTTCACAGGCCTGGTGGGCGGTGCCACCCGATCACAAGGGCTGGCAAGGCTTTCGGAGCCTGGGGAGCGGACACCCGCACAAAGGGTGGCCAGGCGGCCCGGTCCGGGTGTTTTCTTCCTTCTTTCAAACGCCTGGTGGGCGGTGCCACCCGATCACAAGGGCTGGCAAGGCTTTCGGAGCCTGGGGAGCGGACACCCGCACAAAGGGTGGTCAGGTGGCCCGGTCCGGGTGTTTTCTTCCTTCTTTGAAACGCCTGGTGCGCGGTGCCAATCGATCACAAGGGTTGGAAAGGCTTTCGCAGCCTGGGGAGCGGACACCCGCACAAAGGGTGGCCAGGCGGCCCGGTCCGGGTTTTTTCTTCTTTGTTTCAAACGCCTGGTGGGCGGTGCCACCCGATCACAAGGGCTGGCAAGGCTTTCGGAGCCAGGGGAGCGGACACCCGCACAAAGGGTGGCCAGGCGGCCCGGTCCGGGTTTTTTCTTCTTTTCTCCTTTCTTTCACATGCCTGGTGGGCGGTGCCACCCGATCACAAGGGCTGGCAAGGCTTTCGGAGCCTGGGGAGCGGACACCCGCAGAAAGGGTGGCCAGGCGGCCCGGTCCGGGTGTTTTCTTCCTTCTTTCAAATGCCTGGTGGGCGGTGCCACCCGATCACAAGGGCTGGCAAGGCTTTCGGAGCCTGGGGAGCGGACACCCGCACAAAGGGTGGCCAGGTGGCCCGGTCCGGGTTTTTTTTCCTTCTTTGAAATGCCTGGTGGGCGGTGCCACCCGATCACAAGGGCTGGCAAGGCTTTCGGAGCCTGGGGAGCGGACACCCGCACAAAGGGTGGCCAGGTGGCCCGGTCCGGGTTTTTTTTCCTTCTTTGAAACGCCTGGTGGGCGGTGCCACCCGATCACAAGGGCTGGCAAGGCTTTCGGAGCCTGGGGAGCGGACACCCGCACAAAGGGTGGCCAGGCGGCCCGGTCCGGGTTTTTTTTCCTTCTTTGACACGCCTGGTGGGCGGTGCCACCCGATCACAAGGGCTGGCAAGGCTTTCGGAGCCTGGGGAGCGGACACCCACACAAAGGGTGGCCAGGCGGCCCGGTCCGGGTTTTTTCTTCTTTCTTTCACACGCCTGGTGGGCGGTGCCACCCGATCACAAGGGCTGGCAAGGCTTTCGGAGCCTGGGAAGCGGACACCCGAACAAAGGGTGGCCAGGCGGCCCGGTCCGGGTGTTTTCTTCCTTCTTTCAAACGCCTGGTGCGCGTTGCCACCCGATCACAAGGGCTGGATAGGCTTTCGCAGCCTGGGGAGCGGACACCCGCACAAAGGGTGGCCAGGCGGCCCGGTCCGGGTTTTTTCTTCCTTCTATCACACGCCTGGTGGGCGGTGACACCCAATCACAAGGGCTGGCAAGGCTTTCGGCGCCTGGGAAGCGGACACATGCACAAAGGGTGGCCAGGTCGCCCGGTCCGCGTTTTTTTTCCTTCTTTAAAACGCCTGGTGGGCGGTGCCACCCGATTATAAGGGCTGGCAAGGCTTTCGGAGCCTGGGTAGCGGACACCCGCACAAAGGGTGGCCAGGTCGCCCGGTCCGCGTTTTTTCTTCTTTTCTTCTTTATTTCACACGACTGGTGGGCGGTGCCACCCGATCACAAGGGCTGGCAAGGCTTTCGGAGCCTGGGGAGCGGACACCCGCACAAAGGGTGGTCAGGCGGCCCGGTCCGGGTGTTTTCTTCCTTCTTTCAAATGCCTGGTGGGCGGTGCCACCCGATTACAAGGGCTGGCAAGGCTTTCGGAGCCTTGGGAGCGGACACCCGCACAAAGGGTGGCCAGGCGGCCCGGTCCGGGTTTTTTCTTCCTTCTATCACACGCCTGGTGGGCGGTGACACCCAATCACAAGGGCTGGCACGGCTTTCGGCGCCTGGGGAGCGGACACCCGCACAAAGGGTGGCCAGGCGGCCCGGTCCGAGTTTTTTTTCCTACTTTGACACGCCTGGTGGGCGGTGCCACCCGATCACAAGGGCTGGCAAGGTTTCGGAGCCTGGGGAGCGGACACGCGCACAAAGGGTGGCCAGGCGGCCCAGTCCGCGTTTTTTCTTCTTTCTTTCACACACCAGGTGGGCGGTGCCACCCGATCACAAGGGCTGGCAAGGCCTTCGGAGCCTGGGGAGCGTACACCTGCACAAAGGGTGGCCAGGCGGCCCGGTCCGGGTTTTTTCTTCTTTCTTTCACATGCCTGGTCGGCGGTGCCACCGGATCACAAGGGCTGGCAAGGCTTTGGGAGCCTGGGGAGCGGACACCGGCACAAAGGGTGGCCAGGCGGCCCAGTCCGGGTATTTTCTTCTTTTCTTCTTTCTTTCACACGCCTGGTGGGCGGTGCCACCGGATCACAAGGGCTGGCAAGGCTTTCGGAGCCTGGGGAGCGGACACCCGCACAAAGGGTGGCCAGGCGGCCCGGTCCGGGTTTTTTCTTCTTTCTTTCACAGGCCTGTTGGGCGGTGCCACCCGATTACAAGGGCTGGCAATGCTTTCGGAGCCTGGGGAGCGGACACCCGCACAAAGGGTGGTCAGGCGGCCCGGTCCGGGTGTTTTCTTCCTTCTTTCAAACGCCTGGTGCGCGGTGCCACCCGATCACAAAGGCTGGAAAGGCTTTCGGCGCCTGGGGAGCGGACACCCGCACAAAGGGTGGCCAGGCGGCCCGGTCCGCGTTTTTTCTTCTTTCTTTCACACGCCTGGTGGGCGGTGCCACCCGATCACAAGGGCTGGCAAGGCTTTCGGAGCCTGGGGAGCGGACACCCGCACAAAGGGTGGCCAGGCGGCAAGGTCCGGGTATTTTCTTCTTTTCTTCTTTCTTTCACACGCCTGGTGGGCGGTGCCACCCGATCACAAGGGCTGGCAAGGCTTTCGGAGCATGGGGAGCGGACACCCGCACAAAGCGTGGTCAGGCGGCCCGGTCCGCGTTTTTTCTTCTTTCTTTCACACGCCTGGTGGGCGGTGCCACCCGATCACAAGGGCTGGCAAGGCTTTCGGAGCCTGGGGAGCGGACACCCGCACAAAGGGTGGCCAGGCGGCCCGGTCCGGGTGTTTTCTTCCTTCTTTCAAATGCCTGGTGGGCGGTGCCACCCGACCACAAGGGCTGGCAAGGCTTTCGGAGCCTGGGGAGCGGACACCCGCACAAAGGGTGGCCAGGCGGCCCGGTCCGGGTGTTTTCTTCCTTCTTTCAAACGCCTGGTGGGCGGTGCCACCCGATCACAAGGGCTGGCAAGGCTTTCGGAGCCTGGGGAGCGGACACCCGCACAAAGGGTGGCCAGGCGGCCCGGTCCAGGTTTTTTCTTCTTTCTTTCACACGCCTGGTGGGCGGTGCCACCCGATCACAAGGGCTGGCAAGGCTTTCGGAGCCTGGGGAGCGGACACCCGCACAAAGGGTGGCCAGGCGGCCCGGTCCGGGTTTTTTCTTCTTTCTTTCACACGCCTGGTGGGCGGTGCAAACCGATCACAAGGGCTGGCAAGGCTTTCGGAGCCTGGGGAGCGGACACCCGCACAAAGGGTGGCCAGGCGGCCCGGTCCGGGTGTTTTCTTCCTTCTTTCAAACGCCTGGTGGGCGGTAACACCCGATCACAAGGGCTGGCAAGGCTTTCGGAGCCTGGGGAGCGGACACCCACACAAAGGGTGGCCAGGCGGCCCGGTCCGGGTTTTTTCTTCCTTCTATCACACACCTGGTGGGCGGTGCCACCCGATCACAAGGGCTGGCAAGGCTTTCGGAGCCTGGGGAGCGGACACTCGCACAAAGGGTGGTCAGGTGGCCCGGTCCGGGTGTTTTCTTCCTTCTTTCAAACGCCTGGTGGGCGGGGCCACCCGATCACAAGGGTTGGAAAGGCTTTCGCAGCCTGGGGAGCGGACACCCGCACGAAGGGTGGCCAGGCGGCCCGGTCCGGGTTTTTTCTTCTTTCTTTCACACGCCTGGTGGGCGGTGCCACCCGATCAAAAGGGCTGGCAAGGCTTTCGGAGCCTGGGGAGCGGACACCCGCACAAAGGGTGGCCAGGTCGCCCGGTCCGCGTTTTTTCTTCTTTTCTTCTTTCTTTCACACGACTGGTGGGCGGTGCCACCCGATCACAAGGGCTGGCAAGGCTTTCGGAGCCTGGGGAGCGGACACTCGCACAAAGGGTGGTCAGGTGGCCCGGTCCGGGTGTTTTCTTCCTTCTTTCAAACGCCTGGTGGGCGGGGCCACCCGATCACAAGGGTTGGAAAGGCTTTCGCAGCCTGGGGAGCGGACACCCGCACGAAGGGTGGCCAGGCGGCCCGGTCCGGGTTTTTTCTTCTTTCTTTCACACGCCTGGTGGGCGGTGCCACCCGATCAAAAGGGCTGGCAAGGCTTTCGGAGCCTGGGGAGCGGACACCCGCACAAAGGGTGGCCAGGTGGCCAGGTCGCCCGGTCCGCGTTTTTTCTTCTTTTCTTCTTTCTTTCACACGACTGGTGGGCGGTGCCACCCGATCACAAGGGCTGGCAAGGCTTTCGGAGCCTGGGGAGCGGACACCCGCACAAAGGGTGGCCAGGCGGCCCGGTCCGGGTGTTTTCTTCCTTCTTTCAAACGCCTGGTGGGCGGTGCCACCCGATCACAAGGGCTGGCAAGGCTTTCGGAGCCTGGGGAGCGGACACCCGCACAAAGGGTTGCCAGGCGGCCCGGTCCGGGTTTTTTCTTCGTTGTTTCAAACGCCTGGTGGGCGGTGCCACCCGATCACAAGGGCTGGCAAGGCTTTCGGAGCCAGGGGAGCGGACACCCGCACAAAAGGGTGGCCAGGCGGCCCGGTCCGGGTTTTTTCTTCTTTCTTTCACACCCCTGGTGGGCTTTGCCACCCGATCACAAGGGCTGACAAGGCTTTTGGAGCCTGGGGAGCAGACACCCGCACAAAGGGTGGCCAGGCGGCCCGGTCCGGGTTTTTCCTTCTTTTCTCCTTTCTTTCACACGCCTGGTGTGCGGTGCCACCCGATCACAAGGGCTGGCAAGGCTTTCGGAGCCTGGGGAGCGGACACCCGCACAAAGGGTGGCCAGGCGGCCCGGTCCGGGTGTTTTCTTCCTACTTTCAAATGCCTGGTGAGCGGTGCCACCCGATCACAAGGGCTGGCAAGGCTTTCGGAGCCTGGGGAGCGGACACCCGCACAAAGGGTTGCCAGGCGGCCCGGTCCGGGTTTTTTCTTCGTTGTTTCAAACGCCTGGTGGGCGGTGCCACCCGATCACAAGGGCTGGCAAGGCTTTCGGAGCCAGGGGAGCGGACACCCGCACAAAAGGGTGGCCAGGCGGCCGGGTCCGGGTTTTTTCTTCTTTCTTTCACACGCCTGGTGGGCTTTGCCACCCGATCACAAGGGCTGACAAGGCTTTAGGAGCCTGGGGAGCAGACACCCGCACAAAGGGTGGCCAGGCGGCCCGGTCCGGGTTTTTCCTTCTTTTCTCCTTTCTTTCACACGCCTGGTGGGCGGTGCCACCCGATCACAAGGGCTGGCAAGGCTTTCGGAGCCTGGGGAGCGGACACCCGCACAAAGGGTGGCCAGGCGGCCCGGTCCGGGTGTTTTCTTCCTTCTTTCAAATGCCTGGTGAGCGGTGCCACCCGATCACAAGGGCTGGCAAGGCTTTCGGAGCCTGGGGAGCGGACACCCGCACAAAGGGTGGCCAGGTGGCCCGGTCCGGGTTTTTTTTCCTTCTTTCAAATGCCTGGTGCGCGGTGCCACCCGATCACAAGGGTTGGAAAGGCTTTCGCAGCCTGGGGAGCGGACACCCGCACAAAGGGTGGCTAGGCGGCCCGGTCCGGGTTGTTTCTTCTTTCTTTCACACGCCTGGTGGGCGGTGCCACCCGATCAAAAGGGTTGGCAAGGCTTTCGGAGCCTGGGTAGCGGACACCCGCACAAAGGGTGTCCAGGCGGCCCGGTCCGGGTTTTTTCTTCTTTCTTTCACACGCCTGGTGGGCGGTGCCACCCGATCACAAGGGCTGGCAAGGCTGTCGGAGCCTGGGGAGTGGACACCCGCACAAAGGTTTGCCATGCGGCCCGGTCCGGGTTTTTTCCGCTTTCTTTCACACGCCTGGTGGGCGGTGCCACCCGATCACAAGGGCTTGCAAGGCTTTCGGAGCCTTGGGAGAGGACACCCGCACAAAGGGTGGCCAGGCGGCAAGGTCCGGGTATTTTCTTCTTTTCTTCTTTCTTTCACACGGCTGGTGGGCGTTGCCACCCGATCACAAGGGCTGGCAAGGCTTTTGGAGCCTGGGGAGCGGACACCCGCACAAAGCGTGGTCAGGCGGCCCGGTCCGGGTTTTTTCTTCGTTCTTTCACAGGCCTGGTGGGCGGTGCAACCCGATCACAAGGGCTGGCAAGGCTTTCGGAGCCTGGGGAGCGGACACCTGTACAAAGGGTGGCCAGGCAGCCCGGTCCGGGTTTTTTCTTCTTTCTTTTACACGCCTGGTGGGCGTTGCCACCCGATCACAAGGGCTGGCAAGGCTTTCAGAGCCTGGGGAGCGGACACCCGCACAAAGGGTGGTCAGGTGGCCCGGTCCGGGTGTTTTCTTCCTTCTTTCAAACGCCTGGTGCGCGGTGCCACCCGATCACAAGGGTTGGAAAGGCTTTCGCAGCATTGGGAGCGGACACCCGCACAAAGGGTGGCCAGGCGGCCCGGTCCGGGTTTTTTCTTCTTTGTTTCACACGCCTGGTGGGCGGTGCCACCCGATCACAAGGGCTGGCAAGGCTTTCGGAGCCAAGGGAGCGGACACCCGCACAAAGGGTGGCCAGGCGGCCGGTCCGGGTTTTTTCTTCTTTCTTTCACACGCCTGGTGGGCTTTGCCACCCGATCACAAGGGCTGACAAGGCTTTCGGAGCCTGGGGAGCAGACACCCGCACAAAGGGTGGCCAGGCTGCCCGGTCCGGGTTTTTCCTTCTTTTCTCCTTTCTTTCACACGCCTGGTGGGCGGTGCCACCCGATCACAAGGGCTGGCAAGTTTTTCGGAGCCTGGGGAGCGGAAGCCCGCACAAAGGGTGGCCAGGCAGCCCGGTCCGGGTGTTTTCTTCCTTCTTTCAAATGCCTGGTGGGCGGTGCCACCCGATCACAAGGGCTGGCAAGGCTTTCGGAGCGTGGGGAGCGGACACCCGCACAAAGGGTGGCCAGGTCGCCCGGTCCGGGTTTTTTTTACTTCTTTGAAACGCCTGGTGGGCGGTGCCACCCGATTACAAGGGCTGGCAAGGCTTTCGGAGCCTGGGGAGCGGACACCCGCACAACGGGTGGCCAGGAGGCCCGGTCCGGGTTTTTTCTTCCATCTATCACACGCCTGGTGGGCGGTGACACCCGATCACAAGGCCTGGCAAGGCTTTCGGCGCCTGGGGAGTGGACACCCGCACAAAGGGTGGCCAGGCGGCCCGGTCCGGGTTTTTTTTCCTACTTTGACACGCCTGGTGGGCGATGCCACCCGATCACAAGGGCTGGCAAGGCTTTCGGAGCCTGGGGAGCGGACACGCGCACAAAGGGTGGCCAGGCTGCCTGGTCCGCGTTTTTTCTTCTTTCTTTCACACACCTGGTGGGCGGTGCCACCCGATCACAAGGGCTGGCAAGGCTTTCGGAGCCTGGGGAGCGTACACCTGCACAAAGGGTGGCCAGGCGGCCCGGTCCGGGTTTTTTCTTCTTTCTTTCACACGACTGGTGGGCGGTGCCACCCGATCACAAGGGCTGGCAAGGCTTTCGGAGCCTGGGGAGCGGACACCCGCACAAAGGGTGGCCAGGCGGCCCGGTACGGGTGTTTTCTTCCTTCTTTCACAGGCCTGGTGGGCGGTGCAACCCGATCACAAGGGCTGGCAAGGCTTTCGGAGCCTGGGGAGCGGACACCTGTACAAAGGGTGGCCAGGCAGCCCGGTCCGGGTTTTTTCTTCTTTCTTTTACACGCCTGGTGGGCGTTGCCACCCGATCACAAGGGCTGGCAAGGCTTTCGGAGCCTGGGGACCGGACACCCGCACAAAGGGTGGCCAGGCGTCCCGGTCCGGGTGTTTTCTTCCTTCTTTCAAACGCCTGGTGGGCGGTGCCACCCGATCACAAGGGCTGGCAAGGCTTTGGGAGCCTGGGGAGCGGACACCCGCACAAAGGGTGGCCAGGCGGCCCGGTCCGGGTTTTTTCTTCCTTCTATCACACGCCTGGTGGGCGGTGACACCCAATCTCAAGGGCTGGCAAGGCTTTCGGCGCCTGGGGAGCGGACACCTGCACAAAGGGTGGCCAGGCGGCCCGGTCCGGGTTTTTTCTTCTTTCTTTCACACGCCTGGTGGGCGGTGCCACCCGATCACAAGGGCTGGCAAGGCTTTCGGAGCCTGGGGAGCGGACACCCGCACAAAGGGTGGTCAGGTGGCCCGGTCCGGGTGTTTTCTTCCTTCTTTGAAACGCCTGGTGCGCGGTACCACCCGATCACAAGGGTTGGAAAGTCTTTCGCAGCATTGGGAGCGGACACCCGCACAAAGGGTGGCCAGGCGGCCCGGTCCGGGTTTTTTCTTCTTTGTTTCACACGCCTGGTGGGCGGTCCCACCCGATCACAAGGGCTGGCAAGGCTTTCGGAGCCAGGGGAGCGGACACCCGCACAAAGGGTGGCCAGGCGGCCGGTCCGGGTTTTTTCTTCTTTCTTTCACACGCCTGGTGGGCTTTGCCACCCGATCACAAGGGCTGACAAGGCTTTCGGAGCCTGGGGAGCAGACACCCGCACAAAGAGTGGCCAGGCTGCCCGGTCCGGGTTTTTCCTTCTTTTCTCCTTTCTTCCACACGCCTGGTGGGCGGTGCCACCCGATCACAAGGGCTGGCAAGGCTTTCGGAGCCTGGGGAGCGGACACCCGCACAAAGGGTGGCCAGGCAGCCCGGTCCGGGTGTTTTCTTCCTTCTTTCAAATGCCTGGTGGGCGGTGCCACCCGATCACAAGGGCTGGCAAGGCTTTCGGAGCGTGGGGAGCGGACACCCGCACAAAGGGTGGCCAGGTGGCCCGGTCCGGGTTTTTTTTACTTCTTTGAAACGCCTGGTGGGTGGTGCCACCCGATTACAAGGGCTGGCAAGGCTTTCGGAGCCTGGGGAGCGGACACCCGCACAACGGGTGGCCAGGAGGCCCGGTCCGGGTTTTTTCTTCCATCTATCACACGACTGGTGGGCGGTGCCACCCGATCACAAGGGCTGGCAAGGCTTTCGGAGCCTGGGGAGCGGACACCCGCACAAAGGGTGGCCAGGCGGCCCGGTACGGGTGTTTTCTTCCTTCTTTCAAATGCCTGGTGGGCGGTGCCACCCGATCATAAGGGCTGGCAAGGCTTTCGGAGCCTGGGGAGCGGACACCCGCACAAAGGGTGGCCAGGCGGCCCGGTCCGGGTTTTTTCTTCTTTGTTTCACACGCCTGGTGGGCGGTGCCACCCGATCACAAGGGCTGGCAAGGCTTTCGGAGCCAGGGGAGCGGACACCCGCACAAAGGGTGGCCAGGCGGCCCGGTCCGGGTGTTTTCTTCCTTCTTTCAAACGCCTGGTGGGCGGTGCCACCCGATCACAAGGGCTGGCAAGGCTTTCGGAGCCTGGGGAGCGGACACCCGCACAAAGGGTGGTCAGGTGGCCCGGTCCGGGTGTTTTCTTCCTTCTTTCAAACGCCTGGTGCGCGGTGCCACCCGATCACAAGGGTTGGAAAGGCTTTCGCAGCCTGGGGAGCGGACACCCGCACAAAGGGTGGCCAGGCGGCACGGTCCGGGTCTTTTCTTCCTTCTTTCAAACGCCTGGTGGGCGGTGCCACCCGATCACAAGGGCTGGCAAGGCTTTCGGAGCCTGGGGAGCGGACACCCGCACAAAGGGTGGCCAGGTCTCCCGGTCCGCGTTTTTTTTCCTTCTTTGAAACCCCTGGTGGGCGGTGCCACCCGATCACAAGGGCTGGCAAGGTTTCGGAGCCTGGGGATCGGACACGCGCACAAAGGGTGGCCAGGCGGCCCGGTCCGCGTTTTTTCTTCTTTCTTTCACACGCCTGGTGGGCGGTGCCACCCGATCACAAGGGCTTGCAAGGCTTTCGGAGCCTGGGGAGCGGACACCCGCACAAAGGGTGGCCAGGCGGCAAGGTCCGGGTATTTTCTTCTTTTCTTCTTTCTTTCACACGCCTGGTGGGCGGTGCCACCCGATCACAAGGGCTGGCAAGGCTTTCGGAGCCTGGGGAGCGGACACCCGCACAAAGCGTGGTCAGGCGGCCCGGTCCGGGTTTTTTCTTCCTTCTTTCACAAGCCTGGTGGGCGGTGCCACTCGATCACAAGGGCTGGCAAGGCTTTCGGAGCCTGGGGAGCGGACACCCGCACAAAGGGTGGCCAGGCGGCCCGGTCCGGGTGTTTTCTTCCTTCTTTCAAACGCCTGGTGGGCGGTGCCACCCGATCACAAGGGCTGGCAAGGCTTTCGGAGCCTGGGGAGCGGACACCCGCACAAAGGGTGGTCAGGTGGCCCGGTCCGAGTGTTTTCTTCCTTCTTTCAAACGCCTGGTGCGCGGTGCCACCCGATCACAAGGGTTGGAAAGGCTTTCGCAGCCTGGGGAGCGGACACCCGCACAAAGGGTGGCTAGGCGGCCCGGTCCGGGTTTTTTCTTCTTTCTTTCACACGCCTGGTGGGCGGTGCCACCCGATCAAAAGGGTTGGCAAGGCTTTCGGAGCCTGGGTAGCGGACACCCGCACAAAGGGTGGCCAGGTCGCCCGGTCCGCGTTTTTTCTTCTTTTCTTCTTTATTTCACACGACTGATGGGCGGTGCCACCCGATCACAAGGGCTGGCAAGGCTTTCGGAGCCTGGGGAGCGGACACCCGCACAAAGGGTGGCCAGGCGGCCCGGTCCGGGTTTTTTCTTCTTTGTTTCAAACGCCTGGTGGGCGGTGCCACCCGATCACAAGGGCTGGCAAGGCTTTCGGAGCCAGGTGAGCGGACACCCGCAAAAAGGGTGGCCAGGCGGCCCGGTCCGGGTTTTTTCTTCTTTTCTCCTTTCTTTCACACGCCTGGTGGGCGGTGCCACCCGATCACAAGGGCTGGCAAGGCTTTCGGAGCCTGGGGAGCGGACACCCGCACAAAGGGTGGCCAGGCGGCCCGGTCCGGGTGTTTTCTTCCTTCTTTCAAATGCCTGGTGGGCGGTGCCACCCGATCACAAGGGCTGGCAAGGCTTTCGGAGCCTGGGGAGCGGACACCCGCACAAAGGGTGGCCAGGTGGCCCGGTCCGGGTTTTTTTTCCTTCTTTGAAACGCCTGGTGGGCGGTGCCACCCGATTACAAGGGCTGGCAAGGCTTTCGGTGCCTGGGGAGCGGACACCCGCACAAAGGGTGGCCAGGCGGCCCGGTACGGGATTTTTTTCCTACTTTGACACGCCTGGTGGGCGGTGCCACCCGATCACAAGGGCTGGCAAGGTTTCGGAGCCTGGGGAGCGGACACGCGCACAAAGGGTGGCTAGGCGGCCCGGTCCGCGTTTTTTCTTCTTTCTTTCACATGCCTGGTCGGCGGTGCCACCGCATCACAAGGGCTGGCAAGGCTTTGGGAGCCTGGGGAGCGGACACCGGCACAAAGGGTGGCCAGGCGGCCCGGTGCGGGTATTTTCTTCTTTTCTTCTTTCTTTCACACGCCTGGTGGGCGGTGCCACCGGATCATAAGGGCTGGCAAGGCTTTCGGAGCCTGGGGAGCGGACACCTGCACAAAGGGTGGCCAGGCGGCCCGGTCCGGGTTTTTTCTTCTTTCTTTCACAGGCCTGTTGGGCGGTGCCACCCGATTACCAGGGCTGGCAATGCTTTCGGAGCCTGGGGAGCGGACACCCGCACAAAGGGTGGTCAGGCGGCCCGGTCCGGGTGTTTTCTTCTTTGTTTCAAATGCCTGGTGGGCGGTGCCACCCGATCACAAGGGCTGGCAAGACTTTCGGAGCCAGGGGAGCGGACACCCGCAAAAAGGGTGGCCAGGCGGCCCGGTCCGGGTTTTTTCTTCTTTTCTCCTTTCTTTCACACGCCTGGTGGGCGGTGCCACCCGATCACAAGGGCTGGCAAGGCTTTCGGAGCCTGGGGAGCAGACACCCGCACAAAGGGTGGCCAGGCGGCCCGGTCCGGGTGTTTTCTTCCTTCTTTCAAATGCCTGGTGGGCGGTGCCACCCGATCACAAGGGCTGGCAAGGCTTTCGGAGCCTGGGGAGCGGACACCCGCACAAAGGGTGGCCAGGTGGCCCGGTCCGGGTTTTTTCTTCCTTCTATCACACGCCTGGTGGGCGGTGACACCCAATCACAAGGGCTGGCAAGGCTTTCGGCGCCTGGGGAGCGGACACCCGCACAAAGGGTGGCCAGGCGGCCCGGTCCGGGATTTTTTTCCTACTTTGACACGCCTGGTGGGCGGTGCCACCCGAAAACAAGGGCTGGCAAGGTTTCGGAGCCTGGGGAGCGGACACGCGCACAAAGGGTGGCCAGGCGGCCCGGTCCGCGTTTTTTCTTCTTTCTTTCACATGCCTGGTCGGCGGTGCCACCGCATCACAAGGGCTGGCAAGGCTTTGGGAGCCTGGGGAGCGGACACCGGCACAAAGGGTGGCCAGGCGGCCCGGTCCGGGTGTTTTCTTCTTTGTTTCAAATGCCTGGTGGGCGGTGCCACCCGATCACAAGGGCTGGCAAGGCTTTCGGAGCCAGGGGAGCGGACACCCGCAAAAAGGGTGGCCAGGCGGCCCGGTCCGGGTATTTTCTTCTTTTCTTCTTTCTTTCACACACCTGGTGGGCGGTGCCACCGGATCACAAGGGCTGGCAAGGCTTTCGGAGCCTGGGGAGCGGAAACCCGCACAAAGGGTGGCCAGGCGGCCCGGTCCGGGTGTTTTCTTCCTTCTTTCAAATGCCTGGTGGGCGGTGCCACCCGATCACAAGGGCTGGCAAGGCTTTCGGAGCCTGGGGAGCGGACACCCGCACAAAGGGTGGCCAGGTGGCCCGGTCCGGGTTTTTTCTTCCTTCTATCACACGCCTGGTGGGCGGTGACACCCAATCACAAGGGCTGGCAAGGCTTTCGGCGCCTGGGGAGCGGACACCCGCACAAAGGGTGGCCAGGCGGCCCGGTCCGGGATTTTTTTCCTACTTTGACACGCCTGGTGGGCGGTGCCACCCGATCACAAGGGCTGGCAAGGTTTCGGAGCCTGGGGAGCGGACACGCGCACAAAGGGTGGCCAGGCGGCCCGGTCCGCGTTTTTTCTTCTTTCTTTCACATGCCTGGTCGGCGGTGCCACCGCATCACAAGGGCTGGCAAGGCTTTGGGAGCCTGGGGAGCGGACACCCGCACAAAGGGTGGCCAGGCGGCCCGGTCCGGGTGTTTTCTTCTTTGTTTCAAATGCCTGGTGGGCGGTGCCACCCGATCACAAGGGCTGGCAAGGCTTTCGGAGCCAGGGGAGCGGACACCCGCAAAAAGGGTGGCCAGGCGGCCCGGTCCGGGTATTTTCTTCTTTTCTTCTTTCTTTCACACACCTGGTGGGCGGTGCCACCGGATCACAAGGGCTGGCAAGGCTTTCGGAGCCTGGGGAGCGGACACCCGCACAAAGGGTGGCCAGGCGGCCTGGTCCGGGTTTTTTCTTCTTTCTTTCACAGGCCTGTTGGGCGGTGCCACCCGATCACAAGGGCTGGCAAGGCTTTCGGAGCCTGGGGAGCGGACACCTGCACAAAGGGTGGCCAGGCGGCCCGGTCCGGGTTTTTCCTTCTTTTCTTCTTTCTCTCACACGACTGGTGGGCAGTGCCACCCGATCACAAGGGCTGGTAAGGCTTTCGGAGCCTGGGGAGCGGACACCCGCACAAAGGGTGGCCAGGCGGCCCAGTCCGGGTGTTTTCTTCCTTCTTTCAAACGCCTGGTGGGCGGTGCCACCCGATCACAAGGGCTGGCAAGGCTTTCGGAGCCTGGGGAGCGGACACCCGCACAAAGGGTGGCCAGGCGGCCCGGTCCGGGTGTTTTCTTCCTTCTTTCAAACGCCTGGTGGGCGGTGCCACCCGATCACAAGGGCTGGCAAGGCTTTCGGAGCCTGGGGAGCGGACACCCGCACAAAGGGTGGCCAGGCGGCCCGGTCCGGGTTTTTTCTTCTTTCTTTCACACGCCTGGTCGGCGGTGCCACCCGATCACAAGGGCTGGCAAGGCTTTCGGAGCCTGGGGAGCGGACACCCGCACAAAGGGTGGCCAGGCGGCCCGGTCCGGGTTTTTTCTTCTTTCTTTCACACGCCTGGTGGGCGGTGCAAACCGATCACAAGGGCTGGCAAGGCTTTCGGAGCCTGGGGAGCGGACACCCGCACAAAGGGTGGCCAGGCAGCCCGGTCCGGGTTTTTTCTTCCTTCTATCACACGCCTGGTGGGCGGTGACACCCAATCACAAGGGCTGGAAAGGATTTCGGCGCCTGGGGAGCGGACACCTGCACAAAGGGTGGCCAGGCGGCCCGGTCCGGGTTTTTTCTTCTTTCTTTCACACGACTGGTGGGCGGTGCCACCCGATCAAAAGGGCTGGCAAGGCTTTCGGAGCCTGGGGAGCGGACACCCGCACAAAGGGTGGCCAGGCGGCCCGGTCCGGGTGTTTTCTTCCTTCTTTCAAACGCCTGGTGGGCGGTGCCACCCGATCACAAGGGCTGGCAAGGCTTTCGGAGCCTGGGGAGCGGACACCCGCACAAAGGGTTGCCAGGCGGCCCGGTCCGGGTTTTTTCTTCGTTGTTTCAAACGCCTGGTGGGCGGTGCCACCCGATCACAAGGGCTGGCAAGGCTTTCGGAGCCAGGGGAGCGGACACCCGCACAAAAGGGTGGCCAGGCGGCCCGGTCCGGGTTTTTTCTTCTTTCTTTCACACCCCTGGTGGGCTTTGCCACCCGATCACAAGGGCTGAAAAGGCTTTTGGAGCCTGGGGAGCAGACACCCGCAAAAAGGGTGGCCAGGCGGCCCGGTCCGGGTTTTTCCTTCTTTTCTCCTTTCTTTCACACGACTGGTGGGCGGTGCCACCCGATCACAAGGGCTGGCAAGGCTTTCGGAGCCTGGGGAGCGGACACCCGCACAAAGGGTGGCCAGGCGGCCCGGTCCGGGTGTTTTCTTCCTTCTTTCAAACCCCTGGTGGGCGGTGCCACCCGATCACAAGGGCTGGCAAGGCTTTCGGAGCCTGGGGAGCGGACACCCGCACAAAGGGTTGCCAGGCGGCCCGGTGCGGGTTTTTTCTTCGTTGTTTCAAACGCCTGGTGGGCGGTGCCACCCGATCACAAGGGCTGGCAAGGCTTTCGGAGCCAGTTGAGCGGACACCCGCACAAAAGGGTGGCCAGGCGGCCCGGTCCGGGTTTTTTCTTCTTTCTTTCACACCCCTGGTGGGCTTTGCCACCCGATCACAAGGGCTGACAAGGCTTTTGGAGCCTGGGGAGCAGACACCCGCACAAAGGGTGGCCAGGCGGCCCGGTCCGGGTTTTTCCTTCTTTTCTCCTTTCTTTCACACGCCTGGTGGGCGGTGCCAACCGATCACAAGGGCTGGCAAGGCTTTCGGAGCCTGGGGAGCGGACACCCGCACAAAGGGTGGCCAGGCGGCCCGGTCCGGGTGTTTTCTTCCTTCTTTCAAATGCCTGGTGAGCGGTGCCACCCGATCACAAGGGCTGGCAAGGCTTTCGGAGCCTGGGGAGCGGACACCCGCACAAAGGGTTGCCAGGCGGCCCGGTCCGGGTTTTTTCTTCGTTGTTTCAAACGCCTGGTGGGCGGTGCCACCCGATCACAAGGGCTGGCAAGGCTTTCGGAGCCTGGGGAGCGGACACCCGCACAAAAGGGTGGCCAGGCGGCCGGGTCCGGGTTTTTTCTTCTTTCTTTCACACGCCTGGTGGGCTTTGCCACCCGATCACAAGGGCTGACAAGGCTTTCGGAGCCTGGGGAGCAGACACCCGCACAAAGGGTGGCCAGGCGGCCCGGTCCGGGTTTTTCCTTCTTTTCTCCTTTCTTTCACACGCCTGGTGGGCGGTGCCACCCGATCACAAGGGCTGGCAAGGCTTTAGGAGCCTGGGGAGCGGACACCCGCACAAAGGGTGGCCAGGCGGCCCGGTCCGGGTGTTTTATTCCTTCTTTCAAATGCCTGGTGAGCGGTGCCACCCGATCACAAGGGCTGGCAAGGCTTTCGGAGCCTGGGGAGCGGACACCCGCACAAAGGGTGGCCAGGTGGCCCGGTCCGGGTTTTTTTTCCTTCTTTCAAACGCCTGGTGCGCGGTGCCACCCGATCACAAGGGTTGGAAAGGCTTTCGCAGCCTGGGGAGCAGACACCCGCACAAAGGGTGGCTAGGCGGCCCGGTCCGGGTTTTTTCTTCTTTCTTTCACACGCCTGGTGGGCGGTGCCACCCGATCAAAAGGGTTGGCAAGGCTTTCGGAGCCTGGGTAGCGGACACCCGCACAAAGGGTGGCCAGGTCGCCCGGTCCGCGTTTTTTCTTCTTTTCTTCTTTATTTCACACGACTGGTGGGCGGTGCCACCCGATCACAAGGGCTGGCAAGGCTTTCGGAGCCTGGGGAGCGGACACCCGCACAAAGGGTGGCCAGGCGGCCCGGTCCGGGTTTTTTCTTCTTTGTTTCACACGCCTGGTGGGCAGTGCCACCCGATCACAAGGTCTGGCAAGGCTTTCGGAGCCAGGGGAGCGGACACCCGCACAAAGGGTGGCCAGGCGGCCCGGTCCGGGTTTTTTCTTCTTTTCTCCTTTCTTTCACACGCCTGGTGGGCGGTGCCACCGGATCACAAGGGCTGGCAAGGCTTTCGGAGCCTGGGGAGCGGACACCCGCACAAAGGGTGGCAAGGCGGCCCGGTCCGAGTGTTTTCTTCCTTCTTTCAAATGCCTGGTGGGCGGTGCCACCCGATCACAAGGGCTGGCAAGGCTTTCGGAGCCTGGGGAGCGGACACCCGCACAAAGGGTGGCCAGGTGGCCCGGTCCGGGTTTTTTTTCCTTCTTTGAAACGTCTGGTGGGCGGTGCCACCCGATTACAAGGGCTGGCAAGGCTTTCGGAGCCTGGGGAGCGGACACCCGCACAAAGGGTGGCCAGGCGGCCCGGTCCGGGTTTTTTCTTCCTTCTATCACACGCCTGGTGGGCGGTGACACCCAATCACAAGGGCTGGCAAGGCTTTCGGCGCCTGGGGAGCGGACACCCGCACAAAGGGTGGCCAGGCGGCCCGGTCCGGGTTTTTTTTCCTACTTTGACACGCCTGGAGGGCGGTGCCACCCGATCACAAGGGCTGGGAAGGTTTCGGAGCCTGGGGAGCGGACACGCGCACAAAGGGTGGCCAGGCGGCCCGGTCCGCGTTTTTTCTTCTTTCTTTCACACACCAGGTGGGCGGTGCCACCCGATCACAAGGGCTGGCAAGGCTTTCGGAGCCTGGGGAGCGTACACCTGCACAAAGGGTGGCGAGGCGGCCCGGTGCGGGTTTTTTCTTCTTTCTTTCACATGCCTGGTGGGCGGTGCCACCGGATCACAAGGGCTGGCAAGGCTTTGGGAGCCTGGGGAGCGGACACCGGCACAAAGGGTGGCCAGGCGGCCCGGTCCGGGTATTTTCTTCTTTTCTTCTTTCTTTCACACGCCTGGTGGGCGGTGCCACCGGATCACAAGGGCTGGCAAGGCTTTCGGAGCCTGGGGAGCGGACACCCGCACAAAGGGTGGCCAGGCGGCCCGGTCCGGGTGTTTTCTTCCTTCTTTCAAATGTCTGGTGAGCGGTGCCATCCGATCACAAGGGCTGGCAAGGCTTTCGGAGCCAGGGGAGCGGACACCCGCACAAAAGGGTGGCCAGGCGGCCGGGTCCGGGTTTTTTCTTCTTTCTTTCACACGCCTGGTGGGCTTTGCCACCCGATCACAAGGGCTGACAAGGCTTTCGGAGCCTGGGGAGCAGACACCCGCACAAAGGGTGGCCAGGCGGCCCGGTCCGGGTTTTTCCTTCTTTTCTCCTTTCTTTCACACGCCTGGTGGGCGGTGCCACCCGATCACAAGGGCTGGCAAGGCTTTAGGAGCCTGGGGAGCGGACACCCGCACAAAGGGTGGCCAGGCGGCCCGGTCCGGGTGTTTTCTTCCTTCTTTCAAATGCCTGGTGAGCGGTGCCACCCGATCACAAGGGCTGGTAAGGCTTTCGGAGCCTGGGGAGCGGACACCCGCACAAAGGGTGGCCAGGTGGCCCGGTCCGGGTTTTTTTTCCTTCTTTCAAACGCCTGGTGCGCGGTGCCACCCGATCACAAGGGTTGGAAAGGCTTTCGCAGCCTGGGGAGCAGACACCCGCACAAAGGGTGGCTAGGCGGCCCGGTCCGGGTTTTTTCTTCTTTCTTTCACACGTCTGGTGGGCGGTGCCACCCGATCAAAAGGGTTGGCAAGGCTTTCGGAGCCTGGGTAGCGGACACCCGCACAAAGGGTGGCCAGGTCGCCCGGTCCGCGTTTTTTCTTCTTTTCTTCTTTATTTCACACGACTGGTGGGCGGTGCCACCCGATCACAAGGGCTGGCAAGGCTTTCGGAGCCTGGGGAGCGGACACCCGCACAAAGGGTGGCCAGGCGGCCCGGTCCGGGTTTTTTCTTCTTTGTTTCAAACGCCTGGTGGGCAGTGCCACCCGATCACAAGGGCTGGCAAGGCTTTCGGAGCCAGGGGAGCGGACACCCGCACAAAGGGTGGCCAGGCGGCCCGGTCCGGGTTTTTTCTTCTTTTCTCCTTTCTTTCACACGCCTGGTGGGCGGTGCCACCGGATCACAAGGGCTGGCAAGGCTTTCGGAGCCTGGGGAGCGGACACCCGCACAAAGGGTGGCAAGGCGGCCCGGTCCGAGTGTTTTCTTCCTTCTTTCAAATGCCTGGTGGGCGGTGCCACCCGATCACAAGGGCTGGCAAGGCTTTCGGAGCCTGGGGAGCGGACACCCGCACAAAGGGTGGCCAGGCGGCCCGGTCCGGGTTTTTTTTCCTTCTTTGAAACGTCTGGTGGGCGGTGCCACCCGATTACAAGGGCTGGCAAGGCTTTCGGAGCCTGGGGAGCGGACACCCGCACAAAGGGTGGCCAGGCGGCCCGGTCCGGGTTTTTTCTTCCTTCTATCACACGCCTGGTGGGCGGTGACACCCAATCACAAGGGCTGGCAAGGCTTTCGGCGCCTGGGGAGCGAACACCCGCACAAAGGGTGGCCAGGCGGCCCGGTCCGGGTTTTTTTTCCTACTTTGACACGCCTGGAGGGCGGTGCCACCCGATCACAAGGGCTGGGAAGGTTTCGGAGCCTGGGGAGCGGACACGCGCACAAAGGGTGGCCAGGCGGCCCGGTCCGGGTATTTTCTTCTTTTCTTCTTTCTTTCACACGCCTGGTGGGCGGTGCCACCTGATCACAAGGGCTGGCAAGGCTTTCGGAGCCTGGGGAGCGGACACCCGCACAAAGGGTTGCCAGGCGGCCCGGTCCGGGTGTTTTCTTCCTTCTTTCAAATGCCTGGTGAGCGGTGCCACCCGATCACAAGGGCTGGCAAGGCTTTCGGAGCCTGGGGAGCGGACACCCGCACAAAGGGTGGCCAGGCGGCCCGGTCCGGGTGTTTTCTTCCTTCTTTCAAATGCCTGGTGAGCGGTGCCACCCGATCACAAGGGCTGGCAAGGCTTTCGGAGCCTGGGGAGCGGACACCCGCACAAAGGGTGGCCAGGTGGCCCGGTCCGGGTTGTTTTTCCTTCTTTGAAACGCCTGGTGGGCGGTGCCACCCGATTACAAGGGCTGGCAAGGCTTTCGGAGCCTGGGGAGCGGACACCCGCACAAAGGGTGGCAAGGGGGCCCGGTCCGGGATTTTTCTTCCTTCTATCACACGCCTGGTGGGCGGTGACACCCAATCACAAGGGCTGGCAAGGCTTTCGGCGCCTGGGGAGCGGACACCCGCACAAAGGGTGGCCAGGCGGCCCGGTCCGGGTTTTTTCTTCTTTCTTTCACATGCCTGGTGGGCGGTGCCACCGGATCACAAGGGCTGGCAAAGCTTTGGGAGCCTGGGGAGCGGACACCGGCACAAAGGGTGGCCAGGCGGCCCGGTCCGGGTATTTTCTTCTTTTCTTCTTTCTTTCACACGCCTGGTGGGCGGTGCCACCCGATCACAAGGGCTGGATAGGCTTTCGCAGCCTGGGGAGCGGACACCCGCACAAAGGGTGAACAGGCGGCCCGGTCCGGGTTTTTTCCGCTTTCTTTCACACGCCTGGTGGGCGGTGCCACCCGATCACAAGGGTTGGCAAGGCTTTCGGAGCCTGGGGAGCGGACACCCGCACAAAGGGTGGCCAGGCGGCCCGGTCCGGGTTTTTTCATCTTTTCTTCTTTCTTTCACACGCCTGGTGGGCGGTGCCACCCGATCACAAGGGCTGGCAAGGCTTTCGGAGCCTGGGGAGCGGACACCCGCACAAAGGGTGGCCAGGCGGCCCGGTCCGGGTTTTTTCTTCCTTCTATCACACGCCTGATGGGCCGTGACACCCGATCACAAGGGCTGGCAAGGCTTTCGGAGCCAGGGGAGCGGACACCCGCACAAAGGGTGGCCAGGCGGCCCGGTCCGGGTTTTTTCTTCTTTCTTTCACACGCCTGGTGGGCTTTGCCACCCGATCACAAGGGCTGACAAGGCTTTCGGAGCCTGGGGAGCAGACACCCGCACAAAGGGTGGCCAGGCGGCCCGGTCCGGGTTTTTTCTTCTTTCTTTCACACGCCTGGTGGGCTTTGCCACCCGACCACAAGGGCTGACAAGGCTTTCGGAGCCTGGGGAGCAGACACCCGCACAAAGGGTGGCCAGGCGGCCCGGTCCGGGTTTTTCCTTCTTTTCTCCTTTCTTTCACACGCCTGGTGGGCGGTGCCACCCGATCACAAGGGCTGGCAAGGCTTTCGGAGCCTGGGGAACGGACACCCGCACAAAGGGTGGCCAGGCGGCCCGGTCCGGGTGTTTTCTTCCTTCTTTCAAATGCCTGGTGGGCGGTGCCACCCGATCACAAGGGCTGGCAAGGCTTTCGGAGCCTGGGGAGCGGACACCCGCACAAAGGGTGGCCAGGTTGCCCGGTCCGGGTTTTTTTTCCTTCTTTGAAACGCCTGGTGGGCGGTGCCACCCGATTACAAGGGCTGGCAATGCTTTCGGCGCCTGGGGAGCGGACACCCGCACAAAGGGTGGCCAGGCGGCCCGGTCCGGGTTTTTTCTTCTTTCTTTCACATGCCTGGTGGGCGGTGCCACCGGATCAATAGGGCTGGCAAGGCTTTGGGAGCCTGGGGAGCGGACACCAGCACAAAGGGTGGCCAGGCGGCCCGGTCCGGGTATTTTCTTCTTTTCTTCTTTCTTTCACACGCCTGGTGGGCGGTGCCACCCGATCACAAGGGCTGGCAAGGCTTTCGGAGCCTGGGGAGCGGACACCCGCACAAAGGGTGGCCAGGCGGCCCGGTCCGGGTGTTTTCTTCCTTCTTTCAAACGCCTGGTGAGCGGTGCCACCCGGTCATAAGGGCTGGCAAGTCTTTCGGAGCCAGGGGAGCGGACACCCGCACAAAGGGTGGCCAGGCGGCCCGGTCCGGGTTTTTTCTTCTTTCTTTCACACGCCTGGTGGGCTTTGCCACCCGATCACAAGGGCTGACAAGGCTTTTGGAACCTGGGGAGCAGACACCCGCACAAAGGGTGGCCAGGCGGCCCGGTCCGGGTTTTTCCTTCTTTTCTCCTTTCTTTCAAACGCCTGGTGGACGGTGCCACCCGATCAAAAGGGCTGGCAAGGCTTTCGGAGCCTGGGGAGCGGACACCCGCACAAAGGGTGGCCAGGCGGCCCGGTCTGCGTTTTTTCTTCTTTCTTTCACACACCTGGTGGGCGGTGCCACCCGATCACAAGGGCTGGAAAGGCTTTCGGAGCCTGGGGAGCGGACACCTGCACAAAGGGTGGCCAGGCGGCCCGGTCCGGGTTTTTTCTTCCTTCTTTCAAACGCCTGGTGGGCGGTGCCACCCGATCACTAGGGCTGGCAAGGCTTTCGGAGCCTGGGGAGCGGACACCCGCACAAAGGGTGGCAAGGCGGCCCGGTCCGGGTTTTTTCTTCTTTGTTTCAAACGCCTGGTGGGCGGTGCCACCCGATCACAAGGGCTGGCAAGGCTTTCGGAGCCTGGGGAGCGGACACCCGCACAAAGGGTGGCCAGGCGGCCCGGTCCGGGTTTTTTCTTCTTTGTTTCAAACGCCTGGTGGGCGGTGCCACCCGATCACAAGGGCTGGCAAGGCTTTCGGAGCCAGGGGAGCGGACACCCGCACAAAGGGTGGCCATGCGGCCCGTTCCGGGTTTTTTCTTCTTTGTTTCAAACGCCTGGTGGGCGGTGCCACCCGATCACAAGGGCTTGCAAGGCTTTCGGAGCCTGGGGAGCGGACATCCGCAAAAAGGGTGGCCAGGCGGCAAGGTCCGGGTATTTTCTTCTTTTCTTCTTTCTTTCACACGCCTGGTGGGCGGTGCCACCCGATCACAAGGGCTGGCAAGGCTTTCGGAGCCTGGGGAGCGGACACCCGCACAAAGGGTGGCCAAGCAGCCCGGTCCGGGTTTTTTCTTCTTTCTTTTACACGCCTGATGGGCGGTGCCACCCGATCACAAGGGCTGGCAAGGCTTTCGGAGCCTGGGGAGCGGACAACCGCACAAAGGGTGGCCAGGCGGCCCGGTCCGGGTTTTTTTTCCTTCTTTGACACGCCTGGTGGGCGGTGCCACCCGATCACAAGGGCTGGCAAGGCTTTCGGAGCCTGGGGAGCAGACACCTGCACAAAGGGTGGCCAGGCAGCCCGGTCCGGGTTTTTTCTTCTTTTCTTCTTTCTTTCACACGCCTGGTGGGCGGTGCCACCCGATCACAAGGGCTGGCAAGGCTTTAGGAGCCTGGGGAGCGGACACCCGCACAAAGGGTGGCCAGGCGGCCCGGTCCGGGTGTTTTCTTCCTTCTTTCAAACGCCTGGTGGGCGGTGCCACCCGATCACAAGGGCTGGCAAGGCTTTCGGAGACTGGGGAGCGGACACCCGCACAAAAGTTTGCCAGGCGGCCCGGTCCGCATTTTTTCTTCTTTCTTTCACACGCCTGGTGGGCGGTGCCACCGGATCAAAAGGGCTGGCAAGGCTTTCGGAGCCTGGGGAGCGGACACCCGCACAAAAGGTTGCCAGGCGGCCCGGTCCGGGTTTTTTCTTCTTTCTTTCACACGCCTGGTGGGCGGTGCCACCCGATCAAAAGGGCTGGCAAGGCTTTCGGAGCCTGGGGAGCGGACACCCGCACAAAGGGTGGCCAGGTCGCCCGGTCCGCGTTTTTTCTTCTTTTCTTCTTTCTTTCACACGACTGGTGGGCGGTGCTACCCGATCACAAGGGTTAGCAAGGCTTTCGGAGCCTGGGGAGCGGACACGCGCACAAAGGGTGGCCAGGCGGCCCGGTCCGGGTGTTTTCTTCCTTCTTTCAAACGCCTGGTGGGCGGTGCCACCCGATCACGAGGGCTGGCAAGTCTTTCGGAGCCTGGGGAGCGGACACCTGCACAAAGGGTGGCCAGGCGGCCCGGTCCGGGTGTTTTCTTCCTTCTTTCAAACGCCTGGTGCGCGGTGCCACCCGATCACAAGGGCTGGATAGGCTTTCGCAGCCTGGGGAGCGGACACCCACACAAAGGGTGGCCAGGTGGCCCGGTCCGCGTTTTTTCTTCTTTCTTTCACACGCCTGGTGGGCGGTGCCACCCGATCACAAGGGCTGGCAAGGCTTTGGGAGCCTGGGGAGCGGACACCTGCACAAAGGGTGGCCAGGCGGCCCGGTCCGGGTTTTTTCTTCTTTTCTTCTTTCTTTCACACGACTGGTGGGCGGTGTCACCCGATCACAAGGGCTGGCAAGGCTTTCGGAGCCAGGGGAGCGGACACCCGCACAAAGGGTGGCCAGGCGGCCCGGTCCGGGTGTTTTCTTCCTTCTTTCAAACGCCTGGTGGGCGGTGCCACCCGATCACAAGGGCTGGCAAGGCTTTCGGAGCCTGGTGAGCGGACACCCGCACAAAGGGTGGCCAGGTCTCCCGGTCCGGGTTTTTTCTTCTTTTCTTCTTTCTTTCACACGACTGGTGGGCGGTGCCACCCGATCACAAGGGCTGGCAAGGCTTTCGGAGCCTGGGGAGCGGACACCCGCACAAAAGGTTGCCAGGCGGCCCGGTCCGGGTTTTTTCTTCTTTCTTTCACACGCCTGGTGGGCGGTGCCACCCGATCAAAAGGGCTGGCAAGGCTTTCGGAGCCTGAGGAGCGGACACCCGCACAAAGGGTGGCCAGGTCGCCTGGTCCGCGTTTTTTCTTCTTTTCTTCTTTCTTTCACACGACTGGTGGGCGGTGCCACCCGATCACAAGGGCTGGCAAGGCTTTCGGAGCCTGGGGAGCGGACACCCGCACAAAGGGTGGCCAGGCGGCCCGGTCCGGGTGTTTTCTTCCTTCTTTCACACGACTGGTGGGCGGTGCCACCCGATCACAAGGGCTGGCAAGGCTTTCGGAGCCTGGGGAGCGGACACCCGCACAAAGGGTGGCCACGTCTCCCGGTCCGGGTTTTTTCTTCTTTTCTTCTTTCTTTCACACGACTGGTGGGCGGTGCCACCCGATCACAAGGGCTGGCAAGGCTTTCGGAGCCTGGGGAGCGGACACCCGCACAAAGGGTGGCCAGGCGGCCCGGTCCGGGTGTTTTCTTCCTTCTTTCAAACGCCTGGTGGGCGGTGCCACCCGATCACAAGGGCTGGCAAGGCTTTCGGAGCCTGGGGAGCGGACACCCGCACAAAGGGTGGCTAGGCGGCCCGGTCCGGGTTTTTTCTTCTTTCTTTCACACGCCTTGTGGGCGGTGCCACCCGATCAAAAGGGTTGGCAAGGCTTTCGGAGCCTGGGTAGCGGACACCCGCACAAAGGGTGGCCAGGTCGCCCGGTCCGCGTTTTTTCTTCTTTTCTTCTTTATTTCACACGACTGGTGGGCGGTGCCACCCGATCACAAGGGCTGGCAAGGCTTTCGGAGCCTGGGGAGCGGACACCCGCACAAAGGGTGGTCAGGCGGCCCGGTCCGGGTTTATTCTTCTTTGTTTCAATCGCCTGGTGGGCGGTGCCACCCGATCACAAGGGCTGGCAAGGCTTTCGGAGCCAGGGGAGCGGACACCCGCACAAAGGGTGGCCAGGCGGCCCGGTCCGGGTTTTTTCTTCTTTTCTCCTTTCTTTCACACGCCTGGTGGGTGGTGCCACCCGATCACAAGGGCTGGCAAGGCTTTCGGAGCCTGGGGAGCGGACACCCGCACAAAGGGTGGCCAGGCGGCCCGGTCCGGGTGTTTTCTTCCTTCTTTCAAATGCCTGGTGGGCGGTGCCACCCGATCACAAGGGCTGGCAAGGCTTTCGGAGCCTGGGGAGCGGACACCCGCACAAAGGGTGGCCAGGTGGCCCGGTCCGGGTTTTTTTTCCTTCTTTGAAACGCCTGGTGGGCGGTGCCACCCGATTACAAGGGCTGGCAAGGCTTTCGGAGCCTTGGGAGCGGACACCCGCACAAAGGGTGGCCAGGCGGCCCGGTCCGGGTTTTTTCTTCCTTCTATCACACGCCTGGTGGGCGGTGACACCCAATCACAAGGGCTGGCACGGCTTTCGGCGCCTGGGGAGCGGACACCCGCACAAAGGGTGGCCACGTCTCCCGGTCCGGGTTTTTTCTTCTTTTCTTCTTTCTTTCACACGACTGGTGGGCGGTGCCACCCGATCACAAGGGCTGGCAAGGCTGTCGGAGCCTGGGGAGTGGACACCCGCACAAAGGTTTGCCATGCGGCCCGGTCCGGGTTTTTTCCGCTTTCTTTCACACGCCTGGTGGGCGGTGCCACCCGATCACAAGGGCTGGCAAGGCTTTCGGAGCCTGGGGAGCGGACACCCGCACAAAGGGTGGCCAGGCGGCCCGGTCCGGGTGTTTTCTTCCTTCTTTCAAACGCCTGGTGGGCGGTGCCACCCGATCACAAGGGCTGGCAAGGCTTTCGGAGCCTGGGGAGCGGACACCCGCACAAAGGGTGGCCAGGCGGCCCGGTCCGGGTTTTTTCTTCTTTCTTTCACACGCCTGGTCGGCGGTGCCACCCGATCACAAGGGCTGGCAAGGCTTTCGGAGCCTGGGGAGCGGACACCCGCACAAAGGGTGGCCAGGCGGCCCGGTCCGGGTTTTTTCTTCTTTCTTTCACACGCCTGGTGGGCGGTGCAAACCGATCACAAGGGCTGGCAAGGCTTTCGGAGCCTGGGGAGCGGACACCCGCACAAAGGGTGGCCAGGCAGCCCGGTCCGGGTTTTTTCTTCCTTCTATCACACGCCTGGTGGGCGGTGACACCCAATCACAAGGGCTGGAAAGGATTTCGGCGCCTGGGGAGCGGACACCTGCACAAAGGGTGGCCAGGCGGCCCGGTCCGGGTTTTTTCTTCTTTCTTTCACACGACTGGTGGGCGGTGCCACCCGATCAAAAGGGCTGGCAAGGCTTTCGGAGCCTGGGGAGCGGACACCCGCACAAAGGGTGGCCAGGCGGCCCGGTCCGGGTGTTTTCTTCCTTCTTTCAAACGCCTGGTGGGCGGTGCCACCCGATCACAAGGGCTGGCAAGGCTTTCGGAGCCTGGGGAGCGGACACCCGCACAAAGGGTTGCCAGGCGGCCCGGTCCGGGTTTTTTCTTCGTTGTTTCAAACGCCTGGTGGGCGGTGCCACCCGATCACAAGGGCTGGCAAGGCTTTCGGAGCCAGGGGAGCGGACACCCGCACAAAAGGGTGGCCAGGCGGCCCGGTCCGGGTTTTTTCTTCTTTCTTTCACACCCCTGGTGGGCTTTGCCACCCGATCACAAGGGCTGAAAAGGCTTTTGGAGCCTGGGGAGCAGACACCCGCACAAAGGGTGGCCAGGCGGCCCGGTCCGGGTGTTTTCTTCCTTCTTTCAAATGCCTGGTGAGCGGTGCCACCCGATCACAAGGGCTGGTAAGGCTTTCGGAGCCTGGGGAGCGGACACCCGCACAAAGGGTGGCCAGGTGGCCCGGTCCGGGTTTTTTTTCCTTCTTTCAAACGCCTGGTGCGCGGTGCCACCCGATCACAAGGGTTGGAAAGGCTTTCGCAGCCTGGGGAGCAGACACCCGCACAAAGGGTGGCTAGGCGGCCCGGTCCGGGTTTTTTCTTCTTTCTTTCACACGTCTGGTGGGCGGTGCCACCCGATCAAAAGGGTTGGCAAGGCTTTCGGAGCCTGGGTAGCGGACACCCGCACAAAGGGTGGCCAGGTCGCCCGGTCCGCGTTTTTTCTTCTTTTCTTCTTTATTTCACACGACTGGTGGGCGGTGCCACCCGATCACAAGGGCTGGCAAGGCTTTCGGAGCCTGGGGAGCGGACACCCGCACAAAGGGTGGCCAGGCGGCCCGGTCCGGGTTTTTTCTTCTTTGTTTCAAACGCCTGGTGGGCAGTGCCACCCGATCACAAGGGCTGGTAAGGCTTTCGGAGCCAGGGGAGCGGACACCCGCACAAAGGGTGGCCAGGCGGCCCGGTCCGGGTTTTTTCTTCTTTTCTCCTTTCTTTCACACGCCTGGTGAGCGGTGCCACCGGATCACAAGGGCTGGCAAGGCTTTCGGAGCCTGGGGAGCGGACACCCGCACAAAGGGTGGCAAGGCGGCCCGGTCCGAGTGTTTTCTTCCTTCTTTCAAATGCCTGGTGGGCGGTGCCACCCGATCACAAGGGCTGGCAAGGCTTTCGGAGCCTGGGGAGCGGACACCCGCACAAAGGGTGGCCAGGCGGCCCGGTCCGGGTTTTTTTTCCTTCTTTGAAACGTCTGGTGGGCGGTGCCACCCGATTACAAGGGCTGGCAAGGCTTTCGGAGCCTGGGGAGCGGACACCCGCACAAAGGGTGGCCAGGCGGCCCGGTCCGGGTTTTTTCTTCCTTCTATCACACGCCTGGTGGGCGGTGACACCCAATCACAAGGGCTGGCAAGGCTTTCGGCGCCTGGGGAGCGGACACCCGCACAAAGGGTGGCCAGGCGGCCCGGTCCGGGTTTTTTTTCCTACTTTGACACGCCTGGAGGGCGGTGCCACCCGATCACAAGGGCTGGGAAGGTTTCGGAGCCTGGGGAGCGGACACGCGCACAAAGGGTGGCCAGGCGGCCCGGTCCGGGTATTTTCTTCTTTTCTTCTTTCTTTCACACGCCTGGTGGGCGGTGCCACCTGATCACAAGGGCTGGCAAGGCTTTCGGAGCCTGGGGAGCGGACACCCGCACAAAGGGTGGCCAGGCGGCCCGGTCCGGGTGTTTTCTTCCTTCTTTCAAATGCCTGGTGAGCGGTGCCACCCGATCACAAGGGCTGGCAAGGCTTTCGGAGCCTGGGGAGCGGACACCCGCACAAAGGGTGGCCAGGCGGCCCGGTCCGGGTGT
The DNA here is from genome assembly GCF_056152115.1 of Neolamprologus brichardi. Taxonomy (NCBI): domain Eukaryota; kingdom Metazoa; phylum Chordata; class Actinopteri; order Cichliformes; family Cichlidae; genus Neolamprologus; species Neolamprologus brichardi. Next base: position 32,561,127 of record NC_142116.1, read on the forward strand.
TTTCTTCCTTCTTTCAAATGCCTGGTGAGCGGTGCCACCCGATCACAAGGGCTGGCAAGGCTTTCGGAGCCTGGGGAGCGGACACCCGCACAAAGGGTGGCCAGGTGGCCCGGTCCGGGTTGTTTTTCCTTCTTTGAAACGCCTGGTGGGCGGTGCCACCCGATTACAAGGGCTGGCAAGGCTTTCGGAGCCTGGGGAGCGGACACCCGCACAAAGGGTGGCAAGGGGGCCCGGTCCGGGATTTTTCTTCCTTCTATCACACGCCTGGTGGGCGGTGACACCCAATCACAAGGGCTGGCAAGGCTTTCGGCGCCTGGGGAGCGGACACCCGCACAAAGGGTGGCCAGGCGGCCCGGTCCGGGTTTTTTCTTCTTTCTTTCACATGCCTGGTGGGCGGTGCCACCGGATCACAAGGGCTGGCAAAGCTTTGGGAGCCTGGGGAGCGGACACCGGCACAAAGGGTGGCCAGGCGGCCCGGTCCGGGTATTTTCTTCTTTTCTTCTTTCTTTCACACGCCTGGTGGGCGGTGCCACCCGATCACAAGGGCTGGATAGGCTTTCGCAGCCTGGGGAGCGGACACCCGCACAAAGGGTGAACAGGCGGCCCGGTCCGGGTTTTTTCCGCTTTCTTTCACACGCCTGGTGGGCGGTGCCACCCGATCACAAGGGTTGGCAAGGCTTTCGGAGCCTGGGGAGCGGACACCCGCACAAAGGGTGGCCAGGCGGCCCGGTCCGGGTTTTTTCATCTTTTCTTCTTTCTTTCACACGCCTGGTGGGCGGTGCCACCCGATCACAAGGGCTGGCAAGGCTTTCGGAGCCTGGGGAGCGGACACCCGCACAAAGGGTGGCCAGGCGGCCCGGTCCGGGTTTTTTCTTCCTTCTATCACACGCCTGATGGGCCGTGACACCCGATCACAAGGGCTGGCAAGGCTTTCGGAGCCAGGGGAGCGGACACCCGCACAAAGGGTGGCCAGGCGGCCCGGTCCGGGTTTTTTCTTCTTTCTTTCACACGCCTGGTGGGCTTTGCCACCCGATCACAAGGGCTGACAAGGCTTTCGGAGCCTGGGGAGCAGACACCCGCACAAAGGGTGGCCAGGCGGCCCGGTCCGGGTTTTTTCTTCTTTCTTTCACACGCCTGGTGGGCTTTGCCACCCGACCACAAGGGCTGACAAGGCTTTCGGAGCCTGGGGAGCAGACACCCGCACAAAGGGTGGCCAGGCGGCCCGGTCCGGGTTTTTCCTTCTTTTCTCCTTTCTTTCACACGCCTGGTGGGCGGTGCCACCCGATCACAAGGGCTGGCAAGGCTTTCGGAGCCTGGGGAACGGACACCCGCACAAAGGGTGGCCAGGCGGCCCGGTCCGGGTGTTTTCTTCCTTCTTTCAAATGCCTGGTGGGCGGTGCCACCCGATCACAAGGGCTGGCAAGGCTTTCGGAGCCTGGGGAGCGGACACCCGCACAAAGGGTGGCCAGGTTGCCCGGTCCGGGTTTTTTTTCCTTCTTTGAAACGCCTTGTGGGCGGTGCCACCCGATTACAAGGGCTGGCAATGCTTTCGGCGCCTGGGGAGCGGACACCCGCACAAAGGGTGGCCAGGCGGCCCGGTCCGGGTTTTTTCTTCTTTCTTTCACATGCCTGGTGGGCGGTGCCACCGGATCAATAGGGCTGGCAAGGCTTTGGGAGCCTGGGGAGCGGACACCAGCACAAAGGGTGGCCAGGCGGCCCGGTCCGGGTATTTTCTTCTTTTCTTCTTTCTTTCACACGCCTGGTGGGCGGTGCCACCCGATCACAAGGGCTGGCAAGGCTTTCGGAGCCTGGGGAGCGGACACCCGCACAAAGGGTGGCCAGGCGGCCCGGTCCGGGTGTTTTCTTCCTTCTTTCAAACGCCTGGTGAGCGGTGCCACCCGGTCATAAGGGCTGGCAAGTCTTTCGGAGCCAGGGGAGCGGACACCCGCACAAAGGGTGGCCAGGCGGCCCGGTCCGGGTTTTTTCTTCTTTCTTTCACACGCCTGGTGGGCTTTGCCACCCGATCACAAGGGCTGACAAGGCTTTTGGAACCTGGGGAGCAGACACCCGCACAAAGGGTGGCCAGGCGGCCCGGTCCGGGTTTTTCCTTCTTTTCTCCTTTCTTTCAAACGCCTGGTGGACGGTGCCACCCGATCAAAAGGGCTGGCAAGGCTTTCGGAGCCTGGGGAGCGGACACCCGCACAAAGGGTGGCCAGGCGGCCCGGTCTGCGTTTTTTCTTCTTTCTTTCACACACCTGGTGGGCGGTGCCACCCGATCACAAGGGCTGGAAAGGCTTTCGGAGCCTGGGGAGCGGACACCTGCACAAAGGGTGGCCAGGCGGCCCGGTCCGGGTTTTTTCTTCCTTCTTTCAAACGCCTGGTGGGCGGTGCCACCCGATCACTAGGGCTGGCAAGGCTTTCGGAGCCTGGGGAGCGGACACCCGCACAAAGGGTGGCCAGGCGGCCCGGTCCGGGTTTTTTCTTCTTTCTTTCACACGCCTGGTGGGCGGTGCCACCCGATCACAAGGGCTGGCAAGGCTTTCGGAGCCTGGGGAGCGGACACCCGCACAAAGGGTGGTCAGGAGGCCCGGTCCGGGTGTTTTCTTCCTTCTTTCAAACGCCTGGTGCGCGGTGCCACCCGATCACAAGGGTTGGAAAGGCTTTCGCAGCCTGGGGAGCGGACACCCGCACAAAGGGTGGCAAGGCGGCCCGGTCCGGGTTTTTTCTTCTTTGTTTCAAACGCCTGGTGGGCGGTGCCACCCGATCACAAGGGCTGGCAAGGCTTTCGGAGCCTGGGGAGCGGACACCCGCACAAAGGGTGGCCAGGCGGCCCGGTCCGGGTTTTTTCTTCTTTGTTTCAAACGCCTGGTGGGCGGTGCCACCCGATCACAAGGGCTGGCAAGGCTTTCGGAGCCAGGGGAGCGGACACCCGCACAAAGGGTGGCCATGCGGCCCGTTCCGGGTTTTTTCTTCTTTGTTTCAAACGCCTGGTGGGCGGTGCCACCCGATCACAAGGGCTTGCAAGGCTTTCGGAGCCTGGGGAGCGGACATCCGCACAAAGGGTGGCCAGGCGGCAAGGTCCGGGTATTTTCTTCTTTTCTTCTTTCTTTCACACGCCTGGTGGGCGGTGCCACCCGATCACAAGGGCTGGCAAGGCTTTCGGAGCCTGGGGAGCGGACACCCGCACAAAGGGTGGCCAAGCAGCCCGGTCCGGGTTTTTTCTTCTTTCTTTTACACGCCTGGTGGGCGGTGCCACCCGATCACAAGGGCTGGCAAGGCTTTCGGAGCCTGGGGAGCGGACAACCGCACAAAGGGTGGCCAGGCGGCCCGGTCCGGGTTTTTTTTCCTTCTTTGACACGCCTGGTGGGCGGTGCCACCCGATCACAAGGGCTGGCAAGGCTTTCGGAGCCTGGGGAGCAGACACCTGCACAAAGGGTGGCCAGGCAGCCCGGTCCGGGTTTTTTCTTCTTTTCTTCTTTCTTTCACACGCCTGGTGGGCGGTGCCACCCGATCACAAGGGCTGGCAAGGCTTTAGGAGCCTGGGGAGCGGACACCCGCACAAAGGGTGGCCAGGCGGCCCGGTCCGGGTGTTTTCTTCCTTCTTTCAAACGCCTGGTGGGCGGTGCCACCCGATCACAAGGGCTGGCAAGGCTTTCGGAGACTGGGGAGCGGACACCCGCACAAAAGTTTGCCAGGCGGCCCGGTCCGCATTTTTTCTTCTTTCTTTCACACGCCTGGTGGGCGGTGCCACCGGATCAAAAGGGCTGGCAAGGCTTTCGGAGCCTGGGGAGCGGACACCCGCACAAAAGGTTGCCAGGCGGCCCGGTCCGGGTTTTTTCTTCTTTCTTTCACACGCCTGGTGGGCGGTGCCACCCGATCAAAAGGGCTGGCAAGGCTTTCGGAGCCTGGGGAGCGGACACCCGCACAAAGGGTGGCCAGGTCGCCCGGTCCGCGTTTTTTCTTCTTTTCTTCTTTCTTTCACACGACTGGTGGGCGGTGCCACCCGATCACAAGGGTTAGCAAGGCTTTCGGAGCCTGGGGAGCGGACACGCGCACAAAGGGTGGCCAGGCGGCCCGGTCCGGGTGTTTTCTTCCTTCTTTCAAACGCCTGGTGGGCGGTGCCACCCGATCACGAGGGCTGGCAAGTCTTTCGGAGCCTGGGGAGCGGACACCTGCACAAAGGGTGGCCAGGCGGCCCGGTCCGGGTGTTTTCTTCCTTCTTTCAAACGCCTGGTGCGCGGTGCCACCCGATCACAAGGGCTGGATAGGCTTTCGCAGCCTGGGGAGCGGACACCCACACAAAGGGTGGCCAGGTGGCCCGGTCCGCGTTTTTTCTTCTTTCTTTCACACGCCTGGTGGGCGGTGCCACCCGATCACAAGGGCTGGCAAGGCTTTGGGAGCCTGGGGAGCGGACACCTGCACAAAGGGTGGCCAGGCGGCCCGGTCCGGGTTTTTTCTTCTTTTCTTCTTTCTTTCACACGACTGGTGGGCGGTGTCACCCGATCACAAGGGCTGGCAAGGCTTTCGGAGCCAGGGGAGCGGACACCCGCACAAAGGGTGGCCAGGCGGCCCGGTCCGGGTGTTTTCTTCCTTCTTTCAAACGCCTGGTGGGCGGTGCCACCCGATCACAAGGGCTGGCAAGGCTTTCGGAGCCTGGTGAGCGGACACCCGCACAAAGGGTGGCCAGGTCTCCCGGTCCGGGTTTTTTCTTCTTTTCTTCTTTCTTTCACACGACTGGTGGGCGGTGCCACCCGATCACAAGGGCTGGCAAGGCTTTCGGAGCCTGGGGAGCGGACACCCGCACAAAAGGTTGCCAGGCGGCCCGGTCCGGGTTTTTTCTTCTTTCTTTCACACGCCTGGTGGGCGGTGCCACCCGATCAAAAGGGCTGGCAAGGCTTTCGGAGCCTGGGGAGCGGACACCCGCACAAAGGGTGGCCAGGTCGCCTGGTCCGCGTTTTTTCTTCTTTTCTTCTTTCTTTCACACGACTGGTGGGCGGTGCCACCCGATCACAAGGGCTGGCAAGGCTTTCGGAGCCTGGGGAGCGGACACCCGCACAAAGGGTGGCCAGGCGGCCCGGTCCGGGTGTTTTCTTCCTTCTTTCAAACGCCTGGTGGGCGGTGCCACCCGATCACAAGGGCTGGCAAGGCTTTCGGAGCCTGGGGAGCGGACACCCGCACAAAGGGTGGCCACGTCTCCCGGTCCGGGTTTTTTCTTCTTTTCTTCTTTCTTTCACACGACTGGTGGGCGGTGCCACCCGATCACAAGGGCTGGCAAGGCTTTCGGAGCCTGGGGAGCGGACACCCGCACAAAGGGTGGCCAGGCGGCCCGGTCCGGGTGTTTTCTTCCTTCTTTCAAACGCCTGGTGGGCGGTGCCACCCGATCACAAGGGCTGGCAAGGCTTTCGGAGCCTGGGGAGCGGACACCCGCACAAAGGGTGGCTAGGCGGCCCGGTCCGGGTTTTTTCTTCTTTCTTTCACACGCCTTGTGGGCGGTGCCACCCGATCAAAAGGGTTGGCAAGGCTTTCGGAGCCTGGGTAGCGGACACCCGCACAAAGGGTGGCCAGGTCGCCCGGTCCGCGTTTTTTCTTCTTTTCTTCTTTATTTCACACGACTGGTGGGCGGTGCCACCCGATCACAAGGGCTGGCAAGGCTTTCGGAGCCTGGGGAGCGGACACCCGCACAAAGGGTGGTCAGGCGGCCCGGTCCGGGTTTATTCTTCTTTGTTTCAATCGCCTGGTGGGCGGTGCCACCCGATCACAAGGGCTGGCAAGGCTTTCGGAGCAAGGGGAGCGGACACCCGCACAAAGGGTGGCCAGGCGGCCCGGTCCGGGTTTTTTCTTCTTTTCTCCTTTCTTTCACACGCCTGGTGGGTGGTGCCACCCGATCACAAGGGCTGGCAAGGCTTTCGGAGCCTGGGGAGCGGACACCCGCACAAAGGGTGGCCAGGCGGCCCGGTCCGGGTGTTTTCTTCCTTCTTTCAAATGCCTGGTGGGCGGTGCCACCCGATCACAAGGGCTGGCAAGGCTTTCGGAGCCTGGGGAGCGGACACCCGCACAAAGGGTGGCCAGGTGGCCCGGTCCGGGTTTTTTTTCCTTCTTTGAAACGCCTGGTGGGCGGTGCCACCCGATTACAAGGGCTGGCAAGGCTTTCGGAGCCTTGGGAGCGGACACCCGCACAAAGGGTGGCCAGGCGGCCCGGTCCGGGTTTTTTCTTCCTTCTATCACACGCCTGGTGGGCGGTGACACCCAATCACAAGGGCTGGCACGGCTTTCGGCGCCTGGGGAGCGGACACCCGCACAAAGGGTGGCCAGGCGGCCCGGTCCGAGTTTTTTTTCCTACTTTGACACGCCTGGTGGGCGGTGCCACCCGATCACAAGGGCTGGCAAGGTTTCGGAGCCTGGGGAGCGGACACGCGCACAAAGGGTGGCCAGGCGGCCCAGTCCGCGTTTTTTCTTCTTTCTTTCACACACCAGGTGGGCGGTGCCACCCGATCACAAGGGCTGGCAAGGCTTTCGGAGCCTGGGGAGCGTACACCTGCACAAAGGGTGGCCAGGCGGCCCGGTCCGGGTTTTTTCTTCTTTCTTTCACATGCCTGGTCGGCGGTGCCACCGGATCACAAGGGCTGGCAAGGCTTTGGGAGCCTGGGGAGCGGACACCGGCACAAAGGGTGGCCAGGCGGCCCAGTCCGGGTATTTTCTTCTTTTCTTCTTTCTTTCACACGCCTGGTGGGCGGTGCCACCGGATCACAAGGGCTGGCAAGGCTTTCGGAGCCTGGGGAGCGGACACCCGCACAAAGGGTGGCCAGGCGGCCTGGTCCGGGTTTTTTCTTCTTTCTTTCACAGGCCTGTTGGGCGGTGCCACCCGATCAAAAGGGTTGGCAAGGCTTTCGGAGCCTGGGTAGCGGACACCCGCACAAAGGGTGGCCAGGTCGCCCGGTCCGCGTTTTTTCTTCTTTTCTTCTTTATTTCACACGACTGGTGGGCGGTGCCACCCGATCACAAGGGCTGGCAAGGCTTTCGGAGCCTGGGGAGCGGACACCCGCACAAAGGGTGGTCAGGCGGCCCGGTCCGGGTTTATTCTTCTTTGTTTCAATCGCCTGGTGGGCGGTGCCACCCGATCACAAGGGCTGGCAAGGCTTTCGGAGCCAGGGGAGCGGACACCCGCACAAAGGGTGGCCAGGCGGCCCGGTCCGGGTTTTTTCTTCTTTTCTCCTTTCTTTCACACGCCTGGTGGGTGGTGCCACCCGATCACAAGGGCTGGCAAGGCTTTCGGAGCCTGGGGAGCGGACACCCGCACAAAGGGTGGCCAGGCGGCCCGGTCCGGGTGTTTTCTTCCTTCTTTCAAATGCCTGGTGGGCGGTGCCACCCGATCACAAGGGCTGGCAAGGCTTTCGGAGCCTGGGGAGCGGACACCCGCACAAAGGGTGGCCAGGTGGCCCGGTCCGGGTTTTTTTTCCTTCTTTGAAACGCCTGGTGGGCGGTGCCACCCGATTACAAGGGCTGGCAAGGCTTTCGGAGCCTTGGGAGCGGACACCCGCACAAAGGGTGGCCAGGCGGCCCGGTCCGGGTTTTTTCTTCCTTCTATCACACGCCTGGTGGGCGGTGACATCCAATCACAAGGGCTGGCACGGCTTTCGGCGCCTGGGGAGCGGACACCCGCACAAAGGGTGGCCAGGCGGCCCGGTCCGAGTTTTTTTTCCTACTTTGACACGCCTGGTGGGCGGTGCCACCCGATCACAAGGGCTGGCAAGGTTTCGGAGCCTGGGGAGCGGACACGCGCACAAAGGGTGGCCAGGCGGCCCAGTCCGCATTTTTTCTTCTTTCTTTCACACACCAGGTGGGCGGTGCCACCCGATCACAAGGGCTGGCAAGGCTTTCGGAGCCTGGGGAGCGTACACCTGCACAAAGGGTGGCCAGGCGGCCCGGTCCGGGTTTTTTCTTCTTTCTTTCACATGCCTGGTCGGCGGTGCCACCGGATCACAAGGGCTGGCAAGGCTTTGGGAGCCTGGGGAGCGGACACCGGCACAAAGGGTGGCCAGGCGGCCCAGTCCGGGTATTTTCTTCTTTTCTTCTTTCTTTCACACGCCTGGTGGGCGGTGCCACCGGATCACAAGGGCTGGCAAGGCTTTCGGAGCCTGGGGAGCGGACACCCGCACAAAGGGTGGCCAGGCGGCCTGGTCCGGGTTTTTTCTTCTTTCTTTCACAGGCCAGTTGGGCGGTGCCACCCGATTACAAGGGCTGGCAATGCTTTCGGAGCCTGGGGAGCGGACACCCGCACAAAGGGTGGTCAGGCGGCCCGGTCCGGGTGTTTTCTTCCTTCTTTCAAACGCCTGGTGCGCGGTGCCACCCGATCACAAAGGCTGGAAAGGCTTTCGGCGCCTGGGGAGCGGACACCCGCACAAAGGGTGGCCAGGCGGCCCGGTCCGCGTTTTTTCTTCTTTCTTTCACACGCCTGGTGGGCGGTGCCACCCGATCACAAGGGCTGGCAAGGCTTTCGGAGCCTGGGGAGCGGACACCCGCACAAAGGGTGGCCAGGCGGCAAGGTCCGGGTATTTTCTTCTTTTCTTCTTTCTTTCACACGCCTGGTGGGCGGTGCCACCCGATCACAAGGGCTGGCAAGGCTTTCGGAGCATGGGGAGCGGACACCCGCACAAAGCGTGGTCAGGCGGCCCGGTCCGCGTTTTTTCTTCTTTCTTTCACACGCCTGGTGGGCGGTGCCACCCGATCACAAGGGCTGGCAAGGCTTTCGGAGACTGGGGAGCGGACACCCGCACAAAGGGTGGCCAGGCGGCCCGGTCCGGGTGTTTTCTTCCTTCTTTCAAATGCCTGGTGGGCGGTGCCACCCGACCACAAGGGCTGGCAAGGCTTTCGGAGCCTGGGGAGCGGACACCCGCACAAAGGGTGGCCAGGCGGCCCGGTCCGGGTGTTTTCTTCCTTCTTTCAAACGCCTGGTGGGCGGTGCCACCCGATCACAAGGGCTGGCAAGGCTTTCGGAGCCTGGGGAGCGGACACCCGCACAAAGGGTGGCCAGGCGGCCCGGTCCAGGTTTTTTCTTCTTTCTTTCACACGCCTGGTGGGCGGTGCCACCCGATCACAAGGGCTGGCAAGGCTTTCGGAGCCTGGGGAGCGGACACCCGCACAAAGGGTGGCCAGGCGGCCCGGTCCGGGTTTTTTCTTCTTTCTTTCACACGCCTGGTGGGCGGTGCAAACCGATCACAAGGGCTGGCAAGGCTTTCGGAGCCTGGGGAGCGGACACCCGCACAAAGGGTGGCCAGGCGGCCCGGTCCGGGTGTTTTCTTCCTTCTTTCAAACGCCTGGTGGGCGGTAACACCCGATCACAAGGGCTGGCAAGGCTTTCGGAGCCTGGGGAGCGGACACCCACACAAAGGGTGGCCAGGCGGCCCGGTCCGGGTTTTTTCTTCCTTCTATCACACACCTGGTGGGCGGTGCCACCCGATCACAAGGGCTGGCAAGGCTTTCGGAGCCTGGGGAGCGGACACTCGCACAAAGGGTGGTCAGGTGGCTCGGTCCGGGTGTTTTCTTCCTTCTTTCAAACGCCTGGTGGGCGGGGCCACCCGATCACAAGGGTTGGAAAGGCTTTCGCAGCCTGGGGAGCGGACACCCGCACGAAGGGTGGCCAGGCGGCCCGGTCCGGGTTTTTTCTTCTTTCTTTCACACGCCTGGTGGGCGGTGCCACCCGATCAAAAGGGCTGGCAAGGCTTTCGGAGCCTGGGGAGCGGACACCCGCACAAAGGGTGGCCAGGTCGCCCGGTCCGCGTTTTTTCTTCTTTTCTTCTTTCTTTCACACGACTGGTGGGCGGTGCCACCCGATCACAAGGGCTGGCAAGGCTTTCGGAGCCTGGGGAGCGGACACCCGCACAAAGGGTGGCCAGGCGGCCCGGTCCGGGTGTTTTCTTCCTTCTTTCAAACGCCTGGTGGGCGGTGCCACCCGATCACAAGGGCTGGCAAGGCTTTCGGAGCCTGGGGAGCGGACACCCGCACAAAGGGTTGCCAGGCGGCCCGGTCCGGGTTTTTTCTTCGTTGTTTCAAACGCCTGGTGGGCGGTGCCACCCGATCACAAGGGCTGGCAAGGCTTTCGGAGCCAGGGGAGCGGACACCCGCACAAAAGGGTGGCCAGGCGGCCCGGTCCGGGTTTTTTCTTCTTTCTTTCACACCCCTGGTGGGCTTTGCCACCCGATCACAAGGGCTGACAAGGCTTTTGGAGCCTGGGGAGCAGACACCCGCACAAAGGGTGGCCAGGCGGCCCGGTCCGGGTTTTTCCTTCTTTTCTCCTTTCTTTCACACGCCTGGTGGGCGGTGCCACCCGATCACAAGGGCTGGCAAGGCTTTCGGAGCCTGGGGAGCGGACACCCGCACAAAGGGTGGCCAGGCGGCCCGGTCCGGGTGTTTTCTTCCTACTTTCAAATGCCTGGTGAGCGGTGCCACCCGATCACAAGGGCTGGCAAGGCTTTCGGAGCCTGGGGAGCGGACACCCGCACAAAGGGTTGCCAGGCGGCCCGGTCCGGGTTTTTTCTTCGTTGTTTCAAACGCCTGGTGGGCGGTGCCACCCGATCAGAAGGGCTGGCAAGGCTTTCGGAGCCAGGGGAGCGGACACCCGCACAAAAAGGTGGCCAGGCGGCCGGGTCCGGGTTTTTTCTTCTTTCTTTCACACGCCTGGTGGGCTTTGCCACCCGATCACAAGGGCTGACAAGGCTTTAGGAGCCTGGGGAGCAGACACCCGCACAAAGGGTGGCCAGGCGGCCCGGTCCTGGTTTTTCCTTCTTTTCTCCTTTCTTTCACACGCCTGGTGGGCGGTGCCACCCGATCACAAGGGCTGGCAAGGCTTTCGGAGCCTGGGGAGCGGACACCCGCACAAAGGGTGGCCAGGCGGCCCGGTCCGGGTGTTTTCTTCCTTCTTTCAAATGCCTGGTGAGCGGTGCCACCCGATCACAAGGGCTGGCAAGGCTTTCGGAGCCTGGGGAGCGGACACCCGCACAAAGGGTGGCCAGGTGGCCCGGTCCGGGTTTTTTTTCCTTCTTTCAAATGCCTGGTGCGCGGTGCCACCCGATCACAAGGGTTGGAAAGGCTTTCGCAGCCTGGGGAGCGGACACCCGCACAAAGGGTGGCTAGGCGGCCCGGTCCGGGTTGTTTCTTCTTTCTTTCACACGCCTGGTGGGCGGTGCCACCCGATCAAAAGGGTTGGCAAGGCTTTCGGAGCCTGGGTAGCGGACACCCGCACAAAGGGTGTCCAGGCGGCCCGGTCCGGGTTTTTTCTTCTTTCTTTCACACGCCTGGTGGGCGGTGCCACCCGATCACAAGGGCTGGCAAGGCTGTCGGAGCCTGGGGAGTGGACACCCGCACAAAGGTTTGCCATGCGGCCCGGTCCGGGTTTTTTCCGCTTTCTTTCACACGCCTGGTGGGCGGTGCCACCCGATCACAAGGGCTTGCAAGGCTTTCGGAGCCTTGGGAGCGGACACCCGCACAAAGGGTGGCCAGGCGGCAAGGTCCGGGTATTTTCTTCTTTTTTTCTTTCTTTCACACGGCTGTCGGGCGTTGCCACCCGATCACAAGGGCTGGCAAGGCTTTTGGAGCCTGGGGAGCGGACACCCGCACAAAGCGTGGTCAGGCGGCCCGGTCCGGGTTTTTTCTTCGTTCTTTCACAGGCCTGGTGGGCGGTGCAACCCGATCACAAGGGCTGGCAAGGCTTTCGGAGCCTGGGGAGCGGACACCTGTACAAAGGGTGGCCAGGCAGCCCGGTCCGGGTTTTTTCTTCTTTCTTTTACACGCCTGGTGGGCGTTGCCACCCGATCACAAGGGCTGGCAAGGCTTTCGGAGCCTGGGGAGCGGACACCCGCACAAAGGGTGGCCAGGCGTCCCGGTCCGGGTGTTTTCTTCCTTCTTTCAAACGCCTGGTGGGCGGTGCCACCCGATCACAAGGGCTGGCAAGGCTTTGGGAGCCTGGGGAGCGGACACCCGCACAAAGGGTGGCCAGGCGGCCCGGTCCGGGTTTTTTCTTCCTTCTATCACACGCCTGGTGGGCGGTGACACCCAATCTCAAGGGCTGGCAAGGCTTTCGGCGCCTGGGGAGCGGACACCTGCACAAAGGGTGGCCAGGCGGCCCGGTCCGGGTTTTTTCTTCTTTCTTTCACACGCCTGGTGGGCGGTGCCACCCGATCACAAGGGCTGGCAAGGCTTTCGGAGCCTGGGGAGCGGACACCCGCACAAAGGGTGGTCAGGTGGCCCGGTCCGGGTGTTTTCTTCCTTCTTTCAAACGCCTGGTGCGCGGTGCCACCCGATCACAAGGGTTGGAAAGGCTTTCGCAGCATTGGGAGCGGACACCCGCACAAAGGGTGGCCAGGCGGCCCGGTCCGGGTTTTTTCTTCTTTGTTTCACACGCCTGGTGGGCGGTGCCACCCGATCACAAGGGCGTGCAAGGCTTTCGGAGCCAGGGGAGCGGACACCCGCACAAAGGGTGGCCAGGCGGCCGGTCCGGGTTTTTTCTTCTTTCTTTCACACGCCTGGTGGGCTTTGCCACCCGATCACAAGGGCTGACAAGGCTTTCGGAGCCTGGGGAGCAGACACCCGCACAAAGGGTGGCCAGGCTGCCCGGTCCGGGTTTTTCCT